>NW_022111324.1:27590809-27625723 GCF_000313985.2 Echinops telfairi | reverse complement strand
AATTCACTTTAGAGGACAGCAGTGAAGCTGCAGCTCCGGGAGAGGGACATGTGTCTGATCAGAGCACGCAGGAGCAAATGAAGGGGAGGGAGAGTGGAACGCATCCTGGTGCACCAACCCTGGAGCACGATATCCCCGCTCAGAACAGCCAATGCAGAGTGGACCATATGGCGGGCCCCACTAGGAGACACGACGTCCCTCCCTGACCCATGGCCCTACGGGGGGCATCACTGGAGACACAGTGTAGAGAATGGCCTGGTCTGACCCCACCGCATGGAGGCAAAACACTAAGGGCATGTGGCAGAGCAGGGAGGTCCCGAGGGAGTGCCAAGGATAGACTTTGAGGTGAGGGCATAGCACCCCATCAGACTCGACTAGAGGACACTCCCAGAGGTCAACAAACAGTCCTTGAACTATTTACAGGTTTTTATTCATTTTTGTCTGTTTTTTGTCATTGGTTTTTATTTTATTGTCATTGTTTTGTTTTCTTTTGTCACTTTGGTTTGTTTGTTTTTTTTTGGGGGGGGGCATATTATTATCTCTGCAGGTCTATCTAAATAAAACAGGCTGGATGAACAGTGTGGTGGAGAAAACACCGGCCTCACGCTTATGGGGGGACATGGGACAGGGTGAGGTGGGGGAAAGGAGGTGGTATTGACCAACCCAAGAACAGGGGAACAAGTGATCCAAAATCAGTGGTAAGGAAGGTATGTGAGGCCTGGTAGGGATTGATCAAGGGCAATGTAACCAACAGAAATTATTCAAACCCAAATGAAGGCTAAGCATGATGGTGGGACAGGAGGAAAGTAAAGGGAAATAGAGGAAAGAACTAGGAGGCAAAGGGAATTTATAGAGGCCTAAATACAGGAATGTACATATGTAAATATATTAATATAGGATGATGGGGAAATAGATGTACCTGCATATATTTATAGGTTTAGTATTAAGGTAGCAGATTGACATTGGGCCTCCACTCAATTACTTCCTTAATGCAAGAACACTTTGTTCTATTAAATTGACATTCCATGATGCTCAACTTACCGACATGATTGCTGAAGACAAGCGGGTACATAAGCAAATGTGGTGAAGAAAGCTGATGGTGCCCTGCTATCAAAAGATATAGCGTTTGGAGTCTTAAAGGCTTAAGGTAAACAAGAGGCCATCTAGCTCAGAAGCAACAGAACCCACATGGAAGAAGCACACCAGCCTGTGCGATCACGAGGTGTTGAAGGGATCAGGTATCAGGCATCATCAGAACTAAAAATCTTATCATACTGAATGAGGGGGGGAGTGCGGAGTGGAGACCCAAAGCCCATTTGTAGGCCACTGGACATCCCCTTACAGAAGAGTAGCTGGGATGAGACGAGGCAGTCAGGGTGCAGTGTTAACAAATATGAAACATACAACTTTCCTCTAGTTCTTAACTATCATGATCCCAATTCTACCTTGCAAGTCTGGCTAGACCAGAGGATGTACACTAGTACAGATAGGAACTGGAAACACAGGGAATCCAGGGAGGATGATCCCTTCAGGATCAGTGGTGAGAGTGGTAATACAGGTGGGTGGAGGGAAGATGGGGTAGAAAGGTAGAACCTTATAAGGGTCTACATATAACTTCCTCCCTGGGGTACAGACAACAGAAAAGTGGGTGAAGGGAGACGTGGAACAGTGTACAATATGACAAAATAATAATTTATAAATTATCAAGGGTTCATGAGGGAGGGGGGGGCAGGGTAGGAAGGGGAAAAATGAGGAGCTGATATCAAGGGCTCAAGTAGAAAGCAAATATTTTGATAATGATGAGGGCAACAAATGTACAAATGTACTTGACATACAATGATGGATGTATGGATTGTGATAAGAGTTGTACGAGCCCCTAATAAAATGATTAAAAAAAGATAATAATGTAAAAAGAATGTATCACAAAACAGATCGAAGCAACAAGGAAACTTCTCAGAAGGCTATGACTCCAAGACAAACTGAAATTAATTCAGAAGCAGCTGAATTTGTTTGTTTTTCAGCAAGCAATAATTTGTTTGGGAAGAACTTTGACTTACAGATTTAAGGTCATTTTAATTCGTTCCATAATCCCTATTTTCAAGGAAACCTGGATCTTACCAAGTAAACTGCTATCAAATTAGACATTTAAGAACCTAATTTACCCTCAACTGGTCGCAAGTAGGTCCTTCACCTCAAAGTTCACTGAAATTTTTATTCAAAAAGATGCATAAATTTAAGAAAAGTAATTTTCACTATTCCAGTCATTATCCTCAACTTCTCTTACTGTAGCCACTTTCTGATTGACGGGCACAGTATCCAACTCTCTCAATGCAATGCGCTGCACAATCTCATCAGAGGCACTATGGAACCAGTTCATATAAAACACGTATCTCTTCTATCAGAATATGGTGCCAAATGATATGCCAAAGTCAAATCAATGTTAAAATAGGCATTTTGGTCAACTTTTAAATTTCATACCTATTCTTATACTTCAGGTAACATTAGAAAATTCAATAATCATAATCAAGGTACTAGAGTATTTACACACAAAGCAGCACTAAGACAGTATAGAAAGATTTTTCCCAACAGAACTAGTGTCACAATTG
Source organism: Echinops telfairi (assembly GCF_000313985.2). Taxonomy (NCBI): domain Eukaryota; kingdom Metazoa; phylum Chordata; class Mammalia; order Afrosoricida; family Tenrecidae; genus Echinops; species Echinops telfairi. Next base: position 27,623,117 of record NW_022111324.1, on the reverse strand, counting down.
TAAGCCAAAACATATCAAAGAAAAGCAGAATTTACCTTTTGAGTTCTTGTCTTCTTTTTGTATCATAATAGAGAATACCTGTTTGATCTGGTTTCTGAAATAAAACAACATCACTTATAAAACACAAATTATGTAAGTACAGGTAAAGAAATTTGAAGGCAGTATTTTCCCCATCCCTGTATGTTGGCAATAAGCTTGGCACAATAATTTACTTAATCCTTCCAATAAACCTGTATGATAGAAATGTGTATATCTGTATTTTGCTGATAAAAACCAGTAAATTATCTTGTGCTTAGCACCCCAGCACTTAAAATCTACTACACACCTACTCACTGCCATCAAGTCATTTCAGTCTCACAGCGACCTCCTGTGGGTTTCCAAGACTCTCACTGTCTACAGGAACTGCTGGCCATATGGATTCCAGACCAACAGATAACCTATGCACCACCAGGACTCCATATAGCTAAGTATCTAGCTCAATGTCACAGTTAGTCAGTAGCCAATAGCCTGCTGATTAGAAACTAGACCTGTTTGATTCTCTTCTACTCTATCATCGCATCTCTCAAGTACTCTGGAGATAAAGCAGTAACCTCAAGAAAGAGAAAGAAGATATAGTCTCTGTCCTAAAGAGCTTAAATCAAAATGCCCACTGCAAACAAGCTGATTTTGACTTTTAGGAATCCTATGGCTTTTAGAAACCGTACATCTTTATGGGAGCAGAGAGCTTCATCTTTCTCCCCGAGGTGGTGGGTTTGAACTGCCAACCCAGCCTGCAACTAGTACAGCAATGTCTAAACCACAGCACCATGAAAGCTCCTTTGAAAGAGCTGAATGGTGTTACTGTGATGCCAGCTGGGTTAAGCAAATCCTCAAGGCTCATATAAATAAAATAAAAGGGCACTTAATTAACTAGTCAAAGGATGTGCCTAATCAGTTAACTCGAAAAGAACACTCCCACCTTATTGCCGGCCAGTCTTTCTTTTTGATGACGTGTTCCAGCTACAGACCCTGACCCTTAGTAGGGCCCAGCCGGATGTGGGCGCATGCTCTAAGAAAGTGATTCTGGCCTCAAACTCTTGAACCTTAAGACTCAAGTCAAGGAACCAGAATTCATCAGAACTACATAATTTGTGTAACAGGGAGTAATTTTGAAACCCTTAATCCAATATCCCCTTTTCTATGGACTCCCAGCTTGACTCTCTCATATAAGGACATGTTACAGGAGAGATCAGTTCCTGGAATAGGACATCATGCTTGGTAAAGTAGATCAGCAAAAAGAGGAAGACCTTTGACAAGATGGACCAACAGTGGCTGCAGCGACAGGCTCAAGACTAACAATTGTTAAGGATGGTGCAGGATCTGGCTGTGCTTCATGCTGTTGTACACAGTGTCACTGTGAGTCAGAACCGACTTAAAAGCACCTAACAAAAGACAAATGAAGGGCTACGTAAAAAGATAAATACAATAATCAACTGAATACGAACATGACTATGTGTCAAAGAGGCAGCGTTACCAAACACCTCAAGACAGGGGAAAAAATGAACAAAATATTCATAAAAGAAGAGAAGGACATTCTGGGCTAAGAATGCTTAGGCAGTCTAAGAAGGTACAGACGATACACATCAAGTAAGCAGAGAGAAAATTCCAGCCGAATCAGAAAAACACAGGAACACTTTCATGGAAGGAGTGGGGAAATTAACTCTGACCAAATTTAAGGGACTCTTGAATGACAAACTAAAGTTAGAGAAGAAAAAAAAAAAAGGGAAAAATATTGGGAGGAAACTTGAAATTTAAGCACTTACCAGTTTTCTCTTCTCTGAAGAAACTGATCTTACAGAGGAAGTCGAACTAGCAGAACCTGAAGTGTTTTCCTCTTTCTTATCCTAAGAATGTCATTTGGAAAGGAGGAAAAAAATAGGGTGGGGGAACAGAAAATCACAAAATAAGGCATACTACAAGATAACAGCATTTAATCATTATAAATCAACATTCCCTCTACATCAGTTAACACATTTCAGAGGGGAACGATGTTAAAGACACACAAATGTTGGCAGGAGAAAGGGAGAAACCAAAGAACCCAGATGCTCCTGAATTTAGATATGATAGGGAAACAGGTATTACAGAGGGGAGGGCAACTCGGATAACAGCCATGAGAGGTGGCATTTTCATAATGGGATTCAGTCTGCAATAAGCTCTTATGAATTCAATTTTGTCCCCCAAATTCCAAACTCCTGGTACCATTTGAGATAGGACCTTTGATGATGTTATCAGCTAAATTTACAAGAGGAATTTAACTTGTGGTTCAGTGATTAAAAGGGGCCATGAAAGCATAAGAGGTTACACATGTGGCTGATAACCACCAGCCCCTTTGAAGAAGTCTTTCTACTCCTGTAGATTTACAGTTCTATTCTGTCCTACTGGGTTGCTATGAGTAGGAATCGATTCAATGTCAGTGAGTGTGATGTTTTGGGTAGAGGTTAAGCACCAAGCCACCAACCAAAAGGTCAGCAGTTCAAACCCACCAGCTGCTCAACAAGAGAAAGATGAAGTAGTCAGCTTCTCTAAAGATTTACAACCGGCGACCTGTAGAACAGTACTATTCTATCTGCTACGATGACAGATTAAGAATCCACTTGGTAGCACTGGGTTTTCTGATACTAAAATAGGGTGAGTCCCAATACAATCTGAGTCTTGTCTTATAAAAGGGAACAGCCACGAATGAAAGGGGAAACCCATGTAAAGATGCATCTAGATGCCACATTAAAACTCAAAAATCAAACTCACTACCCTCGAGCCAACTGACTCATAGCGAGCCTAAAGGACATAGCGAGCCTAAAGGAAACCCTGTGGGCTTTCAAGCCTGTAACTCTTTAAGGAAACAGACCACCTCATCTTTCTCCTGCAGAGCACTGGCACATTGTGCATTCAAACTGCAGACATTGTGGTTAGCAGCCCAACACTTAACCCACTACCCCATCGGGGCTCCTGTGCCACACGAGAAGAGGGAAAAGACAGGAAGGGCTTTTTCACCGAGAGCAGAAAAGAATAGGTTCTATCAACACCTTGAATTCTGTGAAACTACAAATTTATGCTCGTGCACAGCATCTCATGTATGGTACTTGGTTATGAGAGCAGTAAAAAATGAATACAAAAGAAAAAACGGATATCCTGTTTATTTTCAGAGGAGTTTAAGTTCAGTCGATGCAGATTTAGGATAAGATGACCAGACATCCGGCTTTTGGCGGGACAGTCCCGATTTTTAACAATTTTTCCTGTGTCCTGTGGCATTTTTAAAAAGTCCTGATTTTTGGAAAGAATGCACATGGTAGGGTATAAGGTTTTCGGCTGCCATGTGGCTATTTCGCCAGAATATGAGTTTTATCAATGGTGTCCCACTTTTGTCCCACTTTACCAATGTTAAAATCTGGTCACCTTAATTTAGGATCTACAAAGGAATGCCGATAGATGTACAATGGTTAATTGTTCAACTGCTAACTAAAAGGTCATCAGTTTAGACCCACAGTGTGGCTTTGGGGGAGAAAAATCCTGTGATCTGCTCCTAAACGATTATAGCCTGAGAAACTCTACAGGTTAGTTCTAGTCCATCATGTAGGGTCACCACGAGTTGGAATGAACTCAACAGCACACAACTGGGTGGTCTCCTCCAACTGTCCACTCATTTTCCATACACATTTTGAGTGTCTATCCTATAGCAGGGAAGACCAAATGGCTTAGTGCTGCAATCTGAAAGGTTGGTAGTTCAAAATCACCAGCTGCTCCACAGGGAAAAGATGGGGCTTTCTATTCTCGTAGATACCTAGAGTTCTACCCTGTCTTGTAAAGTCGCAAATAGTCAGTTTCATATTGATGGTAGTGAGTTTTTTGTATTCTGTACCAAAGTCATTCTAGACAATGGAGATAGAGTACTAAAGAATGAAAGGGGGGGGGCAACAAAACTCATGGAGGTACAGGAATTTGTAAACAAACAATACATTTAGTATGTTAGTTGGTGTGGGGGCGGGGGAGGTGGGGTAGAGAAGAGGAACAGAAGAGGTGGAAGCTGGGGTGGGGGGTAGGGGGAATCGAAATGACGAGAGGTCTCTTGGGAGAAACTGACATCTAAATGGAGACCAGTAGTGCAATGAGTTCCTTTATGTAGGCTTTTTCCTTAGTTCTTTGGAAAAACGGCTTGAGATTTTTCAACTTAAAACCTGAGGAGTTACCTCTGCTCTACTTTTCTACCTCAGAGAATGTGTAATTTTCATCTTAGTTAACTGGAATTTCCTGAGTAAATTGTACACAACTTAGGTTGGATACTTTTTATTTAGCCCTGGGCAGCTGTGACCAGTATGCACCTGGTAAGGACTGAGCAATAGACACTTAAGATGGCCTATGGTGCATTAAGTAAATGAAATGCTGGGAGTCAATCAAGAGGTGATTGGTAATTTTGTGTCCTACCACCACTAACAGGGGGCCATCTCTTGAAATAGACAGGGAATTGTGTATAAATGTAGCCAACCCCAAAGAAGTTTGTCAGATGGAAAGAAGAATCGGCAAAGCATAAGCAAAAGGAAGATGGAAAAAAACAAGAGAAAGGAGGCAAAAGCACCTCCTAAAAGAACTGAAAATCGGTCAAAGGTACTATAACAAACACTGAAGGGAGTGAGAATCCCAGAAGGGGCTCTTTGACAGAATTGGCTATTATCGCCCAGAAAAGGACTTGCAGCATAGTTGATGGTGACACACAGCTGAGACAAGAGGGCCCTGTCCTCATCCTACCAGAGGCCTGTCCTCAGGGAGCCAAAGAAAAGGATGCATGGCCAAGAAGAGCTGAAATAAGTGACCTGCACTTCAGAAGGGAAGAATACACACCTGGGGGAGCCTTTGCCTATAGGTTTGCTGATCCTGATCTTTAGCTGCAGCCTGTTGATCCTGACATCGAGTTGTACCCTGCTTCCATAAGAAACCACGCAACTATACATATAACCTGTGGAGTGCTGTACAAGGGATTAGCTAGCCCAGAAAAGCAGTAGAGGGTGCTGCAGGGGAGTCAGTTGGTGTCCAATTTGGTAAAATGTCTGGAGAGAAGGTGAATGTCTAACCATCATTTCATAAGGATCAGTCTTAGGTTGATCCTGATTCATATCATTCCATGAAACTGGACAGGTTCTGACAGTATTCTTCCCATCATTTTATAAGACCCAAACAAGAGACTCATAGCAACCTTATAGGACAGAGTACAACTGCCCCTAGTGAGTGTCAGACAGTAACTCTATGGGAGTAGAAAGCCTCATCTTTTTCCCTCGGAGTGGCTGGTGGTTACGAACTGCTAACCTTGTCTTGAGCAGACCAACGCATAACCCACTATACTACCGGGGTTCCTCCTGGAAGGTAAATTAGCAATCATAAGGTTAGTAGATAAGCAAAGAATAAAGGCAAAAACATCCAAAGATCTCTATAATACTTTATCTACGTTATGGAAAATGCATATGAACCCTAAGTGATCTTGGTCAGTAATAGAACATGAACACCACGTGATTCTAACAATGAACTATTCAGAAGATTTTTTTATGTGTTATTTAGTTTTACCATCACATTGTTGTCTTGAAGACAAAGACATTTACAACACACTGCTGTCCTGAAGACAAAACCCATGTAAACTAATGAATTATCCTAAATTTCATCTATGAAGGCCCTTCCTAAGACAGTACGCTTAAAGCAAGAGAAAGAAAGGAACATGAAGAACATTTATCTCCTACTCCCAGTTCCCTCCCATAGGAACACCATTGTGGTCAACGAGAGTACAATCCTACCCGTCCGCTGTGGCGAGGGGAGGCAAACACTGAGAAAGTGTGGAAGATAGTCTAAAACTGAGTTATTTCTATGAATGGGGGAGTTTGGGCACTTAGAATTGAAGTGAAGAATATCAACACAAACTATTTAACCCCGAGTCTCAGTTTTTCTGGGAAATTGGGATAGCAGTACCTACCTTACTGAGTTGTGAGAAATAGTTAAAATAACGCAAGTAAGGAATGAAAAAAACAATGAAACTTTCTAGACCCAAAGGACAAAACAAAATAATCATATGTCTCTTTTAAAAACAGGTATACTTAGGGTTTGTTGAATATTAAAAAACTAATTGTTAAATTATTTATTTAAAAAAAGGAACGTGAAGTAGTTTCTTGTGCTCACTTCGCATTACATATATCAAAATTGGAACAAAAGAGATTAGCATGGCCTCTCCTTACAGATGAAACGCAAATTCGTGAATTGTTCCATATTTAATGAGTACGAGATTGAAGAAAATGTTCGAAAACGGATGGTGATGACTCTACAACTCTCCTTGGTGTGAATGAACTATTGAATTATATGTGAATTATATGTCAATAAAACTTTTTTAAAAATTCCTTACTTCTTTATCAACATTGGGCGATGAGGTGGTGCCTTTTCTCCGAGACTTCTCTTTTTTCCCACAAGATTCTTTGTTGAACATCTTTTAAAGCTAAAGGAAACATGAAAAATAGATTATAGCTTATCATTTCAGCTTCTAAGCATTTGAGTTCTTTATATTACTTCCTCAAAGTTTTTGGCCTTTGAAACACCAATATGGCCATGCTTAGACCAGCCTAGGCAGTGTGGCCTCAGGAAGAACAGCCATGGAAAAATGTTTACATAAAAAGGGAGAGAATTTACCTGCAGTGTCCTTACAAGCAAGACATTTACATTAAGGGCAGTTAACCACTCTTACTGTTGGACAATAGACTCCTGTCTTTACTGAAAACTTGTACCAATAATACCTGGAAAAACAATCAGTGATTCATCCTTTGCCACAGCATCCATTCCTTCACAGAATCTAGTCCCGGTGACGCTCACAGCAGACAGCCTCATCTTTCTGGTGGCTTTTAAATTGTCAGCCTTGCAATTATCACCCCATGCCTAACCACCAGGGTTCCTTACCGGATGATGTGTCTGAGTCTTTGTTATCCTTGTCGCTTTTTAAGACAATACATGTTCTCCTCAAATTATATTTGAAATGGAGTCTCTTTTGCACCCTAAAACAAGTGGTGTAGTCAAATAACAGGAACCCAAAGCTGCCTTTCCTGGTGGGAGCGCTGGAGGGTCCAGGGCAAACGTGGCGCCAGAGAAGGCACTGTCCTTCCCATGCCCGTGGACCTGCAGGCTCCACGAGGACAAACGCTCTTGGAATTGCAAACCCGTGTTTCAGGGGCTGCAGAGACTTTATCAGGTTTTGCTATGTGTTCTCTTGGCTGTGAATTGTTCATTCTCCCTGTGCACTTTGCCTCTGATACCTAGGAGACTCAAAATCTGAAAATTGGCGCTTTGCTTCAGCTTTTGCTAAGCGAAAATTCCTCATTTTGGAGGGTGTTCTACAGTCATGTGGTTTGGCGCACATTTGGTAAGGGGGGTACGAGAAAACTACACATACTGTATATATACAGATAGATAGATATAGATATATATACTAAGGTGACCAGACGTCCCACTTTTGGCAGGGCAGTCCTGATTTTTAACAATTTTTCCCGCGTCCTGCGGCGTTTTAAAAAAGTCCCAATTTTTGGAAAGTGTACAAGGTAGGGTATATGGTTTTCAGCTGCCATGTGATAAAACTCATATCAACGGTGTCCTGCTTTACCAATGTTAAATCTGGTCACCTTAATATATACACATATATAAGCCCTGCTGGATAATGACCCAGAGTAAACCTGGGAAATCAGTATTCTGTTTTAAAACATTTGGGGTAAGGTCATTCTATTTTTCCAGGAGCTCTGGCTCACAAGAAGCTTTGGCCTGCTGACTCCCAAGGACAGCAGTTCAGATGCCAGCTGCTCAGCAGGAGAAAGTTGAATTTTCTACTCCTGTAAAGCGTTAGTCTCGGAAACGCAGCAGGGTATTTCCACCCGTCTTCTCGGTTCACTATGAGTTGACAAAGACTTAATGGCAATGAACATGGCACAAAGAGTAATCTTCTATATATTTCCTAGACTTGTAAAGTTCTTCAGAAGCAGGCTGATACTACCAGATGACATGTCCATGGGCCATATTTGTTTTCTTTTTACTGCATATGCCAAATAAAATCCCTTTTCTTCACTACTATAATTTCATGGTTCTTGCTTGCATGTGCTTTGGACATTTATCAGGAGAGACTGGACCCTGGAAAAAGACATTCTACTCAGTAAAGTAAAAGGTCAGTGAAAAAGAGGAAGGACCCCATTGGGATGAATTGTCACGGCAGCTACAAAAGTGAGCTCCATTTGGAACCTGGCACTGTGGCTTGCTGTTGTACACACAGGATGGAATCACACTGAACAACACCTAAGAGCAACAAAATAACTTACACCTAAGAACAACAACATACCTTTATGGGGGTGGAGCGGTGGGAGGCCCCACGGAGCATAAGTCTTGCAGCTGCCTCCACCATCTCCACTCCCATTTCCCACATAATTAAGTTTCTTAAAACTCAGTCTGATCACCCTTCCCCATTTCACACACACAAACATCTGTTAGCTTCTAAAGAACTTCTCAGAGTATAAGGGCCAAAACTCTAGAATGAATTCAAGTTCCTTTCAGGACCTGGTCCCAACTATCCGCTCCCCTCCCCCACTTATGCTTCACTTCCCACTACTTCCTCCTAACAATAAATACTGGGACATTTAAACCTGTACTTCTGGGAATATATTCTCTCGTCTTATCTTCAACTGTACAAGCAATGGCATCTCTTAAGACCCAATTTAAATCTCAGTGAAGCTCTCCCTAACACTGAACACAAACTAGAATCTCTGAGCTCTAGAACAAGTAGGAATTAAACAGACCCCTAAGGTGGGTATTTCGTAATCAGCTTTATTCCTGAGGAACGCTTACCTGAAGTGCTAGCCTGACATCCGAGGCCCAAAGGAAATTCCCACTCCTTGAGACCTAAAATTCATACAATTCAAAGAAGCCAGAAAACTCAATTTTTTTCCTCCTGCCTGCCCCAGTGGACTTGACCAAAAATGACTGAACGAATGGGACTTGAGCACAAGATCTTGGAAAGAAAAGAAAAAACATTAGACTTACTACTAGCGTACTCCTTGGGGAATAGGAATCTAGTGCCCCGAACTGCACACGCCGACCTGCGGCCAGGGAAGAAAAATAACCCCAATCCAAAGGACGCGCTGTGCTGACGGCCCGGGGAATGCGCAAGCTAAAGCAATCTGCAAACGGTGAAAAACAGTGTCGCGGCCACAATGTGAAGTCCCGAAGTCCAAGCCAGTCGGACTGGAGACAGAGCTCGATCAAGGCTCCTGTTTAAAGGGCTGAGGTACGAACCACGTTGTTGCCTAGCCCTTAAGATCCAGTCTCGGGCCAAACCCAAACGCCGAGCAAAAGGCAGCGCCAGGGGCAGGGAAAATACCGAACCACACCTCCTAGCAGCCAGGTAGCCGACGGATCCACCCACAGGGTCGCCGCCCAGGCACGAGTGATTTAATCGTTCCCCAAACTGGCCGCCCAGGCGCCCACTGGGCTAGCTGGAGCTGGCGAGGGACCCTATCCGGGGAAACTTCAAAGCATTCCCAAATTCCTTACCTTCACAGCGTAGCCCGCGGTGGCAACTTCGGAGGCCCAAGCCGCGAAGGAATAACCCCACCCCCAGCCCGATGCCCTCTGGGAAATGCAGTTTGCTCTCTAATGCAGCGAGCCCGCCGAACGCCTCGGAGTCTGTGTTGATTTGCATTTACTTCCTCCTAGACGCGGAGGTCCGGCCCCGCCCCAGGAGGCTCAGTGAACTCTGGGTATTGTAGTTTCGGGTAGATTCCGTGGTTGATGGGTGGAGCGGAGGCTCGTGTGGAAACGGAACTTTCTTACCTCATTGGACGCCATCCCGGATACGCTTCTGCGTAGTGGCGTCGTAACGCCTCGGGGAAAGGGAATCGACGGGGCCGTAAATTGCTGCCTCTGGCCTTTATTTTTCTGCTGGCAAGATTTAATCCTGTTTCTTCGTTTTGTCTTTTTGTTTGTTTGTTGTCGCTTGCACGCATTCAAACCCTCGTCCCCCGCCCCCATTTGTTCCCCCCCTCTCCTGGGCTTTGACGCCAGTTGACTCACCTCGCCGGGAGCCCCCTCCTGGTCCCGGGCGGGCCTAGCACGGAGGCGGTAGCTATGGAGAATATGGCGGAGGAGGAGCTGCTGCCCCTGGAGGAGGAGGAGGCAGAGGTGGCCCAGGGCCAGGTTCCGACCCCGGCCCCGGCCGCGGACTCGGCCCCGGCCCCGGCTCCAGCGCCAGCCCCGATGCCAGCCTCGGCTCCGGCGCCGGCCCCGGCCTCGGCTCCCGCCGCAGCCCCCGCCCTGGCCCCGGCTCCGGCCCTGTCCCCGTCCCTAGCCTCTGCCCCCGAGGAGGCTCAAGGCAGTAAGTGCAGCAGACCCTCATCTCTCTGCCGTCCGAAAAGCGAGCAAGTGCGCCTTGCTGGGGAGAAGGGAGGCCCGTCCTCCCGGGACGGCTTTTACGGGGAAGGCGGGGGCGGAGGTTGGGTGTCGGGGAGAACGGAGGTACAAGGTGCTAGGAGGCATTTCCATCAGCCTCGAACAGAGCGTAGTAGGGGGCGTGGGGAAGACACGGGGCCGGCGGGTGGAAGAAAATTAGGAGGTCGAAGGGGTCTTGGTTATGAGGGCTTTGTTTTGCCTCCATGCAAAATGGGAATTTACACGGAACTTGATACGAAGCCCTTTAAAAAGGTGACCTAGTCCAGAGGTGCCCCTTGCCCGTCAAACTTTGTGACTCGACATAGAGATGATTGTTTGCCCCATTCATAAAGCTTGCAAAAAGAATTTGAAGCTGGTGAATGGTTTTACAAAGAGTAGACTATATGGATTGTGGTAAGAACTGTATGAGTCTCCAATACAATGATTTTTTTAAAAAAGTAGACTAGGTCATGGAGTATATCTTCCCCCGCACAAAATTACCGCTTACATTGTGTTACTCCATTCGATCAGAAGGCCGCTGTTACATGCAGAGCTGAGATTGTGCTTCTGAATGTTTGCATGCTTTTTTTTAAGTGATTTATTGGGCCTTGTAGGTATTTTAAAAACGATGCTTTTAAAAACCTGCTTTAAAGGATCTTCTGAATACTCGTAACTATAAGGTCCAAGAAAGAACTAACCAGAGGGATTTTTGGATTGTTTTCATTTTTAATTTCATAGTCCATCAGTTGACCTTTGCGCTCTTCTTAAAGCTCTCCGATTAATTCATTGTCCTTTCTATTTCCCAGCCATTTGTAAGTTCAGTGTTGATAAAACACTCAGACAGGATTTCTTAGAATTATTTGGCAGTTTTAAATCAACATATAAATTGTTGTAGATTTAAAGGTAGGGCTGAGTACAGGAAAGGCCAAATCAAATTGGACCTTTCCTTCTCATCTAACATCAGGATTGGCATATGATAAGTAAAGCTGGTGGCTTCTTTATCCAGGTCTACAGTAGGGTAGAGGTGTAGGAACACATCCTCCAGAGTGAATTAAATGGCCTCTGCACCTCAGTTTCAGAAGTCAGTTCAATAACTAAGGAAATGCATGCTTCCTCCTCCACCCCAATCGCTGTCATTAAGAATATGCTAAACCTATTTTGGAAAGGTTTATTCATATATTATAGATACGTAATTTGTAGAATGTGTAAATGAAAATTCTGAAGAGGTTTTAAAATATGTAGTGATTGAGAAATCTGATGTGCTATGGAACCAAAAATAAATATATATATTAATCACTATTTTAAATTATGTTTAGATGGTCTAATTAGCCCTTTGAAATCAGTCATAACTATGCAAGATGAAGATGGCATATCTGAAATAGAATTGAAAATTGAGGGAAAAGTAACAGAAGAAACTATAAAAGAACCTAGCATCTTGGACTCGTCTGATTTAGCAAGAGGTTTGCCTATTAAATTATGGGTTATTAGTGTGTTACAAAAATGGGTTCTGTGATTGTCTACCATCTTGAACCAGAGTAATTTTGAATGTTTTAGATCTTTTGAGATTTTTTTTTTTTCAATAGTAGATGGTAAGATTTTTCTTCTATTTACCAGCTTTTCTCTTAGTGCTATTTGATAGAATTATTTTAATCAGCACATTTTTATGTAGTGATGTACTATGCACCTCGTTTCACCGCCCCAGATTTTTGAAAGGAGGATGCCAACTAGGTTTTGGTTAGTTTGTGTACACCTGAATGCATTGCCTGCATCTGTCTGACCTTGCAATAAGTTTTTTGATGACGAGGGCAAAAATTTTTCCCCTTCAGAAATTGTATCTCAGTATAGTCATTTGAAAAAGAGCCAGTTGCTCAGTGGGTACATGTTGGGCTGCTAACTGCAAGGACAGCAGTTCAAAAGTACCAGCAGATACATAGGGGAAAAGATGGGGCTTTCTACTCCCATAAAAAGTGACAGTCTCAGCAACTCATGGGGGTAGTTCTGCCTGTCCCATAGGATTGCTGTGAGTTGGTATCAACTTCATTACAGTGAGTTTGATTTGGGTTTGATAGTCATTTGAACAATACCTAGAATAAGAAGTTAACTACCCAGAGGTGCCTTGAAAGAAAGGTCTGGTGATCTATTTCCCCAAAAATCAGCCATTGAAAACTTTATAAGCGTTCTATTCTGACACACGTGGGGTAGCTATTAATTAGAATCACTGTTTTGAGGCTCTAAATGTTCTAACTTAATAATACAGCCTTACAGTTTCCTCATCTGCTATCTCCCTGGGTATCACTTCCTATCAGTTATCTCCAGTCTCCTGTCATATGCTTTCACTTTTTAAATCTTCCTATAAGGATGCACCTCTACTCAGGGCTCTCAGAAAGAAAGAAACGGCAAGTTTAATCCCATTCTGTTTATACGATCAAACTTCCTGAAGAAATACTCATCCTGATTTTCTGTCCTTTTCCTTCCAGTCACATTCGTACTCCTTCCATCTCACTGCTTTCTTACCGGTTTCCAGGGACCTTTAATAAGCTGTAATCTTTTCTCGACCGCTTGTCAATCTTAAACAAGTCCTCTTTTCCAGACTCTTCCTTTGCCTACTGCATCATCTGAGTTTACCTTCTTGGTTCTTCCTCCACATTTCATAAAATGCTCACATCCTTCTATCTTGCACTTTCAGATTAGATCTTTTTATTTTCTTCTCAAGTGGGTTCAGCAGTGTGATAATGCGTCCCCCTCCTCTATCAAGAATCAGTTGTGTTTAGGCAAGAATGGGTCTTTTTCCCTTTTTGCATTTTCTAAATTGGGCTTTCTTACCCAATTTAAGAACATGTATTCATGTTTGTTTCTCCATTAAGAATCCCTCCTGAACTCCAAAACCAGAATTTTCATCAGCCTACTAGCCATAGTAGTAGTTAGGTGCCGAATCATCTCCAACTTAAAAGTGACCTTGTATGTAATAGAACCAAACACTGCTGGTCCTGTGCCACCCTCACGGTCAGTGGTGTGTTTGAGTCCATTACTGCAGCTGCTATGTCAGTCTATCCTGAGGAGCATCTGGGTTTTTGTTGGGTTTATGAGGGTTTTGCTGATCCTCTACTTTACCAAGCACGATGCCTCTCCAGTGGTAGGTGCCTTCTGATAGTGTGCCCAGAGTAAGCAAGATAAGCCTCTCCATCATTCTCTCCAAGGCGTGTTCTGGCTATACTTCCTTTTCGATAGATTAGTTAATTCTGCTGGCAGACCAGATTGCCAGTATTCATCAGCACTACAATTTGGGTGTCACTTCTTCAGTCTTTTTCATTGTCCAACTTCTGCATGTCATGAGACCATTAAAAATACCAAACCTGGCTATTTTCAAAATAGTCCTAGTCCTCAAAAGTGACTTCTTTGCTTTTTGATGCTTTAAAGAAGTCACTTAATGAGCATTACTACATACACATTCTCCATCAAACACACCGATGAAACTGCAATCGTTTTCTCTTCTTTCCATCAAATGTTTTCTGCTTCCTTCACTAGTTCCATCACTCAATATCAACTCAAAAATTTAGATGTTTTACTTTACTCTTCAACCCCCAAATCCTGTTGCTTTTTTCTTCTACCATGTAGTCTGTACCTTTCCATTACTAAGTTCTCATCTCTATAAGTTCCCACCATCCTGGTATCAGTTATCATGTTACAGTTTCTTGTGTGTTTCTGTGTAGCTAGCTGGAAGCTGTACCATGGATATTTCAAATACCAGCACAGTCATAGTGGATGAGTTTCAGTCAGCTGAAGACAGACTTGGAAGAAAGGCCTAGTGGTCTACTTCTGAAAAATCAGCCAGTGATCCTATGGATCACAATATACTAGAATAATACATTCAGACATATCAAAGGTTGTAAAGAATAGCGCAGGACCAAACAAAATTTCGTTCTGTTGTGGTTGCCATGAATCAGAGCCAACTGGATGGCAATTAGCAGTAATAATTCCTGCTGAAAGAAATACTCTCCTGGAATGCATTTAAATTAAAATATTCACTTCTTAAGAAACCTGCAAAGATTTACAGCCTCAAAAAAAAAGATTTACTGCCTCAAGAATAAAGTCCAGGCTAACTTGAATAGAATGTATACTTTCAATGATAGAAACTACATTTTTGGCAGAATATTTTTTCACCTACTCCTTCCTCCAAACATGCTATACTTAAGCCAGTGTGGGGAATAGGGGGTGTTAGCTCTGCTTTTATACCTCTTTTGTTAATGAAAGTACTCAGTTTATAAAACCTGGCCACTAAATTTCGACTTACTGAAATCTATTTCTATCTTCACTCTCAGTCATATACCCCTTCTTCAGTAAAAACATTCTCAGACTTACTTGTTGGAATTAATTCATTCTGAATTAAATAATCCCTGCATTATGTTACCTTTACCTCTAGTATTCATTTCAACTTGCTTGTTGCAGTCAAATCAATTCCAACTTTTAGCCACCCTACATTGTTTTGTGGTTAAAAGCTAATGTATTCATTTGTCCCACCTGATTGAAAGTTTTTGATGACAAAAACACATGAGTTTTATTTCTTATTTCAGTATTCTTTAGAGAGGAGAAGCAATTCTTGTAGAATTACATAACAATTTTAAATAACAATGGAACTTTTGCTCAGACCTCCTACCTTTTGTAACACTTGTTTTTTGTAAACGGAGATGCAGCAGCTTTTCCTCCTCTGAGTACTAAGATAATATGCTGTGAGGAACAGAAGTATGAACTTCTGTGTGACAGCATGTAATAAAAATGATGGTGGCAGACAAATTGTAAAAGCATAGTTTTCTAACTCTTAAAATTGTCTTTTCTTCCAGAGAGACACATCTCAATTCAAAGGGAACTTGCTGATCTGGAGAAGTTAGCTTTTGTAACTGAAGGGGATTTTGATTCTGCAAGTTCATTGAACGCACTTGATACAGGTATTCTATGTTTGTTTTTATGTGGTAATAGTTTGTCATTTTTCACCTCATGAAAACATGTTCCCCAAAACAGATATTGTGTATTTCCAGTGAACTAGAACAGAAAATTAAAAAATTATTTAGAAAGTTGATAGCCTTTTCTTTCCAATGGTGCTTTGAAAATATGAGGGGTCCCCCCCCACCCCAAAAAAAAGGAAGTTTTTTTTATCCTCCAAAAGTAGGTATTTAATTTTTTTTTTAACAAAACGACCTTATTACCCTCACAATACTCTCCATTGCACTTAATACATTTTTCAAATCTGCGATTCCATTCTTGAAAACATTTTTCAAACACTTCTGCTTGAGTGGCTGACAGCACCTCCCTCGTTTTTTTTCTTCACCTCTTCTGTGTCATCAAATTGTTACCCTTTCATGTCCCTCTTCATTTGCAGAAACAAAAAGCAGTCACTGGGAGTGATCTCAGGTTAATAAGGTACATGGGGCAAGGGAGACATGCTGGTTTTTGCCAATAACTGGCACACTGAGATGGCTATGTGAGCAGGTGCATCGTTGTGGTAAAACCAGTCCCCATCTGCCGCAAATCAGGCATTGTTTGTCGCACACTGCTACACATTCTTTTCAGAACCTCTTAATAGAAAACTTGATTAGCAATCTGAACAGGTGGAATGAACTCCTCCAAATGCACTAGCAGTCAACATTTTTGTCCATTTGAGAAGTTGATGGATATCCAGAACGAGGTTTGTCATCAATTGACATTTCACCTTTTTTGAAAGGAGAAAGCACTTGAATTTTTCCCATATTGCTGTCCTTGTAAGCTGTGTTCAACCTCACAACAGTTTCTGCAGCATTTTCCCCAAGCAATGAATTCGATTTGTAGTATAAAAACAAATGATTTCTTTAAAAAAAAAACAAAAAAACCAACATTTTATTGGGAGTTACTACAGACATCATTCCATAGTTTAATCACATCAAGCAATACTGTACAAGTCCTACCACAGTCCGTTTCAAAACATTCTTTTCCTTCTTGAACTCCTTGACATCAGCCCTGTTACTTCACCCCATGCCCCCGCTGTACCCTCCAGAAACCCTTACTCTCCTTGCTGTCCCTGTAGGTTTTTCAGTCCTAGGTTTCATAGACTGAAAAATAGACAAACACAAAAATTCGTGAGGGTCACCCCAATAACAAGACACATGAGATAAACACCAATATGAACAAACAAACAAATACAGAAACTGTTGAAAACCAGGTCAGGCCTAACGTGCATCAGAGTGGGGGATCAGCTGACAAGGTATCAATCGTTTTAAGTCAGATTTCTCCTTTTGACCTTCTAGAGTCATCTCTCCAGTGCACGCTTGGTAACAGCTTCTTCCCATCTATTACGGTCAGAGGGAAATCACTGGAGGCTTACTTCCAGTGTAGATCCCATAAAAGTAGCTTGGGCTCCCGCTATCTTCCATTGCCTTCTGCAAACCAAATTCTCAGTTTAGGCTCTGATACTGTTCCCTCCTTGAGCTTCACGTTATATGATTTACGATACTTAAGTCACTGATGCTGGTGTGCTTCTTCCATATGGACGTAGTTACACATCACTTAGATGTCTGCTGGTTTAGAAACAAGCCTTTCTATCGAGACCTATAGCGTCTGGGGACTTAAAGGCTTGAAAGTAAACAAGCGGCCATCTAGCCCTGAAGCAACAAAGCCCACATGGAAGCAACACACCAACATGTGTGATCATGAAGGGCCAAAGGGACCAGGCTTCAAACACCAAAGGCGGGGGAATCATATCCTCGTCAATGAGGGTGGCGCGTGATGGAGACCCAATGCCCATCTCTAGACAACTGGACATACCTTGCAGAGGGGTAGTGGGGAGATGAGTCACTTAGGGTACAGTATAGCTATAATGAAACCCACAACCTTTCTCTAGTTCTTAAACGCTTCCTCCCCCCAACTACCAGGACCCCAATTCTGCCTTGCAGACCTGGTTAGACCAGATGATGCACAGCGGTACAGATGGGAATTGGAAACGCAGGGAATCTAGGACAGATGCACCTCTCAGGACCAGGGGTGACAGTGGCGATACCAGGAGGGAAAGGGGGTGTAGAAAGGGGGAATTGATCACAGGGAGCTACATATAACCTCCTCTCTGGGGTACGGGCAGCAGAGGGGTGGGTGAAGGGAGACACCGGGAAGTGTAATATAAGATACAATAATAATTTATAAATTATCAAGGGTGCATGGGGGAGAGGGGAGGAGGAAGGGAGGGGGAGGGGAAAAAAGGAAAATGAGCTGATTCCGGGAACCCAAGAGGAAAGCGAATTTTGGGAATAATGAGGGCAACAAATGTATAGATGTGCTTTATACAATTGATCTATGTATTGTGATGAATTGTATGAGCACCAATAAATTGATTAAAAAAAAACAACAACAACAAAAAAAAAGAAACAAGCCTTTAAGACCCCAGACGCTATTTAAGCTGGTAAATGGACACCATCTCATTTCTTCATCACGCTTTGTTATAGCACCGATATTTTCTGTGTTCCCTTCTTATGGGTGAGTATCAATCAAGGTGGTGATATAAGAACTAATTATATTGAAGCTAGGATTCAAATCCATTCTTGAATCTTTGGTTATTGTGGGGGACCAGCCTCCACAACCGAATGGGTCCTAGGAGGCGGTTGTATAATCGAAGGGTAAATTTATTAAAGAAACATCAGACAAGGGATACAAGGGCTCACCTCTTCCTTGGAGACTGGAACCAGAGAGTGGGAGAATGTATAGTCTCACAACCTTATATCATCTCGGGCATGCAAGCCACGTCATACACATACTGTAACAGGAAGGGAATGTATTAGAGGCATACACACAACAGGAAGGGGCACATGCCAGGGGCATACACATGATAGGGAGATACATAAGTAAACAAGATGGGCAGGTTCTAGAGTTAAGATGGCGACTTACCCTCAGTCATCTCTGAGCTGACTTGACCTTAGGTGTCTCTGAGCCCTTCTCCAGGGGAGCCAGCTATGATTCTCATCAGAAGCAATGGGCCATACTTAGGGTGGCGTGTTCTGATTGCTCTTGGTAGCAGATGGCCTTCCAGCAGATAGCTTTCAAGTGTTTGGTAGCCACCATGTGCTTGCAAGCAGCACCTAAAAATTGGCATTATTACGAGGAATATCATGGGTAACAATTTAGTTAAGAGAATGTCACTGGAATGCATCTCCAACTCACGAGTGTGAAGGCCACCTTCCACCGGAATCTGCCTCCCAGACCCCTGAGTATTTGTCCACATACACACTCTTCCCGGTTCTCAGTTTCCTACAGTTTATTTATCTGCCTTTTGCTCCCTTTCAGAATTGTTGTTTAAGGTTATTAATTTTTTTCTGTGAAATGCCCTATATGAATATCTTTCTATAAAGTTTTCATTTTTATAGCAAAGTGGCCACAAATCACCATTGTTTGGCCACATACCATTTCTTTGAACTATAATTTTCTCTATATTTTTTTCTACTAGATTTTCTTTTTCATTCAACAATAGGGGATTTAAATAGAAGTTAAAGCTAATGGAATTGCTCCACAAGCTTTTTGAAGCTCCTTTGTAAATATTTCTCTACTCTATTTCTAAAGTGATTTTCAGAATGAAAATAAGTATATTAAGTCTATAAACAGTAATTAAAGTATTCTTTCGTTCAGGTTTTATTTTCAAGCATCTTAGCCTCTACTTCCTCTTTCTGCTCCAATTCTTTTTACTCATGTATCCTACTCCAACAATTTTTAAAATAAAGGAGACCTTAAAACCATTGATGGTGCTAATGTTTAACCATATGTATGGTCCCTCATGTGCTTCCTTTCCACCCACCTTATATTGTATGATCCATTACAATAATCGCTTTGCAAATCTTCTGGCTCCCTTGTGCCTCCACCTTTCCAACATACATGGGAGGCAAATTCCCCACCTAATTAAAAATCATGTTTCTATCTACTGCATACTTGTTCTGGAGCAATAAAAGTTGAACAAGAAAAATGTACTATATGCTGGTTATAGAGCTCAAATGGGTATTCATCACTACCTGTGAAGTCTATATTTTCTTTTTTCTACTCTTTGGGACAACTACTTTATACCTTCTACTCCCGCTCACATACCCCAGCCACTCCGCAGGAGACAGATGAGGCTTTCTACCCCTGAAATGAGTCACAGTCATGGAAACCCACAGGGGCAGCTCTTTCCTGCCCTATAGGGTTGCTATGAGTTGGAATCAACTTGATGGCACTGAGGTGTTTTTGATTTTGTTTAGGCATTGCATGAAAGAGCCCTGGTGGTACTGTGGGAAAAACATTGGGCTGCTAACCACAGGGTTGATGGTGCAAACTTACGAGCTACTCTGTAAGGAGAAAAAGGAGACTATCTGCTGCTATAAAGATTTACAAGCTCAGCAACCCTATGTAAATAGGGCCCCTCGGAGTCAGAATCAAATAGGTGGCAATGGGTAGATCAGAGATACAGACTTCTCTCTGAAGTTACACTAAAACTTGAATGAGGATGTGCCATTTGTTACATCCTACAGGTGAATCCAGGCAGGAACAGCTAGTGTATAGTCTGGTCTTCATTGGTTCTTTTTCTCTTTTTCAGGAAACAAACAGACCTGTCCTTTGTGCCCTAATGAAAAACTAAGAGCTTGTAATAGTCATAAACTTCGTCGTCATCTTCAGAATTTACACTGGAAAGTCTCAGTTGAATATGAAGGTTAGTATTTTTTGTGATTGTTAAAATGTGATTTAATTCTAACATTTTGTTTGGGTTTTGGATTTTTTTTTTAGCATAATCAAATACTTTCAGTTTAAAATTAGGAAGGATCTAGTAACCCCTCTTTTTTTGTGTTTAATTTTAAAAAGCCTGATTCTCAAGGCAATAGATAAATGACATGTATAGTTAGTTCAGCCATCATGTACAAGGGGGCTTCAAAAAGTTCATGGGAAATTTTCACTATATTTTATTTCCATTTTTCTATGTACATTTTGGAGCCCATCATATTAAGCATCTGCTCTGTACTGGGTATTCTGCTCAGTCTTCAAGGTGTCCAAATTTATTATAAGAGATTAATAAGTTATACTTACCTTTTTCAGAACTATTGCCATATTAAACATTTTTTGAAGGTACTGTGTATTAAATCTAGTAGACTGAGAACAAAATAATAGATATGTATATTGGAAAACAGAAGATAACATCTATTTTCATATGATGCCTATAAGAAAATTACTAGACATAAGTATAATGAAAGCAAGATATGAGAAGAATAGTCTACATTAATTCATAAAAATAGAGGTATTGGCCTATGTACATATATGTTAAGTATTAACGTAGCTGACGGACATTGGACCTCTACTCAAGTACTCCCTCAACACAAGAACACTTTGTTCTAAAATCCAGCATTCTGTGATGCTCACCTTCCCTGATATGATTTGCTGAAGACAAAGTGGATGCATAAGCAAATGTGAAGAAAGTTGATGGTGCCTGGCTATCAAAAGATGTAGCGTCTGGGGCCTTAAAGGTTTGAAGGTAAACAAGCGACCATCTAGCTCAGAATCAACAAAGCCCACATGAAGCACACCAGCCTGTGTGATCACGAGGTTTCCAGATTTCCAGGTTTATCAGTAGACCCAAAGCAAACAAGTAAACAAAACCATATTGTTGAGAACAAGGCAGGTCAGAGCAGAGACCCAAAACCCATCTGTAGACAATTGGACATCCCCTCACAGAAGGGTCACAAGGAAGGGATGAATCAACCAGGGTGCAGTATACCACTGAGGAAACACAATATTCCTCTGGTTCTTGACCCGAGCCCTGCTTTTCACTGCAGGCTACACTGGAGCATATACACAGGTACAGAGGAGATAAGAGCTCATGACACATGGAATTCAGGAACAGGAATGGGAGTAGCGATACCAGGAGGGAAGTGAGAAGGTGGGTAGAGCAGTGGGAGGCGGAACCAATTGCAATGATGAACACATGACCACACCCCTCCCCACCAGGGCGTCGAACAACAGAAACCATGGGGGAAGGGAGACAGCGGTTGGTGTAAGATATGAAAATAATATTAGACTTTATCAAGGGATCATGGGGGAAAGGTAAGGGAGGGGGAAAAAGAGGAGCTGATATCAAGAGTTCAAATATAAAGTAAATGTTTAGAAAATAATGATGGCAACATTTGTACAAATATGCTTGATACAGTTGATGTATGGGATTATTATGAGATGTAAGAGCACCCAATAAAATGATCTTTTAATTAAATAAAGATAAATAGTCATCATAGCCTTCATTGTCTAAGTATGTATTTAGAAAAAATACACCATTTATATTAATGTCAAAATAATACAATATAGAGGGAAAACGTAACAAGAAGATCCATGTAAAGAAAAAACAAAGTTAAAGGACAACAAAAAAATCCCCAAATCTTACCAAGTTCAAAACGACCTAAATTCCTAGATAATAAAAACACAATTGTAAAAATGTTAGTTGCCCTGAATTGAATATATATGGAGCTCGAAGTAAAATCTCGTTGAAAAATAGCTTGGAGCTGCATGAAACTTCTAAGCATACCCATCTAGTCAAAACTGTAATTATATCCAGGTATAATTAGACCCAAATAAACAAGTAAACCAGTATACCCTATCTACTGCAGAGCCCTAATGGCATAGTGGTTATGTATTGGGCTGCTAACTGCAGTCAGCAATATGAAACCACCAGCTACTCTGAGGGAGACAGATGAGGCTTTCTACTCCTGTGGAGTTACATTCTTGGACACCCCCAGAGGCACTTCTACCCTATCCTATAGTCATTGATAGTTGGCTTTGATTCTATGGCTGTGAAGAGAGATCTACTCTGTCTAGTTTCTCCTTCCAGAACAGCCAAAAACAAGATGTACAAAGAAACTAAGCCAGAAAATCAAGTATATCATTTCATATAATAAAAATTGACTTGATGACATAGGGTTAAACCAGTAAATTTACTAGATCCAATAAGGAACTGAAATAAATGCCTGTGTGTACAGGAATTTATCTTAAGACAAAGGTTGGATGTCATTTTGGTGGGGAAAATATTTTACTAATTCTGTCATAAATTGTTACTCATCTTGAAGTAATAAATCTTTCCTCACTCTAAATTTAAAGCAAGTTCCTTATAAATTAGAAAATTACATTTTGGGTAGTTTCTATTCCTAGGATGGGGAGCTTTCAACCGAGACAGGAAACCCAAAACTATTAGAAAATCTAGACTCTTAGATATTCAGAAAATTAACGACTTTGAGTGACCAGAGAAATCACACATTTGAAAAATGTTAGGAAAACAAATAGGCAATGAATGAGGGCAGATGCCAGATAAATGGTTACTGTCATCAACAGAGAGCTTTGCAAACTGATTAAAAAGGAAAGATTGCCCAATAAGAAAGTGGGCAAAAGAGAGGAATGACAATTCATAAGGATCATTCATAAGGAATGCATGATCAAATGGCCAGTCAACATTTTAAAATTTATTTTTTTACAGTTTAATTGACATAATTCATGTACTATAAATGTAATGGTTTAAGTATATTAAAAAGAGTTGTGCAGTCTAAACATTTTCCAAGATGCCAATCTTAAGTAGTAAGGAGAGTCTAAATTAAAAAGACACTACTTCTCAACTACCAGATTGGCAAAAGGTAAAAAGAGGTTTTGTAATATTTTGATGAGCAAAAAATGAACCAAAAACTCTTTAAGTACCAACCTTAAATATATGTATGCTTATGTTTATACTTATGTTTAATTTATAGCATAAACCAAACCAAAACCTACCGCCATTGAATCAGCTCCAGCTCAGGGCAGCCCTTCATCAGGTTTTCAAGACTGTAAACCGTTATAAGAGCAGATAGCTGCACCTTTCTCCCACAGGTTAGTTGGTTTGTTTGAACCGCTAACTTTGTGTTTAGCAGCCTCATGCTTACCTAACAGCACCACTAGGGCTCCATTAGGGAAGAGGGGTTGAGACTAACTCAGATGCTACATTGTTATTTATGTTTAAATGTACATATGTGTTCGTGTGTATAAATGATTATTTTTTAAATAGGCATAGATCCTTAATAGATGTTTTTTTATAAAACCAAACGCACTGCCTGTATCAGTACCAACAAAATTTTATGGAATTTAAGAATGATGTACAAGCTGATCGTTCTCCTTCAGAGCAACTAGTAGATTTGAAACACTGGCTTGAAAGTTAGCAGCCCAGTACTTAATCCACAGTCCCACTCCACTAAGGCCTATTCCTTAATAGATAAAATATGTATGTATGTATGTATGTATGTATGTATGTATATCTGGCACTGAGTTCAGTCTGATTCGTGATAGCCAAGCAAAATAAAATATTGCCCTGTTCTGCATCATCTGATAATTGCCAGTAGCTGAGTCCACCATGGCAGCTAGTGTGCTAACCCTTCTCACTGAAGGTCTTCTCTGCCCTGGTGGCCCTTTGTTTCCTCACACGTGATGTTCTGTTGATCTCTCCTCATGATGTGTTCAAAGAAATTTGGTCAAACAATGTTATTTTATAACCTGAGAAACTTTCATGGGCTAATTTTTGAAAGCAGATGGCTATGTGGTATCTTTTCTATGTGTTATCTTAGTCTTGCTCTGCTAATATGGCCACACTTGAAATACTGGTGGCATCACTTCTAACAATGTAGTAACACAAGCCACCACAGTACAACAAACCGACAAACAGCTAATAGAGATCCTTAATAATAGGCAATTAGAAATAGGGGTCTGAATTTCCAGTGCAAGTTTGTAAATAGAGACATATTTGGGGATTCTTTCTTTGAGGGAATAAGATGGCAATGATGAAAGGAGTTAAAATTACCAAGAAATTGAGAATAGCACATAGCACACCAAGTCTAAGGAATACATAGGGGTGCTTCAAAAAGGAATGGGAAAAATAGAATGAGAAGATAGGGGCTTTTTCCCCAAAAAAAATGTTAAGCGCCCTTATATGCATTTTATGGTACAAGATAAGTAATAAATGGAGAAAATATAAGAGTCAAGGATTTGTTTACTTACCTCCACAATCAACTGCTATGGAAGTCGCCATCAAGCTATCAAACAACATATTGCATTGGGCAAATCTGCTGTAAAAACTAAGATGTCACTTAGAGTACTAAGTTGTGCTGATCTAAGCCGTAGTGTTTTCAGTTGCTCAACATGCATGAAAAAGGAAGACCATAAAAGAACTGATGCATTTTAATAATGCATTTGGCAAAGAATAAAGTACCAATGACTGCCAGAAGAACAAACAAATCTCTCTGGAAAGAAGCAGTACAGCCAAGAATGCTCCTTAGAAAGTCTGTTGGGGAGACGTCGTGTACTGTGCACTTGTTATCAGGAGAGTGGAGTCTCTGCAGAAGTTCAATGTTTTGGAAAAGTAGAGCACCAGTGAGAAAGAAGAGCCTTAATGAGATGGATCACACAGTGCTGAGCCTGTGGCTTAGAGATGGCAATGATGGTGGTGGTGGTACAGGGCTGGGCAGTGTGAGTTTTGTTGTTCATAGGATTGCTGTCATTGGAACTGATTCAGTGGCACCTTACAACAACAACAAATGGAAGAGGATATGTAAGAAAACATTAACAAGGGTGGTAAGACCATGAAGAAGCAACAAAAGAAGGCATATTGTGAAAACTGTACCATAAAGCAAAGAAAAAGAAGCTGAAAAAAAGGTCATGTTGGCAGAAATATGATAAAACCAAGAATACTGGCAGAACCAGGATTTGAATTATATCTTATGTATTTTCTTGTTTTATAACTGTACTAAAAATTTGTTTTTATACTAGAGTTATATAACATGTAAGTATCTTAAATAAGGCAACTACATTCAAGTAAATAAATGACATAAAATAAGAATAATGAATTCTTATCAAGTAAAATTTGCTAATAAGTTTTGTAAAGTTTAGATTAGTAGTATGTAATAAGTAAATAGTGAACAATGATAAAACAACTATTCTTTATTCTAGGTTACAGGATGTGCATCTGTCACTTACCTTGTCGACCAGTAAAACCAAACATTATTGGAGAACAGGTAATCAGAAAGTAGACTAAAAACTAAAATCTTTTTAATTTAACCCTCTTTAAAGAAAGTATATAATTTTTTTTTTTTACTTTTTTAAGATTGTCATTGTGGCCTACTTTAAGAATCTCATTTTATGCATCAGTTTACAATAATCCTCCTCATGAAACTTCCTGAAACCTTAACAACCTCTTTAGAAATACATATATTCATTTTTAAAGGAAGTTTGATGTTTGGAGCAAATAAAGTCTAAAATATTTTTATTGAAATTCTTCTAAATGTGTTAGCTTAATGGTTCTCATTATTAAGGTTTCTTTGAGCTCGCTGGGGAAAAAAAATTAAAACTGCTCTGAAAAAACTGAGACCCGAGCAGTAGTTAAGGCAAAGCCTGGTTCATCTAAGTATTCAAGATCTTCTGAATTGATAGCTGCTGCCCAAGAAGGAACTCGGTGCTAGATTCTTGGCTAGTCTTTACTGCTGTACGGTCCTAAAAGAAGTAGAAACTGTAAAAGAAAAAGGCATCAAAATTGATACTGTTCTTTTGGGGAGTCATAGAAAGCCACTGGAATAATTGTTTTGCTCCCGAATTATGAACAAGTTAGCATCTTTTATTGGCAGAATATTGTGTTGCAACTCTGACATTCTGTAGAATGCTAGATATATCACTCCAATTTTCAGAAGAATGGGTAAAATTAATGTTACCCATCATTAAAGATAATTAATACAAACTTAGAATAAATTATATTTAAAACAAAAGTAATAAACACTCAAAATGTACACTCCCTAATAATTTTCCTCCATATACTGTTAATATATGCTTATTAACAATAACATAATATATAATATATATGTGCAGTATATAATTTATATGTGCAAAAGTTGCATAATGATGTATTTTTTAAAAGAAAGAAAATTATTCGAAAATTGATTGGGGTAATCATTGTCTAATTCTTCTTAGTATGATTGAAGTATTGAATTGTATGATGTGGATTATGTGCCAATAAAAAAACCAAGAAACACAACTCATTGTCTACCAGTCACCTCTGACACATAGTGATCCTGTAAGGCGGGGTAGAATGGTCCCTTGAGTTTCTGCAAGTATAAATCTTTACAGGAGAAGAAAACCACATCTTTTTCCTGTAGAACAGCTGGAAAGAGTGTTTGAACTGCTGACCTTGTGGATAACAACCCAGTGGGCGACATTACCAAGGCTCCTCTATAATGGTGTAATACTCAGCCACTTTACCTAAATTCTCATTTAGTGATATCACCTATTTTGCTCACTTGAAATTATTCACAATGTAGCTTGAAATAAGCCACAGTAGAAGTATTTTATCATAGAAATCTATGAATGCTACAAATTGGGACTTATTTTTTTAGAGAGACAGCTGATAAACAATGTACCACAGCTAGCATTACATCATTTGTAATTGCAGCTTATAAACAGTAGTGTAAAGTTATTTGCACATTAGAAAAAAATGAGAAAAAAATAGTAGGGTAAATTTTTGCCTGTTTTAAAATAAGATATAAAAATCTTATGTAAGTATAATTATACAAGGAAAAAATACCTTCAAACTCAAATGGCCAAATTAATACTTCTATACCAAAAAACCCAACATATCCTAATATGCTTAAATTTGAAACTTAAGTAAAATTCCATTCATGTCTTAGTAACTCTTTAATGTAAATACTCTATTTGATAGATATCCAGTAAAATGGGCGCCCATTATCATTGTATCATTTGTTCAGCAACAATTACTCGAAGGACCGATATGTTAGGCCATATTAGGCGCCATGTGAATAAAGGGGAGACAAAATCCAGGTATTTTGCTGGTAAGTTGAGCAATCTTAATAATGTTAATATTGAAATTCTGTAAAAATGGTCTTTACCCACATTAGGCAGATAATCCTTTAACATATAATATATAATCATTAATATAAATTTAACCAAATCATTTCATTGGGTATTCTTTTGTTTTAGGTTTGCTTTTCTTCCTGTGAAACATAAAAATTCTTACTTTATTTTTGTGTAACATGATGATTCAGATGTTCTCAAAAAATATATTTTTTGAGTGCTAAAAAAATTTAAGTGATAATATTATTAAGAATATTTTTAAAGTGGTATATAGCTAGATTGATGAAAGATGATAAACATATTGATTTCCATAAAAAGTAAAATATATTGATTCCTAATGACACCTCCTACATTGTTAACTATGCTATACTAGCTATTGAAAACCCCAGGAAAAGGAAGGTAGAATTAAAAAAATACCATTTATTATGTGAAGTTGTTTCATATTACTAATAACTTGCTATTACTTTGGTAGCCTTTCACAAGAATTAAACATTGAATTCTTAATGGCCTAAGACATTAATTATATGCAATGAATTAGCTTATCTATTATGCAGCTAGATGGTACTATATACGATTCTTTTGAGAATTGAGAAAAACAATGACTGAATAATTTTCCGTAGAACTTAATTTTCTCGGAGAACCTTGTATGAGATAGGTTGGCCTTTTGAGATTTGCGATGTGCCTCTTTGGTGGGTTTAGAAAGATATACAACAGAACACTGAGAAAGGTACCTAGCATTGTAGAAAGTGAAAGATGGTCTTATAGTTATTAATAATTCTAATTATAGTATTACCAAGAAATCCAAAAGTCCAAAAATAAAGTGTCTCAATTATTTCTCCCTAGGTATGTTTCATTTGTTATATATTTAAAATACAGTGGGGAGGAAGGGAAAAAAGAGGAGCCAATACCAAGGACTCAAATAGCAAGTGAATGTTTAGAAAATAATGATGGCAACATAATGTAAAATATACTTGATACAATTGATGTATGGATTGTTAGGAGAGCTATAAGAGCCCCCAAAAAATCATCTTTAAAAAGTAAATAATTTAATTAAATATATCCATAAACCATTAGTTTATTCGCTTTGGGCTTATATGCTAAATTATTATATAATACACATTATATGTAGAATCATGTTTTTCCATTATCTCATTTGAACGCAATTTATTAATTTATATTTATGAGATATTTTGAAGTTCTATATGTTCAGTAAAGATAGTGATTTTTTTTAAATCATTTTATTAGGGGCTCATACAACTCTTATCACATTCCATACATACATCAATTGTGTAAAGCGCATTTGTACATTCATTGCCCTCATCATTCTCAAAACATTTCCTCTCCACTTAAGCCCCCCGTCATTAGGTCCTCATTTTTCCCCTCCCTCCCCCCTCCCCTCTCCCTCATGAGCCTTTGATAATTTATAAATTGTTATTTTGTCATATCTTGCCCTGTCCTACATCTCCCTTCACCCACTTTTCGGTTGTCCGTCCCAAGATAGTGATTCTTAACCAGCCATGAAGAAACACAATTTCCTCATGTAGATTCTAAATCATAGCAACCCTAGGCCGAATTTCCAAGGCCACAAATCTTCTACAGGGCTAGGAGAGCCTCAACTTGTTCCTCTGAGAGAGACTATCAACATTGCGGTTAACAATCTAATGCTCAACCCGCAGTGTCCTCAGGACTTTTCATAAGAAACAGTTTTTCTAGAGACTATTAGAATAAGGAACTCTGGAGGCATAATGAATTACACGTTGGGCTGCTAACCCCAGAGCAGCAGTTCAAAACCACCAGCTGCTCCTTGGGAGAAAGAAGAGGCTTTCTAGTAAAGTTTGCTAATCACGGAAGCCCACAGTGGCAGCTCTGCTCTGTCTCATAGTCACTATGAATTGGAATCCACTCAATGGCAGAGTTTATGGGACAATAAAATATATTTAGCAGTTAGCCTATACTAGTGCAATGTAGTGTTTTATGAGTTATAAAGATAGGATATTTTGCTATCTTAAATTGATTGTTCATTAATATCATTGAGCATATATATTAATGTGGTAGGCAGTTGAGTTATAGTTAATAACTTCGTTCACAGTGAAAATCTGTTGAGGTTTTTTTTGTATGTGAGTGATTGTATTAACACAAAGTATTATAAAAGTAATTTTTCCAAGTATATATTTTTTTCGATGTTTGATTTTTTTTTCTTCAGAAATCTTTTTTTTCTTTTCTCCATCTTAGCTTCTGCTATTAAACCACCTAATGAAATTTTGAAAGAGGCAGACACAGATGTGCAAGTTTGTCCTAACTATTCCATACCTCAGAAAACAGATTCTTATTTTAATCCCAAAATGAAACTAAATCGGTAAGAAACTTTAAAAAAGGGTAATGGGATCTTTCAGATCACTAAAGATGTATCTCTCTTTAACCTTTATGTTCATATGTATGCAGACCTAAAACAGAATGAAAATAATCTTAGCATCAATGATCTCAAGAATAATTGATTTTTTTAAAACCAAATCAGTTTCTCTCAGCTAGCAAACTAGTTTTTGTGGACAAGTTTTAATAGTTACAAAATCATTATTATTGTGAATGGTGGTGACACAGTAACTTCATAATTTGTGGTAAGAGAATAACTTCATTGTTTCATAAATGTTTAGTTCTTATGCTATAGAATTAGAAATGTGTTGCTAGATCTCATTATAAAATACTATGTAACAGTAACTAGGGATACCAATTCTGGCTGTTTCCACATGAAATAGGTGACCTGCAATATAGAGTCCCTGATTCAGTAAACTCATTTCACTTTCCTTTAGACAGCTAATATTCTGTACGCTGGCTGCTTTGGCTGGAGAACGAAGCCCTCTGGAGTGTCTAGATGCCTTTGGAGCCACTGGTAAGTTAACAAAGCAAAACTTTCTGAGAATCTCATTTATGAGGAGTTGTTCCACATGTTGTCCTGGAGAATTTCCATAGATGCCATATCTAGCAGAATATTTTTATTTTTAAAATGTAAACATTTAAGATGAAAATCTTAGAGTATGAGAAGCATAGTTTTAGGTATTCATCACTTTTATTTCAGAAATTATCAATGCATGCTCACTTTTGTTAATTCTCTTCCCCCATACACTTTTCCTTATTTATCCGTTCCCATGATTTTTACATAGTCCCAGAAGCAATCATTTCATCTATAAATATTTCAGTTTATCTGATATACAAGTGATATCAAGTTTATTCCGATTCATGACTGTATAGGACATAGTAGAATTGCCCCACTGTGTCCAAGGCTGTGATGTTTATGGAAGCAGACTGCCATATCTTACCCCCTCAGAGCAACGGATGTGTTTGAATCACTGCCCTTTTAGTTAGAGGCCAAGTGCTTTAAGTGTTGGGTCACCAGTGCTCCTAAAAACGATAAAGGCTTTATTAAAATAAAACACATGATACCATTATCATATCTTAAAATTAATTTTTTAATATCAAGTCAAGATATTTTAATTTTTTTAAGCAATTCAGATTAGAATCCAAGTAAAAACTACTCACTCAGTGCAAGATATGACAAAATAATAATTTATAAATTAGGTTCATGAAGGAGGGGGGAGTGGGGAGGGAGGGGAAAAATGAGGAGCTGATGCCAGTGGAGAGCAAATGTTTTGAGAATGATGAAGGCAATGAATGTACAAATGTGCTTTACACAATGTGTGTATGGATTGTGGTAACAGTTGTATGAGCCCCTAATAAAATGATTTTTAAAGAATAAAAAGCACTCTTAATACTACATTAAAAAAAAACCTAATAAAAAAACAAATTAAAAAAAACCCAACCTCACTCAATCACTGCCTTCAAGATAATTACTACTCTGTCCATACAGGACAGAATGGAACTCCTCCTGTGGGCTTCTGACACTAAATCATACAGGACAGAATGGAATTCCTCCTGTGGGTTTCTGACACTAAATCTTTACCCGATGGCTTAGTGTCGTGCCTCAGAAAGATTTGCAATCTCAGAAACCCACAGAGATGGTTCTGATCTGTCCCATAGGTGCACTATGAGTGGAAACTGACTTGATCGCAGTGGAAAACTATATACGAGTATAAAAATAGCATGGAAAGGGTCTCTCCCGCAAATCAAAGCGGGACGAAGAATCGCCATCATCAGCACCAGCTCCCCAGGCCAGTTCTTATAAGGTAGAGTTCAGACAAGCACCCACCGCAGCTCTCTTCCTCGTCTGACCCCATCCTTCCACCCTACAGAAAGAACTCTGCATCTCGGCTGGCTTTGATAATTCATTGGCAGTGGCCACACACAACTTATAGACCATATTCACAGTTATGGGCTTTATTTGGGAAGTTATTAAGTTACTCAGGATCAGAAATGCTCCGGACCAGAAATGTTCAGGACAGAGTCCTGCCAATCTGCACAGCCTCTTAATATCATTTGTGGCCGAGGAACACCTCGCTCCCTAGTATGTGGCCTCTGAGTCAGTTGGCCTGCCTCCTGCTTGCATACACTCACTAGTGTGTTATGGCTCTTGGTTTTGCTGCATCCACTTCTGTCTGTCTCTGGATTGGACGGGCTTCACACCTGGCTCTTCCTTCTCCAGCTGCTGAGATAGCTTATTTTAAACCAACTGGAGAGGCAATCTGACCAACTCCCCTAGTTAGAGTGCCAGGCTTTTACCATCACATTTAGCCTTGCTAATAATCACGGCTAAGCCATATAATTGCATCATTATCTCCCCCGTTCTCCGACCAAGATACATCAGAAAAAATTATTTGATGGGAGTTATAAAGACTATGGCTACAAGAGCCATATTAAATAATTCACTGCAATGCAATAAGAAAACTAGAAAGTTCATGGGGAAATTCCATTATCTTTTAAATCCCTTTTCCACGAACTTTTTGAAACCTCCTTGTATATCTACAAATGGTTTGATATGGCTCCTAATTCTCTTTTTAATCTGTCTCCTTTCTACCCT
>NW_022111324.1:27545326-27590529 GCF_000313985.2 Echinops telfairi | reverse complement strand
AGAGAGAGAGAGAGAGAGAGAGAGAGAGATGTGGTTATGGGAAGAACAGTTTATAAGTAGTGGTTTACTTCATTCAGAAAGCAGCTGTTTGGTGATGTTATTGCCTAGCCATTAGGTGATTGGGTAAAGTTAAACTTTTAAAGATTGAGAACTTTTTCCAAAATAAGTGGAGAAAATATAAGAGGTCTTTTACACAATCGCTGAAGACAAATGGGTGCATAAGCAAATGTGGTGAAGAAAGCTAATGGTGCCCGGCTATCAAAAGATATAGCGTCTGGGTGTTAAAGTCTTGAAGATAAACAAGCAGCCATCTAGCTGAGAAGCAACAAAGCCCACATGACAGAAGCACACCAGCCTGTGTGACCACAAGATGTCCATAGGATCGGGTATCAGGCATCAAAGAACAAAAAAATCATATCATTGTGAATGAGGGGAGGGTGCAAACTGGAGACCCAAATCCCGTCTGTAGGCAACTGAACATCCCCTTACAGAAGGGTCGCGGGGAGGAGATGAGCCAGTCAGGGTGCAGTGTAGCACTGATGAAGGATACAACTTTCTTCTAGTTCCTTAATGCTCCCCTCCCTCACCCCACCCACCCACCCACCCCCGGCCAAATCTTGAGCCCAATTCTACCTTACAAATCCAGCTAGACCAGAGGATGTACACTGGTACAGATTGGAGCTGGAAACAGGGAATCCAGGACAGATAAAGCCCTCAGGACCAATACTGAGAGTAGCAGTACCAGGAGGGGAAGGGGAAGGTGGGGGAGGAAGGTGGAACATATCACAGTGATCTACTATAACCCCCTCCCAAGGGGATGGAAAACAGAAAAGTGGGTGAAGGGAGACATCAGGTCAGTATAAGACATGAAATAATAATGATTTATAAATTATCAAAGGTTCCAGAGGGAGGGAGGGGGAAAATGAGGAGCTGATACTAAGGGCTCAAGTAGAAAGCAAATGTTTTGAGAATGATGATGGCAACAAATGAACAAATGTGCTTGACACAATGGATGTATGTATGGATTGTGATAAGAGTTGTACGAGCCCCCAATAAAATGATTTATAAAAAAAGAAAAAAAGGATTGCAGACTAGGAAGCCATTTTAGGACAAGTTCTATTCTGTGACAGGCACTATGAGTCAGAAATTATCACCACAGCCCCATAAAAATAACACAATGTATGATAATGTGGAGATTAGTAGATTAATATATGTAAAAAGGTTAGAGTAGCACCTGGTACACAGTATTAGATGTCATCATCATTATATATTACCACTGCTATACCACTGTCATCATCACTGATGGTCTGTAAATATAATAAAAGTGATGAGAGAATTTTTATAAGCATCACAGCCACTTACAGTGAAATTTGAATCATTTTCAGTTTTTCCCCCACTTTTATCTCTATGTTCACTCAGTCACTTGGAATGTTCTGATTGCTTTTATATTGTGACTCAATGCTATCAGACAGAGCATTATAAAGTCCATGATTAAAGGTGTAGTTCGGTTAAAATGTAATACCTTATCACTTGATCTCCCTTTTGACCCATTGTAAAGTTGTTTGAGTTTTTAATATTTTCTGCTTTCTTTTTGACTGAGTTTTTCTGTTTTGTCTAATCATTGTTGTTGTTTTTTGTACCTGTGTTTGTTTGCCTCCCGTTTGTATTTTGTATGATTTCCTATCTATGAAATCCAGGATATGGTAGGTAGATCAATAAAGACAGTAACTGGATTGTTAATTGCCTAGGGACATGGCAGGGGAGGAGGGGAGGAAATACGGAGTTAACAACAATGAGTACGATAGGAAATAGTTCTGAAGTTGATTGTGGTGATGATAGATCTTAATATGATTGAATGAATAAATTGTTTAATATGATTAAATTGTTTGATATATAAAATATATGCCAACAAAGCTTTTTTTTAAAAAGTACAATAGACATCAAAAGAATTTGTATGGCTCGTTTTCCATTCATATCCACCAATATAATTCTTTTTGACAAGACCTGCAGTAATTTAAAGTGGTAATCTTCCTCCCACTCATTTCTGTCCTCTCCGATCTCTCTTGCATGCTTTTTTTCCAAAGCAGTCTTTTCACTGAAGAATTTAAGCAAGACAAGCCATGCCTCTTTATTACCTAAATACCATGCATTGCAGACTGCAATTTAATGACCTTCATAATCTGATCCCATCTTACTTATCCAAATTTATTTCCCAGACACAACCTTTTTTGCCTACTTTTTAAAATCTGAAATCATTAAAACCTATGGCAGATCTTTTCGTCATTTTTTAAAATTAATTTTATTGTGGTGCTGGAAAAAAATGGATATCTACCTGCAGGAAAATGAAGCAAGACACTTACCTCACTCCATGCATAAGAATAAACTCAAGGTGGATCACAGACCTTGAGATAAAACCCCAAACAATTAGGGCCATTAATGAGGGAATTGGGACAGTCCTTGGCACAGGGAATGTATAGGCTATCAGAAATAGGGAAGGATACAAATACGGAGGAGTCACAAATAGACAAGTGGGCCATCCTGAAGATAAGACACCTGTGTACATCGAAAGAATTTCTCAAAAGATAGTGGATAATCGTGAAGACTTATTAGGAAGAATTTATAAGAAAAGTGATAACTATATTGATATGAAAATGGTGTCCAAGAATTGTTTTCCTGTCAGCAATTACCTGCTCATTTTTCCAGGGTAGCAAGGACTGTCCAAGAATTTTATTGGGAAATCTTACCCTATAGCCCTTTAGACTTGTTTGTGTTCCCCATGTTCAAAGAACATTGCAAAAGAACACAATCTGAGTCCCTCCAGAATACAACAATTGCCATTGTTACACTTACACTGAAGAGTGTGGAATTCTTAGGGGAAGAGTTAGAGATATGGGAACACTACCTTAAAAGTGTATAGACTTTAATGTGTCAAGAAACAATCGCTTATGTATGATACTTACCTTCCTGACACCATCACCAAAGATGGGTGCTAAGCAAATGTGAAGAAAGCTGATGGTGCCCAGCTACTAAAAGATACAGTGTCTGGGGTCTTAAACAAGTGACCATCTAGCAGGAAAGCAGCAAGCCCACATGAAAGAAGCACACCAGCCTTTGTGATCATGAGGTGTTGATGAGAAAAGGTATGAGAAATTCAAAAACAAGCAACCAGATCGGAGTGAAGGGAACCTCATTAGTCATGTTAGATTTGCATAAGTTCATTTATATATTTAAGATTGAGAGTATGGGGAAAGTGGGGGGGGGGGAAAGGGAGAATAGGAGCTGAAAGCATTGATGACTGCATAACCCCACTTGATATGATCAAACAACAGAATTGTATGTGAATAGATATATGGGCAAGATATGGAAAGGAAAAAAATGTCCCTGGGTCGGGGAGTAGGGTTGAGCATGAGAAGGGGATACAGGGGAGCTGATGTCAAGGAGTTCAAGAAGAAAGAAAATGTTTTGAAACTGATTGTGGTAGGAATTGTATAATACTGCTTGAGGTGATAGAACTGTGGAATGTTGTGATATCTGTGAGAGTTCCCAATAAAAGGGATTTAAAAACAAAAAGAAAATATTTTTATATTTTTGGTTAATAAAAGTTTATAATGTTTTGTAGCAATACTTTCTGATTTACCTTCATCCTTTGTTTCTATCTTCCTCCTAATCTGGAAACTTCTCATCTTTTAAATGTCTGCTTTTGCCTTTTCCAGAATGTTTTTTGTTGGAAATGATAGTGTGTAGCTTTTTCAGGCTGGATTCTTTCACATTACAAAGACGAGAGAGAGAGCGTGCACGCACGCTTGGAGTAAGTCTTGAAATCAAAGTCCTCTCGCTCATCTTGAGTATCATATTGACTTTTCTGTCTTTTGCCATTCTATATAAACTGTTCGTTTATATCCACAAAATGTTTTGATTGTGTTGAACTTATAAATTAGAAGGAACTGACACCTTAAAAATATTGAGTCTTATTCATTAACTCACCACCTGTCTGTCAGTTTGCCGTACTGTGGTGGCTTGCGTGTTGCTATGATGCTGGAAGCTAGGCCACCGGTATTTTCACCCATGGTGGACAGGTTCTAGTTGAGTTTCCAGACTGAGACAGACTAGGAAGAGAGGCCTGGCAATCTACTTCTGAAAATTAGCCAATATAATCATTAAGGATCACTGTGGAATATTGCCCAGTATGGTGCTGCAAGATGAGTCCCTCATGTTTAAATACACTATATAATAGCTGCAACCATGGATTCAGCTTTTTGAATAATTTGTTTGAAATACATACCAACTTCATGAACTTACTGTAGGACCAGGCATTATTTCTTATCTGTTATATGTAAGTTCATCAGGAATTGGAGCCAAGTCAGCAGCAACTAATAACACATACACATGAAATACCTCCCATTTATTTAGATCTTTGTTTCCTTTCAAGAGACTTTTGTAGTGTTGCTCTTCTAGACCATGTAACATTTTTTAGACATATCACAGAATATTTCAGCTTTTGTATCAATATAAATGGTGTTGGAATTTTTAATTTCCAATTCCAAAATTTATTGTTACCACTTTTCCTGAAGTTTTGCTGTAGGAAAATAAAATCAGAATTACTTATGGGGGGAAAAAGAATTATTTATTAAAATATTGAGCTTTTGAAACAGTTTTTTTTTTTTTTTTTTTCCATTTAAAAAGTTATATTCTACAGGAGGCAAGAAATACCAAGGTCAGCTAATGCTGCCTGGTAAGGTTTACTCCCTCCTAGGAGCTCCTAAATAAAATTCTCTTTTGATATTCTAATAAAGTTATATTCTTTATTATCATTATATTTTTACGATTTAATTCTACAGTTTAAAACCTCATTTTCCTCCCCATTTCTCCTAAGGGATAATGGGATTACAATGGGCAAAGCATCTCGGAAATGCTGTAAAGGTTACAATTAATGATTTGAATGAAAACTCAGTGACTCTGATTCAGGAAAACTGCCATTTAAACAAGTTGAAAGTAGTGGTGGACAATAAAGAAAAGGAGGAGCGTGATGCTGTTCTTGAAGAAGGGGAGGAGAACCTGGGCAATATCAAGGTGACCAAAATGGACGCCAATGTGCTGATGCATTTGAGAGCTTTTGATTTCATGTAAGTGAACAAGGTTTACTTTGCCACATTCTAAACTGAGCTACTTTAAAAAAAATAATTAAGCTAGTTTGTTGTTGTTTTTGTAGCTTATTTATTTAATAGTGATTTATTTATCCTGTTTCTTTCCATCTGCAGTTGTTAGTTTTTCCACTTTATGAAAAATTGAGGTGGGATTTAGATCAGAATTGCATTGAATTTGTATAGTAATTTTAGTAATCTTGATGTTTTCACAATATTTAATCTACCTATAGAAGAACATGGTAACTTATTCCATTTGTATAAGTTCCTTTCAGTTTCTTGAAGGAGCATTTTGTCGTTTTCTTTGTTTAAGTCTTGTTTCTCTAGTGAGATTTATTCCTAAATATTTACCTCTTGTGAAGTTATTATAAATGATACTGTTCTTTTAATATCTTTTTCTGTGGTATCATCCTTTAATATGAAAGAATTCAACTGGTTTCTTTATGTCAATCTTATTGCCTACCACACCACCAAATTCTTCAATTAGTTTAAGCAATTGTTTAATTGAATCTGGGGGATTTCTATACATAGGATTGTGTCATCTCCAAATAAAGAAATTTGTGCTTGTTCTGTGCCTGTGTGCATACCTTTAATTTCTTTTTGATATATTATGGCTTCAGCTAAAACTTCCAGAATTATATTAAATAAAAGTAGTGATAAAGGGCAACTTTGCCTAGTTCTCAATTGAAAAAGAAATTATTTCAATTTATCTTCACTCAGTGAGATGCAGGCTATTGATTTCACATATATGGCTTTTATTACAACAGAACCAAATGAGATAAAAAATATAATCACGTTGTTATGAAAAATTACCACCACCACCACCCCACTCCCCACTACCTAACAAATCAAGCTAGACCAGAGTATGTACACTGGTACAGATAAGAGCTGGAAAAACAGGGAATCCAGGACAGATAAACCCCTCAGGACCAATAATGAGAGTAGCGATACCAGGAGGGTAAGGGAAAATGAGGGGAGGGAGAACCGATCACAATGAATGATCTACACATAACCCGCTCCCTGGGGGGTGGACAGTAGAAAAGTGGGTGAAGAGAGACATCGGTCCAGTGTAAGACATAACAAAATAATAATAATTTATGAATTATCAAGGATTCGGGAGGGAGGGACTTAGGGGGGAAATGAGGAGCTGATACCAAGGGCTCAAGTAGAAAGAAAATGTTTTGAAAATGATGATGGCAACAAATGTACAAATGTGGTTGACATGATGGATGTATGGGATGGATGGATGGATGGATGGATGGATTGTGATAAAAGTTGAATGAGCCCCCAATAAAATGATTTTTTAAGAGAAAAAATATATTCCAACAAATTCAAAAATGGAGAAGAAATGGATACATTTCTAGAAATGCATATTTACTAAAATCACCACAGAATGATGTAGAAAAATCTCATCAAGCCTATAACACGAGACAAAATACTCATTTATAAACTATCAAGGGCTCATGAGGGAGGGCAGAGCCGGGAGGGTGGGGAAAAATGAGGTCCTAATGTCGGGGATTTAAGTGGAGAGAAAATGTTTTGAGAATGAAGTACAAATGCGCTTTACACAATTGATGTGTGTATGGATTGGGATAACAGTTGTATGAGCCCCTAATAAAATGTTAAAAATAAATTAATTAATTAATTAAAAAAAAAAAAGATCTAGACATTTGAAAGAAAAAAAAAAGCCTATAACACGAGAAGAAATAGATCTAGTCCTAAAAAACTCCAAACCCAGTGAATCTATGTATGTCTGACTTAACATGTGACCAACTTAGTACTTTAAAAACAAAATTTTTTTTCTAAAATAGGTTTGTCAAATAATTTTGAATCCACAGAATTTTATTATTGGTAATAAATATAGTAATATAGTTATTAATATCTATGTATTCTTTCTGATTCTAGACACCTAGACCCTTTTGGAACATCAGTGAACTATCTAGATTCTGCTTTCAGAAATATAAGAAATCTTGGCATAGTGTCAGTGACTTCTACAGATATCAGTTCTCTGTATGCCAAGGCACAGCATGTTGCCCGACGTCATTATGGCTGTAACATTGTCCGAACGGAGTATTATAAGGAACTAGCAGCCAGAATTGTTGTAGCTGCAGTGGCAAGGTACCATAGTGCTAACATGTACCACTTGTGTTTCGGTATATGATAAAAGAATATTGCCAGAAGAGCTTATCTCATTTTTCAGACAATGCTTAAGATACAATGCTTGTATTTATATCTATAATTTCAATTTCTTTGGAAATAATTGTGTTTTAACATTGAATTGTGTTTAAAAGCTACACCTAAAATGGTTTACTTTCCAATGTAAAATGTTACATAAAAATAAAGTATCAAGAAAGAAAAGATAAAACAGAAAATATCAGGCATTTCATTCCAGCAATGTAGGGTAGATATGAGATCACAAGAAAAGGAAAAGAAAACAATTGTTTTTTTTTATTTAGGACACGCACTTGTCCTTTTTCTATTTCATCTGTATTTTACCAAGTTTGGTTAAAATGATGGCCTATACACCTACTTGATTTTAGAAACTCATACTGCCCTAAGACAGAGTTTTCTGTTTCTCATCAAAACTTCTAAGCAATTGAAGATTCAAATAGACTTTTTTGAGCATTCATTATTTGTATAATATACTAAAAGATCAGAAGAACAATATGGCTCAATATTTTTTAAGGGTTTATGATCTAGTCTGAGCAGTCAGAAAATTTTGATATTTATGTGCAGGAACATCTAGACAGGTCGTTTTTTTCCTCAATGTTTTAATTTCGTTATAGTCCTAGAAACTTGTTTAGGCAACAGTAGAGACCAGTAAACACACATGAAATGTAAATGATGGATAATTAGTCAGCTCACTCACCAACCCCAACATTAGTTTTACATCATTGATATGAAATTCCTGCCTCAGCATAAGTGTAGACAATTAAACTTCCTAAACCTTCTGGATTGTTCTTAATTAATTGAAAATTCTTGTTAGGTGTTGTATTAGTCTGGGTGCTTTAGAGAAACAAATCCACAGAAACTCCTGTATGAGAGCATTTTATATAAAGGTTAAGTGTGCATCAAGAAAACATCGCAACCCAGTGCTGTCCAACTCCAAAAGTCCAACATTAACCCATATGTCCAACAACAATCCACAAAGTCCTCCTCCATCTCACAAAACAGACGCAATGATGCCAACTGCAGGAGGAAAGCCAAGTTAGTGAACATGTAAGCATCTCAGCACTGGTAGGGGTCTCCACACCGGTGCTCCAGCACTGAGGGCTGCACCAGGGTAGGTCCATGTGGCTTCTCTTAGGGGATGTCTTGCAGGAAAACAGCCTCGCAAACTGAAGCAGGGAACTGCTAAGGCAGCTACACCCTGGTACAACCATCACAAAGCAAGAGACCCGAGAACTAGAAAGGCAAGGCTCACCGAGCCATTTATCCCTCCGCCCTTCAATTAATCCCACATGTGTTTATCAGTAGGTTGACTCAATAAACTAACTAATTCAGGTGTGTACATACCAGGTATATACTATACAAAGTTTAAAATGTCTATAATGTAACATCAAATTCAAATTATATATATCGACTAAGTTTAGTGTATGAGTACAAAGAGAACACTACATAAGTGGGGGGTGGTGGAACTTAATCACAAAAGTTTGTAAAAATGATCTCAAGGTTTTTCTCCATTTATTAACTGAATAGTTCAGTAGCTACCTTACTTATGTTTAGTAGTCATTAAAAATATATCGTTTAGAAGAAAATTTCAAAGAAAAATTATTAAAAGGAAAATGATGATGGTGATGACAAACAAAGGGATGATGAGAACCAGAAACGTATTATTGAGAAGACTTCCCAAGGGCAGTGCTTAATTACTGAAGACTCTTCTTTGTTTCCTGTACTTCGATGTTTAAAAGTCACAGTAATAGTCTTTTCTCTTTTTTTGAGAGCACTAGTACTAAGCATTGAATTTTCTTTGGTTTTATTGTAGTTCACTCCAGATTGGTATTGTCAATATAATGCCAAACAAGGGATAACTATGTCCCCCAAAATAACTTTACAACTGTTTTTTACAGAGCTGCAGCCCGATGTAACAAAGGCATAGAAGTCCTGTTTGCAGTAGCTCTGGAACATTTTGTGTTAGTTGTCGTGAGAGTTTTGAGGGGACCTACCTCAGCCGATGAAACAGCCAAGAAGATTCAGTACCTTATCCATTGTCAGTGGTGTGAAGAGAGAATTTTCCAGAAGGATGGTAATATGGTAGAAGGTAATTTGAATTTCACTTGTTGTTTACTATATGCAGAAGCCTCTAATGAATAAGTGTTTCTCATATCCCTAATTATACATATTGCTGTCCTTTGATTTTGAGGATTACAGTGCTAACATTGTTATTTCCTATACTGGATTTCCTTTCATCAACAGACAAGACGTCCGTGTGAGTTTGCTAAAGTTATTCATTCATGCTATTCAATTTATGCTCTGTAGCCCTGCACTCTACTGAAACATCTAGAAATAACTTAGTTTCTACTGTCACTAATTTTTGGAAGATAAGTCAAATGACCTATTTATCTAAGCTGTTCCAGTCCTTGAATTTTACTTTATAAAAATTATTTTCGTACTTCTGGATGAATATAAAATCTATCAGTTATAAGGTTCATTCAATAAACATTTATTGAGGCTCTACTATATGCCAGGCCTGAATATACAAAGAAAAGGATGTGGCTTATGTCTTCAAAAACTATTTTGTGTTGCTTGGAAATAAAAACACTCGTTTTTTATTAGGTTTCTAGAAATTTTTCAAAATAAATTTTCCAGGACTATATAAGAAAGTTTAGCCCCTCAGATGGTCCCTACAGGACCAGTGGTGTGAGTGACTATACTGGGAGGGTAGAGGGAAAGTGGGTTGGAAAGAGGGAACCGATTACAAGGAACTATATGTGACCTTCCTGGGGGACGGACAACAGAAAAGTGGGTGAAGGGAGATGTCGGACAGGGCAAGATATGACAAAATAACAATTTATAAATTATCAAGGCCTCATGAGGGAGGGGGGAGGGAGGGGGGAAATGAGGACCTAATGCCGGGGGCTTAAGTGGAGAGGAAATGTTTTGAGAATGATGAGGGCAGTGAATGTACAAATGCGCTTTATACAATTGATGTATGGATTGTGATAAGAGTTGTATGAGCTCCTAATAAAATGATTAGAGGAGAAAAAAAAGAAAGTTTAGCCCCTGTGATATTAACTCCAATGTTTTTGTTTTTTTTTTATATATTTGCATCTTTTTCTTTTTTACAATGTGGCCATGCACAATTTTTGTTGTAAGATTCATCAAACTTTTTCTTTCTTTAGGTATTTTGGGTTTTATCTGTTATCACTTCCTTAGTTTATGCAAAGTTTTCTCATGTTTTATTGAATGTATTTGTTTCTAGATTTTCTATTCTGTTTTAGTGGACAGTGTAATACCTACCTTATTTTCATAGATTGTTTTGATCATACAACTGTTTTGATGACAAAGGATTTTTAGTGTTGTTTAATAATTGTCTAGTAAGTCAATCCCTCCTGGAAACTTAGTTTGAAAAGCTTTCTTAGATTTATTTTACTAACCAGCTGCTATTTTATTTTGATGATCTTAAATTAGGAAGGATAGAAATTGTTGTGCTTTGAAGCTTTTCTATCTAAGGCCGTGGTATTTTTTCAAGTACTTACAGTACTTGACTGAAATTAATTGACAGTGGTAATAGAAAGTATTCTTGTCCTTTATTTCTGTTCTGTGGAGCACTTTTTGAAGGAGCCTGGGTAATACACTTGACTAAGCACCAGACTATTAACCAAGACTGGCAGTTAAAATCCACCAGCTGCTCCAAGCGAAAGAGATGAAGGACTCTTCTTCTGTAAAGAGTTACAGCCCTGGGAATGCCATGGAACAATTCTGCTCTGCACTACAGGGCCCATGGGACTTGGATTTGACACAAAGGCTGTGGGTTTGGATTTTTTAGCACTCTTTGATTTAAGACTTATACTGGCTTTTCATCTGAAACAACTATCATTGATCATGTTAAGGACCGAAAAATAGCCAAACTCACTGCCATCGAGTGAGCCTATAGGACAGACTAGAACTGCCCCTGTGAGTGTCTGAGACTAACTTTACAGCAATAGAATGTCTGGTCTTTCTCTCAGAATGGCTGGTAGTTTCAAACAGCGGACCACTACACCACCAGGGCTTCCTTCAAGTGAAAGTGAAGGGTGCTTCCTTCACTTTCACTTTGAAATGACTAGGTCGGTTTCCTTCTTAGACCTACTGATTTCATTAATTGTAATAAAATTTCCCAATATTCAACCATCTTAGACTTCTTTGAACACTCTCTATTTTGTCAGCAACTGTATTTTACTAAGTTATTGGATGCTATTAGCTAACTTTTAAAAGGACTTTGGTTTCAAGATTCATAAATAAGATAATGTGTAGTTTTAGTGTCTGGTATCAATGTTATATTCCCTTCCAAAAAAATTTGAAACTTCTTTTTCCAGTTGAGAACAGTTTGACTAGCACTAGATTTATTTATTTGTTTAGCAACTGTCGCCAACCTTTTCTAATTTATTTACTTGGAGTTGAGCCAAGTTATGCCTACTACTTCTTTTTAATGTCTGTGGTGTTTTCAGAGACAATATGTACCTTCAAATCTTAAGTCTTTGCAGGGTTCACCACCACCAGTAGGTTGGTATTTTGCTGATTTCCCCTTCACCCATTTTAAGCTTAATAGGCTTTTTCAGGTCTGTTACGTCAGTTTTCCTTCCGTGTATCTTATTTCACACCTCTAAAACTTTATTGATATTTCTCATCTGTTGATTACTACTACATTCATTTTATATATCATTCGAGGGTGATTTTTTTTATTAAATACTTTTATTGGGGGCTAATACATCTCTTATCACAATCCATACATTCTTCCAGTGTGTCAAGCACATTTGCACATATGCTGCCATCATCATTTTCAAAGCATTCTCTTCCCACTTGAGCCCCTGATAACAGCTCCCCACTTCTTCCCCTTCCCTCCCCTGCCCGCCCTCCCTCATGAACCCTTGACAAATTATAGATTATTTTTTTGGTATCTTACATCGTTCTCCATCACCCTCACCCACTTTTCCATTGTTCATCTCCGTGTGAGGGGGTTATAGGTTGATCCTTGTGATCTATTCCCCCTTTCTCGCCCACCCTCACCTAATCCTCCTGGTATCTCTAATCTCATTGTTGACCCTGAGGGGTTTATCTATCCTGGATTCTCTGTGTTCCAGGCTCTTATCTGTACCAGGGTGCATGTTCTAGTCTAATCCGATTTGTAAGGTAGAAATGAGGTCATGATAGTGGTGGGGGAAGGAAGCACCAAAGAAGTAGAGGAAAGTTGTGGCTTTCATTGGTGCTATACTGCACCCTGACTGGCTCATCTCTTC
This sequence comes from Echinops telfairi, assembly GCF_000313985.2. Lineage (NCBI taxonomy): Eukaryota > Metazoa > Chordata > Mammalia > Afrosoricida > Tenrecidae > Echinops > Echinops telfairi. The sequence continues at coordinate 27,577,949 of NW_022111324.1, read as the reverse complement.
CCTGTAACCCTTCTATGAGGGGATGTCCAGTTGTCTACAGATGGACATTGGTTCTTCAACCCATGCGCGCCCTTCCCCCCATTCACCTTGGGTGTGATTTTGTTCTGGGTCTTAGATGCCTGATACCTGTTCCCATTGACACCTCATGATCACACAGGCTAGTATGTTTCTTCCCTGTGGGCTCTGTTGCTTCTGAGCTAGATGGCCGCTTGTTTATCTTCAGGCCTTTAAGACCCCAGACACTGTATCTTTTGATAGCCGGCACTATCAGCATTCTTCACCACATTTGCTTATGCACCCGCTTTTTCTTCAGCGATCATATAGGGAAAGTGAGCATCACAGAGTGCTGGATTGTTAGAACAAAGTGTTCTTGTGTTAAGGGGGTACTTGAGTTGAGGCCCAATGTCCATCTGCAACCTTAATTCTTAACATACAGATATGAGTACGTAGTTCTATTCCCCTCTCATTTTATATATATATTTACATGTGTACATGCCTGTATTTAGAGCTCTATAAATGTTCTTTGCCTCCTGGTTCTTTCCTCTATTTCCTTTAACTTTCCACTTACACCACCATCATGTTCAGCCTTCATTCCGGTTTAGTAAGTCCTCACTGCTACATTGCCCTTGATTAAGCCCCGCTAGGCATCCTACACCCTTCTCTTCATTGATTTTAGTTCACTTGTTCCCTTGTCTCTGGGTTGGTTCCCCACCCCCCTCCTTCCTTCCTTTCTCCCTGGAACCATTGTCCCATTCTTTTCATTTCTGAATTATTTATCCCGCCCATCTTACCTAGATAGATGCGGAGACATGTAAGCGTAAAGACCAGGCAAAGCTAAACAAAACAACAAAGGAAGTCAAGACCAACAAAGCTATAACAACAACTAAAAATCAAAACAAGAACAACCAAAAGAAAGCCACTGACAAAAATGGAAAGCCTATAAATAGTCCAAGGTCTGTTTGTTGGCCTTATCCCTTTCCTGAAACATTAGTTCTCCTCCTTTGCTGTAATTTTAATCAAGAGATAGCAGCAATAAAATGTGTGTTTAATCCATTGGATTTAATTGGAAGTCTTAGAATAATTTTTAATTCCTCATCAGGAACTGCTTCTTAGCCTACATTCTATGACATGGAAATACTAGTTTTCATTCTTTCTTAGTCGTTGTTAGTTGTCATATGAGACTTTTCACTTACTTAATTTTTGCTGCACCAAAACCAAAACCATTGTCATCGAGTCATTTCAACTCACAATAACCCTATAGGACAGAGTAGAACTGCCCAAGAGGTCTTCAAGGCTATAAATCTGTACAGATACCTCATCTTTCTCCCACAGAGAGGCTGGTGAGTTCAAACCGCCAACCCTTCAGTTAACAGCTAATGTGCTACCAGTAATTTGAAATGAAAGCCTTGGTCCTTCAGAGAGAGAATTTGTTAATGCTTACCTAGAACTGAAATATCCTAACAGAAAGGCCTAGGTAAAGATACATTTGTTTGATGGGAGCACTTTGCAATGTGCATCAAAATACAAACTGAATAATACATGTGCATGTGTGTGCTGCTTACCTTGGTTAAGTGGATATAACTGACAGAACCATCAAGTATCATAAATTGAATAATGACTGCATTTAAGTATTTTAATTCAGCTTCTAATGGTTCAAGGGAAGTCTTGAGTATACTCATCTATAATGATTGAGGAACAAAATCCTCAAAAAAAAACCTTCAACTTAACAGTTGGGTTCCATTCTGATTACTCTGTCTGTTCTGACTTAAGTTGAATGCTCTTTTTTTCTTCATTATTATTATTGCATTCGTTATTAGTATCTTTATAACCTTGATTTTGAACATCTGTAAGAGAGCATCTGCAGATGATAACATAAGCAAATGATGAACTGCAACATTGTATTTAGTATATATTATTAATGATAAGACAAATAAAATCAGTCATAAGTGCAGTTCATCTTCAACTAAATATATTGTAAATCAGGGATTACTTGTATTCAGGATAACCACACTCTTCTTTTAAGATTTAAAATTAAATAATCCTGAAAAATATGCCTAGGAAAAATGCAGTAGAGGGACCCTCAAAGGCAATAATATAAATAAGATCTCACAATAGTGAATTGTGCCATTTAATTGTGTTGAATAATAGTGACATTAATCAGACAGGAAGAAGCTATCAGCCTCTTTTCCCACCATAATCAGACAGGAAGAAGCTATCAGCCTCTTTTCCCACCATCATAATTCTGGATGCAGTTGTACTTCGGAGTTACTGGATCTGTTCAGCCTCCAACTCCTGAGTGGCTTGTAGTGAGAGACAATTAGAGAGGATCAGATTTTAAATGACTATTTTGGACCTTATATGAACTAAACAGTCACATACTATGATATGGTTCTATTTTGAAGCCAAAAAAATGGCGCTTGTGCCTATAATTTCCCTTTGATTGTGCCAGGTCTGCTAGCTCTTTAAACTGAATTTTGGTATATCCATACAATGCACTGTTTCTTAGCCATAAAAATGTCAAAAAAAACGGATGCATACAAGAAAATATATAAATATATAAATCTCAAAAATATAAATAGAGCCAAGTACAAATTCATTATTATATTTATAAGAAAATATGCCTTTAGGTTTGAAAGCAGATCTTGATTATCTGGTTTTAGGAATAAAAGTAGACATTAACTAGGAAGGAGGAGTACAAGGGAACTTTCTAAAGTCAGGTCAATATTATATGTCTTAACTAAGGTGGTGGTTACATGGATATATATTTGTCAAATTCCATCAGCTTATTGGCCTAAAAAGTATACTTTTTTATACGTGTAAATAATATCCCAATCAACCCACTTCAGAGAGTTGGGTGGATTAAATATTTTGAATGCATATATAATGCTTAGCACGAGACCTGGCACATAGTAGATCCTCATATGCAGTAGCTGAAAATTACTAGCATTAATATAATTATTACTAAGATCATAGTTATTTCTCCTTTGATTTCTCTCTTTATAATCATCTTACAGAAAACCCATATAGACAGCTACCTTGTAACTGTCATGGAAGCATGCCTGGAAAGACAGCAATAGAACTGGGACCTCTTTGGTATGTATCAAAGTATACAACAACATGTTCAAAATTATTTATGGATTGGTTTATTAATTGCCGAATTTCGGTTATGTCTGGCACTAGCCAAGCAAATTAAGATTCAATTTTAAGTCTCTGTGAATTATGATTCCTTTCCCATTATGAAGTCAAGGGGTTACCTGTCTTCAGATTTTTCTCTACTATCATTCTCCTAAAAGGTTTACTCCATCCATCTTGTTATGGTAGACTCTACTTTGAGGACGTAGCTCTTCCACATTGGTATTTTGAGTGTCTTCCAATATGAGGGTCTCTTCAGACAGTGTTCCAGTACTATTCATAAGGTTTCCATAACTAATTTTTCAGAAGTAGCACATAAAAAATTATATGGAAGGTATAAAGACTGCTATCTTAGTCATTAGTAGCTGACATGGATTGGTATTGGCCATTTGGAGCCATTTTGGTCTATGCCAAGAATGACAAATTAGAGAGGAATCATATCACATTCATTTATTCTGCAATACAGTGCTGTTGTGATAGGATTATATTCATATGCCAGCAAGGAAAGCAAGTTAATGAGACTGTTACTCAAATTGATGCATCCACAACTAAAGCCAAAAATGAAGAAATGACGATTTCTTTCACTATCTCCATAGAAATTGATCAGCCATATAATCAACATACATTGATAACTACTGGTGATTGAAATATGGAAGTTGGGAACAAAGAGGAAGGATTGGTAGTTGGAAGATAATGATTTTGGTGATAGAAACAGACATCTAATGATAGAATTTTTAAAGCAATTTTATTGATAAATAGTTCTTGTATTGTACAATTGGTTGTTGTACAGTGGTTTAAATATATTTAAAAGATTTGTATGGTCACCACATCAAATGTAGAATCTTTTCTTTGTTTTTTTCTTTATTCTTATACTCATTAGCTCCCAATTATCCCCCAGCCTTCTCTTCCAAAATCCTAAGGAACAATGTCTCTGTGCATTCACCAAGCCTGGATTTAATATAAAGAAAACCATCCCCCCATAAAAAAGACAATAAAAAACAAAGCAGAGAACCTCCATCCAAGAGAAAACTAGTTAAAACTAGAACAAATAAAAATGGGTCAAATTTAAAACAAATAATTTTGAACTGTGTTAAATATTAACCTAACTATATCTACAGTAATCTACGGTAATCTCTCTGAGGGCAAGATTATTCACATCCCTGATTAAAGGTCTGAGGGAATTCTACAGAAGCTTAATCCATGCTGTGAATCTGCAAATGGATTTTATGCTTTTATGTCATCCACAGCCTTCAGCAAACTGAGTACTCTGAATTTAAGCTTTAATATAATTCTTTCTTCTGATCCTGGATATTATTATGTACAATCCTTGGGTCACCTCAAGTCATACCCTACTTCTGTGTGGACTTAGCTGACACCTCACATAGATGGTTGCTTAATTTAGGACAAGCCTTTAAGGACCCAAACATTATTCTTTCTGATAGTCAGGGAAAACAAATGATAGAATTTTGCAACATCTACAGCATAGCCACTTGAAAAGACAAAGTAAAATCGTATAATGGAATATGCAAAGACCTAGAATTAGAAAAACGAGCATGCTAAGCATTTCTCAAACTGAAAGAACTGAATAAAAAAGTTAAGCCTTGAGATGCACTACTAAAGGACTCAAAGGGCAATATATTGAATACTGCAGGAAGTATCAAAAGAAAATGGAAGAATGGTGTGGAGAGTATAACTTGATATTGTTGATTTCGCTTCTTGAGATAGGCTGTGAAAATATAAACGACGTTTTTCTTTAAAAGCCAAAAAAAAAAATGTGTGCAGATTCCATATTCCTCAAACTTAAAATAGTAATCTGAGTGGCAGCATATAAAGGGAAAAAACTGAAATGGACTTGGAGTCTTTAGAGACAAACAAGTTCAAACAAAAAAGCCTCGGTACCAAGAACTGATTGACATTCACTTATTTCAGGAGGTAGCGTATAATCAGGGACTGATGACATTGAAGAAGAAGTTTAAGCCGAAGCGAAGGCATTGGGGAAAAACAGGCTCTAGGAATTGGTGAAATACCAATTTAAATGTGCCAGCAAACAGATACAACACTTAGTGGCACTTACTTGTCTATGCCAAAAGATTTGGAAAGCAGGTACCTGTGGGTATCATCATAAACTGTGGACAGTATTGTGAAGAATGAGAATACCAGAACAAATCATTGCTCCTGCAGACCCTGTATGTAGACCAGAAGGCAGTCATTTTAACAGGACAATGGGCGCTTGTGTGGTTTAAAATTAGGAAAGGTGTCCATCAAGGGTGTATCCTTTCACCTTACTTTTTCAGTCAATATGCTGAGCCGATCTAAATCCAAAATGCTGGACCATATGAAGAAAAGCTCAGCATCAGATTGGAGGAAGATTCAGTAACATTCTGTGATCTGAAGATAAGCACACTCTTGCTTGATTATGTGTGAGGAAGACTTGAAGCACTTACTGATGAAGGTAAAATTAACAGCCTTTAATTTGGAATCCACCTCAATGTAAGCCAAAACCACTCACTACCTTTGAGTCGAATCCAACTCCTGGGGACACTACCAGACACAGTAGAATAGGGCAATCCCTATTGCCCCTGTGAGTCCTGAGACTGTAAATCTGATTCTCAACCTTCCTGATGCCGTGACCCTTTATACAGTTCCTCATGGTGTGGTGACCCCTAACCATAAAGTTATTTTCATTGCTACTTCATAACTATAATTTTGATACTGTTATGAATTGGGCAACCCCTGTGAAAGGTTCGTTTGACACCCACCCCCAAAGGGTTCGCGACCCACAGGTTGAGAACTGTTGGTGTAAAATTTTTCGGGAACAGAAAGCCTCGTCTCTGCTCACATGAAGCAGTTGTAGGTTCATACTGCTGACCTGTGTGTAGTAGCAAAACTTGTAACCCACACCTACACCAGGGCTTCCACCTCAATGTAAAGTAAATAAAAATCCTCAACTGGACCAATAGACAACGTCATGGTAAAGACATAATTGATGTTATCAAGGATCCTTTTTTTGTCCAGTTGTATGAATATGTCACATTTTATAAATTTATAGATAGATGTTTGGATTGTTTCTATATCTGGGCTATTATAAATAATGCTTCAATAACACTAATGTACAAATATGAATCCCTATTTCCTGAGGGAGAAATGAGGGGCTTTCTGTACCCATAAAGGAAGAGTTAGTCTTGAAAACTCAGAAGCATTTCTGCCCTATCCTGTGGGGCCATTATGAATAGGCATAGAGTCAATGGCAGTGAGTGAGAATGCACGTAAAATCTGGAGACCAGAGAAGAACTGATGCATTTAGATGCTAGTGTTGGTGAAGAATATTGACAGTACCATGAACTTCCGGGAGGAGGAGGAAGTACAGGCAGTATGGATAAGGTAGTTAGAATGCTCCTTAGAAGTTCGGATGAGACTTTCTCCACAGTCTTTGGCCATGTCACCAGGAGGGACTAGCCTCTGGAGACAGACACCATGCTTGGCAAAACAGAAAGAGGAAGGCCGTCAAGTAGATACACTGGATTGGCACAGTGGCTGCAACAGTGGCTCAAACGTAACGATTGTGAGGATGCGCAGGACCAGGAAATGACAGCACATAAAAACAGCATTCGCCCTGGCTTGTGGCAATGTTCTGACAAGTGAGGTGGAAAGTGTGGCTTATCTACAAACTAGGTAATTCATTTATAAATAATAAGAATGAAACCCTTTTCTATTGATAATTGTAGAATAGAGTATGATTGTAAGGTGATTGTGGTAACTTTTTATAAAACTTCCATCTTAACATATGTACAAATGTGCTTGACACAATGGATGGATATATGGATTGTGATAAGAGCTGTAACAGTCCCCAATAAAATGATTTTTTTTTTAAGGAAAAAAAAAACTGCCATCAAATACAAAAGATCCGTGAGGAATCATTTTAAGAGGGAAAGCCTTGTAGTCACCTTTGTTTTAGGTGAAGCTGTTTATATAAGACACCATGACAAATATTTCATGCATAAAGGAGCTTCTGAATGTTTCCGGAAAAGCAGATTGAAAGATAATGTGTGTCTTTGCAATATTAGTTACAAGTTATTAAATTTTAATTATCTTTAATACAAATTCTTGTGGTTTCTAATGATTTCTTGTAGGGTATTTGAGATTCCTAAGAACATTGTGACAAGAATCATTACAAGTTGCCTATTATTTAATCTTCAGCACATGTGAATACCCTTAAGGTATAAGTGAATTAGTCAGATCACAAAGTGAATGGGCAGCCTACAGATAGAAGAAAATATTTGGAAACTATATAGCTGACAAGGTTTAATATCCAGAGGATATTAAAATAAAAATTTTCATTGAAAAGTAGAGTGTAAAGATAATAGAATTTTTGCATAAATTTCTTGAATCACTCATATAAAGAACTACAGGTCAATAATGAAATTAAAAGCAATCTTACTTAAAAATTGGCAAAATTACTTAAGTAGCTAGTTCTCAAAACCAAATATACATGTGGCCAGTAAGTACATAAGATGTTCACCCAGAACAAAAATTCATATCCATGTGAAGGAGGGGGAGCATGGAGTGGAGACCCCAAGCCCATCTGTAGACAATTGGACATCCCCTCACAGAAGGGTCACAAGGAAGAGACGAGCCAGTCAGGGCGCAGTATAGCACCAATGAAACTTACAACGTTGCTCTAATTCTTTAATGCTCCCCCAACCCCCACCCACTATCATGATCCCAATTCTACCTTACAAATCTGGTTAGACCAAAGCGTTTCCACTAGTACAGATAAGACCTTAAAACACAGGGAATCCAAGACAGATAAACCAATAATGAGAGTAGTGATACCAGGAGGGAAAGGGGAAGGTGGGGGGAGAAAGGGGGAAATGATCACAATGATCTACATATAACCCCCTCCCTGGGGGTGGACAACAGAAAAATGGGTGAAAGGAGGCAGTGGTCAGTGTAAGACATGAAAAAAAATTATAAATCACCAAGGGTTCATAACAGTAGCATAACAGTATCAAAACTGCAATTTACGGAGTTGCAATGAAAATATAATTTTATGGTTGGTGGGGGTGGAGGGGGGTGGTCATCACAACATGAGGAACTGTATTAAAGGGTCATGGCATTAGGAAGGTTGAAAACCACTGGTCTATGTAGATCAGTGGTTCTTTTTACTGTGGAATGATTAGATTCTATTTTATCAATTCATCTATGGATAGATATTTGAATTGTTTCTCCACTTTTTGGCTATTATGAATAATGCTGCAATGAACACTGATGTACAAGAACGTACTCCTACTTTTCAATTCTTCAGGAGCAGGGGGGGGGGGGGGGGAATGAGCTGATAACAAGGGCTCAAGTGGAAAGAAAATGTTTTGAAAATGATGATGTCTACGTGTGTACAAATGTGCTTGACACAATGTATGTATGGATGGATTGTGATAAGAGCTGCACGCCCCCCAATACAATTATGAAATGCAACAACATTGCAAAGACATCCTTTGCAGTAGATTTCCCCAATTTAAAAAAAAGGTGTTCAACATTAGATAAATGCAAATCAAAACCACCATGAGATACTACTTCATACCTACTAGAAAGACTGTTATAAAAAATGAGTCCTGATGAATGAGAATGTGGAGAAAGTAGAATCTTTGTACATTATGGGTGGAAATGTAAAATGGTGCAGCTGCCCTGCTAAAGAGTTTGTCGGGTCTTCACAAAGTAACACACAAGGTAGGCTTCAAAAAATACATGGAAAAATTCCATTATGTTTTGATTTCATTTTTCCACAAATTTTTTCAAACCCCTTGAAAGAATTACCACATGACCCAGAGATTCCACTCCTAGGTATACAACCAAAAGAATTGAAAAGTAGGAGTATGTCTTGGATTTCCTGTGTTTCTAGCTCTGATCTCTACCAGTATACATGCTCAGGTCCAGCCGGATTTGTAAGGCAGAATTGGGATCATGATAGTGGTAGGGAGGAAGCATTAAAGAACTAGAGAAAAGTTGTGTGTTTCATCAGTGCTATACTGCACCCTGACTGGCTTATCTCCTCTCTGTGACTCTTCTGTAAGGGGATGTTCAGTTGCCTACATACAGATGGGCTTTGGGTCCCCACTCCAGACTCCCCCTCATTCACATTGATAAGATTTTTGTTCTTTGATGCCTGATACCTGATCCTATGGATACCTCATGATCACACAGGCTCATGTGCTTCTTCCATGTGGGTTTTGTTGCTTCTCAGCTAGGTGGGCACTTGTTTATCTAAAGGTCTTTAAGACCCAAGACACTATATCTTTTGATAGCCAGGCACCATCAGCTTTCTTAGCCACATATGCTTATGCACCTGCTTTGTCTTCAGCAATCGTGTTGGGAAGGTGAGCATCATGGAATGCCAGTTTAATAGAACAAAGTGTTCTTGTGTTGAGGGAGTACTTGAGTAGAGGCCCAATGTTCATTGCTACCTTAATACTTAACATATGTACATAGAGCTATTTCCCTATCGTTATACATAAATATATTTACATATGTACATGCCTGTATGTAGTCCTCTGTAAATGCCCTTGCCTCCTAGTTCTTTCCTCTATTGCCTTTTACTTTCCTCTTTTCCCACTATCATGTTCAGCCTTCATTTGGGTTTCAGTAATTCCTCTCGCTTTACATTGCCCTTGATCAAGCCCTATCGTGCCTCCTACACCCTGCTCACCATCGATTTTGGATCACTTGTTCCATTTTCCCTGGGGTTGTTAACACCTACTTCCTTTCCCCCACCTCCCATGACCTCCCTGGAACTGTCCTTCCAGTTGTTTTCTCCTCCAGCTTGTTTATCCCACCTATCTTATCTAGATAGACCTGCAGAGATAACAATATGCACAAAAACAAGACAGAGCAAAACAAAGCAACCAAACAAAACAAGAACGACCGAAAAAAAGCCTGTGAATAGTTCCAGGTCTGTTTGTTGACCTTTAGGGGTGTTTTCTGGTGAATCTGATGGAGTGCCATCCCCTGGCCCCACAGTCTGTTTTTGGTGTTCCCTGGAGACTTTGTTGCTCTATGCCCCTTGCTGTTCTGTTGCACACCGTTAGTGTTTTGCCTCTGTGTGGTGGGGTCAGATAGGGCCCAATTCCCACACTGCGTCTCCAGTGTTGTCCCCCATAGCGCTATGGGTCCGTGAGGGACGTTGTGCCTCGTAGTGGGGCCTGTCCTGTGATCCTCTTTGTGCACTTGCTGCTCTGAGCAGGAATGTCATCCTCAGCGCTTGGTGGGCCAGGATGTGCTCCATTCTCTCTTCCTTCCCCTTCATTTGCTCTAATCACACATGTCCCTCTCCCTGTATCTTCAGTGCTGTCCTCTGAAGTAAATTCTTCTGTGGGGAGGGGGGGGCTGTCCACCTAATTGGGATGGGGCTGGCCCTTCAGCCCTCTGAATTTATATACTTTAATGATTAAAATGGTTTATTTTATTATATGTATTTTACCGCAGTACATTAAAGGGGGTGGGGGGGGGGGAGCATGGAGGAAAGTCAGAAAACCAACAAATGTGAAAAGGGGAAATGGAGCAAGAGGGGACGGCAGGAGATTTTCCACACTGAATTCTGCCTGTGTAATTAGAAATGAGCCTGCAGCAGTAGGAAACAAGGAGGTGTGTAAAAACCTGTTGAGGCTCCAGAATGAGGCCAGCAGTAGACATGAGAGCACCAGCCCAGCGGAGAAGAGCAGGGGTGGTGGCTGCCAATGCACCGTGTGACCTTGAGCTGACCCTCAACAGCTTAGCCCGAAAAGTCCTTAGAAGGGCTTGAGATATGTCCTTGAAGGACCACCACAAGTTGGAGTGGGAGGAATAGGGAAAGGACTTACTAACGTTTCCTTTACCTCAGGCCCTCCAGCCTACTGAACCACCTACTTGTTACGTTATGGAAGTTGTTTTTGCTTTTGCTATTTCTGAAACACAGTTCTCAATATATTTTCTTTTTCAGGTCAAGTTCCCTTTTTAACACTGGATTCCTCAAAAGAATGTTGCTTCAGTCTCTGCACCATGGCTTAGAGGACATTCAGACCCTAATAAAGACATTAATCTTTGAATCCGAGTGTACTCCTCAAAGTCACTCTTCAGGTCGTCCGTCTTCAGTTGTCAGCAAACAAGGTAAATGCTAGGTCATAAGATAGGTATCAAGAATAAGTAAGCTTTTTTATCGTTCTTTGATTTGATCATCCAAAAAATGTAGTTATAAATAAAGCAAAAGCTAGTGTTTTAGAGGCTATAAATTTATGTGAGCAGACAGCCTCATTTTTATCACTTTGAGCCACTCGTGCGTTTGAACTGCCAATCTTGGGGTTAGCAGTCCAGTGGTTACCCACAGCGCCACCAAGGTAAGCTTTAAATTAATTCCCTCTAATATGTCTAATTATAACCTACTTTTTTTTTTTACTTTAAAAAAAACCACAGCAATCACTTCTCGGCCTTTTGGCTAAGATCAAAGTGTAGTATCTGTTCTTAACAGTTTAATATCTGATATGCCCTCTATCCGAGGACAATATGTTAAATGGATTTCTTGAATTAGGAGATGGAATAGGAGCTTGCTCCATCCACTCCACGCATCGAGCTGGTACTGCAGTACTTCCAGGAATGGTGCACACTCCCTTCGGGGAGGAAAAAGCAATGGTTTAAAAAGAGTTGTTTTAATTTCTCTTTCAATAAAATCTGTTTATTACTTTTAATTTCATTATGATTTCCTTTTTCAGAAGTGTGTTCGGTGTGCTCATGTTACCAACTTTTCTTGTTTGCATTAGCACAGCGACTAACTTTTACAACCTTTAAAACACAGAGTAGACGTTTCCATTGATTTTTCTTTAAGAATACTTACTTTTATTTGTATTCTGTGACTTGAATATTTTCACATCCGTGAGTGGTCTGTTTATAGTTCATTTTTCAACTTGTCTTAATTTACAGCACGAGTTTTAGTGTAATAAAACTAATCCGTGTGTTCTTGAGAGCCACTGCAAAAGGGAGAAAAGGGGTAGGAAAAAAACCCACAGCTTTTTCAATTTTGTGATCTGGGGCCTGAAAGAGTGAATTTATTTAATTATTCTTTATGCTTCATTTCAACAAATGGAAGAAAACAAAATCCCCTTATAATTTTATTACCCTACACCCACTTTCTAGGAAGAAAAAATCTTACGTAATTCCTAGATTATGACCACAAGTTTGATAATGTTCATTGAGACATGGTAAATAGATTGGCATTTATCACCCATTAAGCTTTTTTCCCCTTTATATTCTCTTTAGTATAAGAAGACTTTTGTTTCTTATCTGGCTATTAATATAAGGACAGGCCTATTAAATATTTGAGCTTTTGTTTTTGTATCTGTAGTTTAGAAGTCACTTTCTTAGAAACTACTGCTACTTGAGAGGGTTTAAAAAATAATTTTTTAAAAATTAATTCTTGTCCACTCTGTGTTTGTACCCTTGTCCCTGTTCTGTGTCGTGGCTGAGGTTTCCTGTGGATATTGCTTCATGTAGCATACGTGACTCCACCTCGCATGTGTGACAAATGCCCGAGGTTTCCTGATGCAGGGCTGCTTGCCCTGTTGATAGTTCCAAAGCCAGTCTTTTATGGCCATTCAAGAAATCACGGTCCTCTACCCATTTGGAAAAAAAAAAAAAAAAGTTATTGTCTATTTTGATCATACATTTTGTATTTTCACAAAGGACGTGTGGATATAATTTCATAAAATTTTATTAAAAATTTGAATTGTTGCTAAATATCACTTGTATTAAATATTTTATTACCTCTTAATTTTTTTAGAAGAATATGGTGTATGTACTAAAGCTTCAGATGATACCTCAACTGATAATTACATTACGCAAGGTATGCATTTCAGTACAAACATGCCCAGCTAGATGTCTATATGCGAATACATACATGCATGTATCAACATAGAAAGACAGCAGAGGGTGGAGAGACAGAAATTGTCATGGTGGCCCACTTAAAAATACATGTGTTACACTGACATTATCACACTAAAACTTGTTTATCTTAATTTCACATAGTCCAAAATTTTTATTACAATGGCCTTTGTTCCTATCTCAGTATGAGATGATCCTCCTGTCACATCTGAAAAGAACCATTTTTCGCATTTGCCTTCTAAATACTTTTACTGAAGCAGATGATGGTTTTCTTAAAGAACGAAGATTTGGCTGTCATGTCCATGACACATCACTGTTTTCCTGTCATGATACTTAGAAGGAAACTTTATGGCTTGCCTCTTTTCACTTAAAATGGAAAGACTCCCCGTAGTGAAAGTAGAAGGAAATGGTATCATGCATTGTTTCTTTTATGAGTTTCTGTGGCCAAACTCTTGAGCTGTTTCTTTTTTTTTTTTTTAATCATTTTATTGGGGGCTCATAGAACTGTTACCACAATCCATACACATATCAATTGTGTAAAGCACATTTGTACATTCACTGCCCTCATCATTCTCAAAACATTTGCTCTCCACTTAAGCCCCTGGCTTCTACAACATGGAATTCTGAGTTATTAAGCAATAGGGTGATCTCAAGGGTGTAAAATAGTAAAAAATACATGGTGAGTGGAATCTAGACTCTTAAGAATTAAGATTGGAAAAATGAGGAGCCGATACCAAGGGCTTAAGTGGAAAGAAACCGTTTTGAAAATGATGATGGCAACAAATGTAAAAATGTGCTTGCCACAATGGATGTATGTATGTATGGATTGTGATAAGAGTTATACAAACCCCGAATAAAATGATTTTTAAAAATTATTATTGGATAGATAGGTTGAATTTTTTTGTGTCCAGGATATTTCCTTGAAACAATAGTTATTAAAATATATATTTTTGTTTGTGTTGTGCTAACTTTTGTGTGTTTCAGGAAAGAGAAAAGGTCATGAAATTATTACAAATTTAGCCAAGAAGCAAAAGGCTGATATCAGTACTGAACATCCCCCCTTTTATTACAACATCCACAGACACAGCATTAAAGGAATGAACATGCCAAAGTAAGACGGCCAGAGATGGCGAAGTGTATGTTTTATATTTTAATGATTTTGTGATTTAAATGAAAATACAAGAACTTTATTTTTCTTGTATTTTCTCTACAGGCTAAAGAAGTTTTTGTGCTATCTTTCTCAAGCAGGCTTTCGAGTAAGCCGAACTCATTTTGACCCAATGGGTGTTCGTACAGATGCACCTCTGCTGCAGTTTAAATCTATCCTTTTAAAATACAGCACCCCAACCTACACTGGAGGACAATCAGAAGGTCTTGTCCAATCAGCACCTGAAGATACAGTAGCTGACAGAGTCGAAGTGTCAGTGAACGAGAAAGCAGAAGCAAGCAACTGCAGAAGATGGTAAATGAAGAGGAGTTTATTCCTAGATATCTGCGTAGATGACCTGCGTGTGCTCAATGCCAACCAACTGTAGTGCTTTTTCTATACTTTCAGTTCGGTAGTGTAAAAATAAAAACAGTGCTGTTTTCACTCAGCAAATTAGCAGTTTCTAACTTGGCTGGTTTGGGAGCTATGCTTTTCCAAGTTTTTCTTATTTTAAAGAAAACTTTAAAATTTTTAATGAAAACATTTCATATATTGAACCAAGTTTCTCAGATCACCCTATTGCTTAATAACTCAGAATTTTATGTTGTAGAAGCCATCTTTTAAACACTCTTTACTTCCTGATTTTATTTTTGTTTTTCTATTTATAAGTACAAAATTAACCCAGAAACCTTTCAGATATGAAAATGACCCTGAACAGACACAGCACTTCTCCAGGTCACTTGTGCATCTGTTACAATAATATTCCAGTTTAAGAAACCCTACCTCTGCACATTGATCTTTTAAGTTATTATTATTACACTAGTTAAATTTTACCTGCCTAAGATAGAAATAATACTTTTCTTAACAGATTTGAGGTCTACATAGTTAGACTTGCATAGCAAAATTTTATCAAAGTAAATTGAAACCCGTGTTCATAATGCTGAATCTTCTGAAGAGATGTTGTAGTAAACTGGCTGGGTGATTTTGAGTGCCACAGTTAATGCACGTACAGCATTCATTCGCCTGGTTGTGCTAGCTCTCAGAAGTACAATTTGTCACATGAAAAAGTAAGGGTTTTTATTTGTTTGATTTTTGTGTGTGTGCGCGCATGTTAATTTTTTGTATAAGTATCCCAGGCTAACATGACGATAAAAATTAGCTGAACAAAGTTTTTGTTTCTACTAATAAATATTGTTCTTTCATTTGGTGTAATATTTTGGATGAAAGGGTTTGGTATGAACTTTAAGTTTTTACCTCAAGGGTTCTAATCCATATTTTTACACTGAGGAATTTCTTAGAGAAAACAATTTTTTATAGCAATTAAACTTAGAGGGTGAGGGATGATGAGTTATAATGAGAAAGTTCACGTGTGTTATATAGAAAAAAGCACTTCTGTGACACACAGAAAAGAAGCTAGTGGTGGGCGGTATAGATCAATACAGGATATTAATTTAGAAATAAAAGGAAATACATTATTTCCAAGCTGTTTTATATGCCAATTAATGCAATGCATTTTAAGAAAATGAATAAGTGAAGCGAAAATTAGTGTATACAGTGACCATAAAGTCCCACTTTCGGTGGTTATGATAATAATCCACAAGTGAGCAGAAAAGGTCATTCGTTACTGTTTTGTTCAGTATAGTTCTAAAGAAAAACTGTTACCAATTCAGAAGTCAACTCGGCACTTGGATCATCGTTTTAGAACATATTCTTAAATACCAATTATAAATGTTGCTAAATGTTTATCAATGATTTAGCTTATGTATTAATGCCACACAGGTAATTTTCTCAAGAAAAACTTGATAGGTACTCTGATATATTGCGTCAACTAAAGAAAGAAATACTTTAAAATGCCACCTAGTCCTACATTAGCCTTGTTCCCCTGTTATCAATCATTTGGGTTGCTGCAAATGCTGGCCATGTTGTAATGGTGACATCATTTGTATCCTCTGTTAAAACCAGTTTTGCTAGTATAGATTTTGCTGATTGCTGACATCACAACAGTGATACAGTCCGGAAATGGAACAAGTAACCAAGGGATGGGGGGTTTGAAGTTGTTGGGGTAGAGCTAGGTTGTAACTCCATGAATTCCCTGACTCACATAAGGCAAATTAGTGATGTTCTGCTTCACAGAAATGTGAATTAACGCTAGTTAGGACCAAAAAGTCTTGCAGGAGAAAAGACTGGGCTTTTTACTCCCATAAACCGTTTCCGTTTCGGAAACCCACATGGAGTCACTGTGCGTCGGCAACAACTCATTGGCAATAAAATACGTAGCAGACCAAAAGGTCTAGGAATTTATAGCCCCATTAACATATTCTGTCATAGAAGGTTAAGAAGAAGCAATACAAATTTAAGTCAAGTATTGTTACAAAATCATAAACATTATTAAAATAAAGTGTGAACTGACTGTTTTAGAATATATCCTCCATATAGTTCCATACACTTCTGAAGATGGTGTGTTCATCTCTCTTAACCCTTCCCCAAAGAATTCTGCACACTTCAATTTACACCACATCACAACAGCAATTTTGGCATTCTTGAGGGACTCGGATGGTTACCCTTTTCAATGTTCTTTGGGCTGCAGGAACCAAAAGAAAGCTGAAGGGGAAAGGTGAGAGCAATAGGGAGTCTGGGTTAAGGGTTTCCAACAGAGTTCTCGCAGGACCCCTTGCTACCCGCGAAGAATGAGCAGATGTATTATCCTGATGGGGAAAATTCCTTAGTGTAAGTCATCGATTATCTTAAAACTTCTTCCTGTTCAGTGGCCACAATCATCATCCTGTCCATTTGAGAGGATCTCAAGATTATCCTGTGGCAGTTTAAGACATCTGGAGGTTTGGGGATTATAAGTTTATAAATTATCAAGGGTTCATGAGGGAAGGAAGGTGGGGGAGAGGGAAATGAACTGATATCAAGGGCTCAATTAGAAAATGCTTTGAAAATGATGGCAACAAAATTAAAGAAAATGCTGATGGCAACATGTATAAATGTGCTTGACATGATGGATGTATGGATTGTGATAAGAGTTGTAAGAGCCCTCAATAAAATGATTTTTTTACAAAGCAAAACTATTCCTTTGAAATCTCCTTAACAGTGGCCATAACCTTGAATTTAATTGGCCCAGCAGACCCTTTCTGAGCAGACCTTTAGTTTGAAGGTGCCCTAAGGAGATGAAGACAAGTATATTACCAAGAGAACTTACCTGCAGAGACAGACATGTTTAAATATAGTGTTTGCAATACACCTGTTTAATTATGAACCGGAGACCTAGATTGGTATTAAATGCTATAATTAATAAAAGGAAATTATTTTGTATTTAAAGGGATTGTTTTGGAATAAATTGTAGTTTAACTTGACAAGAGAATTTCTCTCCAATTATAAAGTAATCACCATCTGACTACCATGTCTAATTAATAAATCAAATCCTAGCTAATATCTAGAGAACATTTTATTACACAAGATTTCTAGCTTTACATTTCCAAGCATGTAAGCAACTGTTGGAGAATTTTCTTGACAGAAGGTAAATGAACTGGCATATTATTAAAGACCCTTAATTTTTGCAATCTTCACAGGCTTAAGGAACCCTGGTGGGGTGGTTGGTTACATGCTGGTGTGCCTACTGCAAGGTCAATAAGTGGAACCCACCAGCAGCTGCAGGGGTGTAAGATGAGGCTTTATGTTGTAAAGAGTTATAGTCTTGGACAGGACAGAGCTGCCCTGTGGGTTTCCAAGGTTAACTCTTTAACGGATGGTTTCAGACCACTATTCCAGCAGGGCTCCTACAGTGGACTGAATAGTAGCCCACAAAAAGAACATCAGAATGTGACCTTACTCAGGATAAAATTCTTTGCAGAATAAAGTAATTTGAGATGAGATTATCCTGAATTAGGATGGCCCCTACTTCTAATGATGAGTGTTCAAGGGAAGAAATGACAGAAAGCGGGCAAGGCCATTTGAAGATGAAGGCAGTTCACTGGAGTTTTGTGTCTACAAACTAAGGCGTGCCAAGAATCACCAGCAGTAACCAAAGGTTCAGAGAAAGGCATGGAACCAAATCTCCCTTAAAGACGAGATGGAACCTTGCAAACACTGATTCAGACTTGTGAGCTCAGAAGTGGTTGTAAGAAAACAAAATTGTGGCAATTTTTGACAAAACAGGAAACTAATACAACAGAAGTAAACATCCACTCCTATCACCACTGATGTTAACTTTAATTTTTTTATTCCTTTATTAATTTCCAATTTTGTGATCGCGCATATTTTTATTAGGTTGTCATTTTTTAAATTCTGACATTAAATATCAGATTTTTTAATTTGCAGGTGTGTTCTCCTGTAGATTGTCTCCACTTTCTTAAAAACTGATTTTTGATGAACAAAAATCTATTCTGATTTAATCTAATGTGATCTATTTCTTCTTGGTTGCTCTTGTTTGAAGTAATTTATGTGAAAATCTATTGAAAAACATGAGATCCTGAATATTTACCCCCATTTTCTTCTACAGCTTACTGTTGTTGCTTATTTTGGTCATTTAAATCATTATGATCCAAGGCACAGGCCTAACTTCATTCTACGTGTAAAAACCAAATTTTCCCATTGCTAATTTTTGAAGAAACCACTCCTTGTCTATTGAATGAACTTGGCACACCTATTAAAATTCAACAAGCCATAGAACGTGGATTTATTTTTAAATCCCTATTTTACTTCAGTGGTCTGTATGTCAGTCTTTGGACTAAGATAACTGTTTTCAGTACTGTACCTTTAAAGTATGTTTTGAAATCAAGATGTAGGATTCCTACTTTGTTTTTATTTTGGTTATCCAAGAGCTCTCCAGTACATTTGAGTTTATGGTTGAGTATTTTAATGCTGAAAAAATGAGAATGCTGTTGAGCCAAAGTCTTAACTTCCTTGAAATTTTTTTATTAAAAGATCATTCTACTGGGGGCTCTTACACCTTCACCCACTTTTCTGTTGCCTATCACCCAGGGAGGTTATATGTAGATCCCTGTAATCGGTACCCCCTTCCACCCCACCCACCCTCCGGTATCACCACTCACACCACTGGTCCTGAAGGGATTATCTGTCCTGGATTCCCTGTGTTTCCATTTCCTATCTGTACCAGTGTACATCCTCTGGTCTAGCCAGATTTGTAAGGTAGAATTGGAATCATGATAGTGGGGGGCGGGGAAGGAAGCATTTAGGAACTAGAGGGAAATTGTATGTTTCATCGTTGATACACTGCGCCGACTGACTCGTCTTCTGCCTGTGACCCTTCCATAAGGGGATGTCCAGTTGCCTACAGATGTGTCTTGGATCCCCAATCTGCATCCCCCACTCACATTGATTTGATTTTTTGTTCTTTGAGGCCTGATAACTGATCACACAGGCTGGTGTGCTTCTTCCATGTGGGCTTTGTTGCTTCTGAGCTCAGTGGCCACTTGTTTACCTTCAAGTCTTTATGACCCTAGATGCTATATCTTTTGATAGCCAGGCTCCATCAGCTTTCTTCACATTTACTTATGCACTGCTTTGTCTTCAGCGACCATGTCAGGAAGATGAGCATCATGGAATGCCAGGTTAATAGAACAAAGTATTCTTGCATTGAAGGAGTACTTGAGTGGAGGCCCAATGTCTATCTGCTACCTTAATACTAAATCTATACATATATGCACATAGATGTCCCCATCATATATATAATTTACATATGTACAAGCCTTTATTTAGACCTCTAAAAATGCCCTTTGCCTCCTAGTTCGCTCTTCTATTTCCTTTTACTTTTCTCTTGTGGGAATTTTTATACATAAAATCACGTTACCTGTGAGTAGAATGTTTGACTTCTAATTTGGATGCCCTTTAGTTTTTAATAAATCATTTTATTGAGGGCTCTGCTAGCTCTTCTAACAATCCACAATTCAATTGTATCAAGCACATTTGTACGTTACCACTTTAAAAATAATTTAAGCCCTTGGTATTAGCTCATTTTTCCCTCCCTCCCCAACCCTTGTTTTTCATTGCCTAATTGCTCTGGCTAACCTCCCGGTATTATTCAGCATACCAATGGTCAAAGTAGGCATCCTTGTCCTGTTTCGGGATCTTAGTAGGCCTTTTGAGAAATTTCCCATGTATTCCTTGCTTGTTTTGTTTTTTTTAAATCATTTTATTGGGGGCTCTTATGGCTCCTCACAATCCATACATACATAGTGTCAAGCACATTTATACCCATGTTGCTATCATTTTCAGAACATCATTTTTCTACTTGAGCTGGGTTTTTTTTTAAACCCCTTCACCCTTTATTGTCGAAAATAAACAGAAAACTGTGTGCCAACTCAGCGGTTTCTAGATGGACAATCCATTGACATTTACGTGGTCTTTGCCTTGCGTTTCCTCCATTAACAGAGTCCCCGCTTCTGGTTTCGTCTAATCTTCTGAGTTACTTTTGTCAGTTTGGTCCCATATAGTATTTAAATGAGAATAATGATGAATGTAGACCTAATCTTGTTCCCTTTCTTTCTAATGGTGATTAAGCTAAAGTATTTCTTGGATCTAAGATGTAGATATCTTTTTTAAAGATTATCACAGTACAATAATAATGATTCAACCAGCCTTGGTGGAGTCCACAATAATATAAATTTTTATTTTGCATTTTCTCTCTCTCACCAGAATTCCTTTACAGGAGAAAGATGAGGCTTTTTACTCCCATGAAGTTACACAGTGTCAGAAACCCAGGGGCAGTCCTCTGTCCCAGTGGTTTGTTTGAGTCGGAATCAACTTAGTCTTCTTCTGTGGGACCTTGTTTAAAATGGGAATGGAACAAGGCTCTGTCCAGTTCTTCTGGTAACCGGGCAAAGGCGGCAATTAGCCACATATTCCATCTTATATTCTTGAAGCTCCTACTTCTGTTTGCTCCAGGCTAATGGAGACCAATTTTAAGACCACCCCCATCCCCGGCACTACATATGAAACCAAGAGATGGAAAGAGTAAACACATTGATAGACCGATTATCAGGATGTTCCATTAAACCATGACCCTGAATCTCTACACCAAGGATCCAAATCCCATGAGATCTTTGGTTGTGCACAGGTAACAGCTTTTTTTTTCTTTCTTCATTGTTGTAAAATAATCTGTCACTCAACATTTACCAATTCTTTTGACAGGCATACAGCTTATTGAAGCTTATTGACAGCAGTTACAGTAACTGACCTTCACTCAAAGGAACTCTGGTGGCGGGCAGGGTGGGTTAGAAGATGGGCTGCTAACCCCAGGCAGCAGTTTGAAGCTACCAGCTGCTACAGATGAGGTTAGTTTCAGAAGCCCAAAATGTTTCTATAGGGTCCTTTAGGGTCTTCATGAGTTAGAATTGAAGTGTTGTCTTTGACCCTGTGTGAATTTCCCACCACCAGTCATCCTTCCTCCCTGCCCCCAGCAAGTCTTCGTCCCTTTGCTGGTCCTCTTGTGGGATACACGTCTGCTCTAGTCATTATTTTCACTCAACAAATACTCCAGGGAGTGGCAAGTTATGGCTGGGCTGCTAACCCAGTCACTAGCCACTAGGCTGTCTGCTCCCTTAAAAGAGCTACTCTCAGAAGATAGGGTAGAAGCAATTTGGTCACTGACTTGTAAGTGACTTGCATTTTGGTTTAATGTTTTCAAGACCCATCCACACGATAACACATAACAAGACTTTATTCCACTGTAAACTGGTACATTTTGTTGATCCATCCAGATGGATACTTGTTTCCATCTTTGGACTATTGTGAATAAAAACTCAAAAAATTTACTGTCGTTGAGTCAACACGGACTCATAAAGACCCCCTCTGGGATTTCAAGACTGTCTACTGGAGTAGAAAGCTTAGTCTTTCTACCACCTGCCAACTATGAGGATCACAGCCCAAAGCGTAACCACTGTACCACCAGGGCTCCATAAAACCTGGTATACAAGTCTCTGAGCTTTGCTTTCAAATTTCCTGGGGGTAATAGAAGGGGTTCCAGTTCACACATACCCAGGTTTATTCCAAACAAAACATGCCTTTGTATTCAGTGGATGGCTGCAAACAAATTCTCTCTGTAAAGCACTTTAAGTCTACTAAAAAAAAAAACCAAAAAACATTTTGTGCCACATAAAACTATCAAGTTTTGAACAAAACTCAAGTGGACACCTTCCCAAATCCAGCATCTAGGAAAGGCAGGTGACCTCAAGAATAAATTTTGAGTTCAGAAGGTGCAACAACTATTTGTGGACACTGTAAAAAGGTAATCTTGGTAAATTTTCTGAAAAGGCATAGAATTGTCACAAGGACTTCCTAAGCAATAAATGTTAAGAAATTTGGGGGGGGGGGGGTTTACATCACAATGTACCTGCTCCTATTTTGAGGATCGCAAGAGAATTTCCTTGGGAAATACTGTCTACTATAAAGCTAAATTTGTACCTTCAGGCTTTTTTGTTCTCAAAACTCAAGAAAACAAAGAACATCAGGAGGAAGGGGGAAAATGAGGAGCTGATACCAAGGGCTCAAGTAGATAGCAAATGTTTTGGGAATGATGGCAACAAATACACAAATGTGCTTGACACAATGGATGTATGTATGGATTATGATGAGTTGTACGAGCCCCCAATAAAATGATTTAAAAAAAAGAAAATAGAAAAGAACACAATTTGGGTCCCTCAAGTATGTCAAAGCAGGCATTTTGACATGACAGAAACTGAACAGCCCAGGATTCTCTAGGGAAGACGTCAGATGGAAACACTGCCTTCAGAAGCATATGCATTTAGAGCAGTGGTTCTCAACCATCCTAATGCAGCGACCCTTTAATACAATTCCTCGATCCTTTAATACAATTGCTCGTGTTGTGGTGACCCCCAACCATAACATTATTTTCCTTGCTACTTCGTAACTGTAGTTTTGCTACTGGTATGAATCAGGCGACCCCTGTGAAAGGGTTGTTCAACCCCCAAAAGGGTCGAGACCCACAAGTTGAGAACCACTGCCTTACAGGATGTGAAGAACTAATGCCTTCAAATTTCAATATTTTAAACAAATGTTTCTATGACTTTGTCAAAATACTTTTTGACTTAGTCTCAAATACTTAGAACTGGAATTGGTTTCACATGCTAATTCTTAGTTTGAGTAACTGCTACAGTATTTCACACACTTTTTCTACAACTGCTGCACCAGTTGGCTTTTCCACCAATAAAAAAAAAAAAAAAAAGCCATCTAGTCAATTCCAACTCACAGCAACCCTGTAAGGGTTGCCAAGATAGTCAATTATCACAGGAGCCCACAAGCCCCATCCTGCTCCCAACAAGTAGCTGTTGAGTTTGAATGGCCAACCTCAAAATTAGCACCCAAACTTTGTACCACCAAGGTTCCTTTGCAATGGACAAGGATGTTAATGTCCCCATAATTTTGACTATCTTGGTGGGAGTGAAATGGCTCATTGTGGCCTTGATTTGCATTTTTCTGATGACTGATGGCACAATGTGTCTTTTTTGCATAGTGCATCTTTTCATATTTGGGGGTCATCTAAAAATCTTCTTTGGTGAAATATCTATTTAAGTCCTTTGCTCTTTTTAAGAGTGAATTTTTTGGTTGTTGCAAAGTTGCCTAACTTCCTACGTGGGTTTCTTTCCCCCTTCTCATCATTTAGTGAGCATTTCAGTAATAAAGTGAGATGTGATTGTGTTTCTTTTTCATTTTCTATTAATATGATATGATACTCGTTGATTCTTATATCAAACCACCCTTGCATTCTTGGGATAAACCCCACTATGTCATAATAGAAAATTATTTCAGTATGCTGTTAGTTTCGGTATGCTAAGTGTTTTGTGCTCGTATAGGATTTCTGCATCTAGTTGATAAAAATGTTAATTTGTCATTTTGTTTGCTTGTAACTTAGGCTTCATGGTCATTTCAGCCTTGCCGAAGGAGTTAGTGTTCTCTAGTAGAAATGTGATGGGAATTAAAGAAAAAGAGGTCTTTACCATCTTGTCTTTCAGTTATTTTAAATTTCATTATTAAAGACAGAACCCTGATTCTCAGTTTTCTCAATTGTAAAGAGGAACTATTGCCTTCTTCAAAGAACTATTCATAGGACTCAAGATGATAATGTATCTGAAGATATCTGCTATCATTGTTTCACCATGTTGATGAGCTTTTAGTTTCTAGATAGAGATGATAGTTATAGAAGTTACTTAGGTAATATTTTATGAAGAGTTAATACTGTGAGTAGTAGTGATGGTTAACAGTTCTCTCCCCAACCCCCCACAGAGAAAACACAATACACTCCATGCTCTATCAAATACCTATAATTATATTCTGCAAAGGATTACATAATCCAATAAATTCACTAATGATGCAAAATTTTCATCCTTCCATACTGACAGGTACATTCTCTAAGCACAAAGTTTGTACTCACAAATATATTTTTGCTTAAAGACAAAACTCCAATTAATAACCACAATGGGAATTTAGTTGTTTTAGTATAAGCACTATTCTAATCTAATATGTTGCCAATAAAAGCTAAGCAGTTATATCACAAAACCAGGATTATATTCAGTGGACATGCATTAATAATCTATACAACTTAACATTACACCAAAAAAGAACCCAATATAAAATTCCCCATACTTTTTGGTGATTATGAAATTTCATGGCACAGATTACCAAAAAAAAAAACTGTAAAGGCAGATTTTAAATATTTTCAATAAA
The DNA here is from genome assembly GCF_000313985.2 of Echinops telfairi. Lineage (NCBI taxonomy): Eukaryota > Metazoa > Chordata > Mammalia > Afrosoricida > Tenrecidae > Echinops > Echinops telfairi. The sequence goes on along the minus strand of NW_022111324.1, from coordinate 27,553,063 downwards.
ATGGTAAAAAATTGAATAAAGTCTTAAGTTTTCATACAGGGCTGGTGATTTAAAATAGCAAGTTGGCCCCCAATTTGTCAAAATTGACAGATAAGTATTTACAACAACTAGACAGGCTTTAGTTACAATGGTACCAAGTGAGTACTCCCTCCTAGCAAAACCCTTGAGGTTTCATTTCTCAATGCAAACATGTCTTTGTAAATACTGTGATAATATAAACTTGGAAACACACACAGAACCAGGACAAAGATGAAAAATAATACACAAGTCAAATTTTATTTCTGACCTGTCAGCATAAAGCCTTCTGGCTCCCAAACATCTAAACACTGTACTCCAATATAAAACTAAGTTAACAGGAGTAGAATGACTTTACTAGGGGAATTTTCCTACAAAATTACTTTTCACTACACACCAAGGTAGGGCTCCAGCTCTATTAACCTTAGGGCTTTCTACCCACTGATGAGAATTTACTTATCAACCACAGGAATGGCTGGCAATACAATTCTCCACAAGGGGTCAAAACAATAATGAACTGTTTTGAAGCGCTGGTTAATCTCTTTCTCTAGAGTGTTTAATTAGCAGAGCACCAAATTTATAAACTGTTACAGTAACCCAAAATGTTAAATACATTTTTTAAACAGAAGCAAACTTTCCCCCACGATTGTTCTATGTGCCATGGTTAGTCTTTAAACCTATGTGGTCACCAATAAGAAATGAGTAAGGGAAGCTTTGAACATATCTTGTACTTTTCATCAGGATAAAGTGCAAAATATCTCCACATTTCTTTCAAGAGGCAACAATATCACATCAGAAAGAAATTCAAGTGACAATAGAACTAGTATTGGGGGGAAGATCTCTTTAAATATACACTTGAAAACTATCAATTATCCTTCATTGAAATCTGTGTATGAATCAAGTTCTCATAGAACTTAACATTTTAAACGTGTAAATCTTCTTCCCCAGGATCACAAACTCCAAAGTTACTACAGGGCCAAAAAAAAAATGGGAAAAAAAAACATTGCATGACAATGGACACTAAGTTCATAAAGAACTTCTTAAAATGAGATATTATGGAAGAAAATACCATGAAAATAATAATCCTATGAGAATTGTTTTTAAGCAGAGTAAATTTGAGTCTTGGTCTTCATGAAGATCCTATAGTTTATATAGAAAACTATAAATATAGAAGACTCTGAGGAGGAAATAAGTCAGAATATGTATTAAATCAGAATACATTCTGTAGGCCTAAAAAACTTTGGGTCAGAAGGAGAAGGATGGCCAGAGTTAATTTTCACTTCAGAATACAGAAACTGAAAAATTCCTGGGTCTAAAGAGTGCTCCAAAATGTAACCACACTTTGGGGGAAAACAAAAAACAAGATTTTTAAAAAGAAAAAGTACTGTATACTTGCAATCCCTTCCAAAAGGGAACTCTTAAATTAAGGGGGAAAGATTCTCAGAGTAAACCAAGTGTGGCTCAGGAAAAACAAAAACTGCACAGCATATCCAAGATTCTGTCCATAAAACTAATGACGGTACATCTTTAATATTAAAGAAGTAGGCTATAAAAAGGTTCGTTTCAGAATTGTCTTTTAGTAAAGCTCATTTGTGCTCTTTTGTGGGTGCATAATAAAGTTCCATGGGTTTGTTCACTTTCCAGTATTTCTCACTGACCAATTCCAAAGAAAATGAGCCATTTAATACCTACAACAAAAAGAAACAAAGAAAATTATGAAAACGGTACAAAGCACAATAATGAGGTGGAAGCAAAATAAAACTCAATAGAATCTTTTTATAAAAAAATAGCTTAGAATAAACCACTTGTGATTTACATGATTCCTGGAAGAACAGAGGATCGTAGCATTGACTATACCCTGCTGCAAGGCCCCCCTCTCTCTAGGAAGCCCTCAGGTCTGGGTAGTCCTGGCCCCACCCACCACTTCCCAGAGTCCCAGATGGTCAGCTCTCTGATTTCACTTACAGTGAACTGGCCGTTGGCTGTTGCTATGTAAATGGTGTACTGCTTCTCACTGGCTGTTTCGAGGTTCATCTGGTTTGATTCTCCTTTGCTTCGAAGTTCTTCTAAAGCTAGCCTCACTGCTAGATACTTGGATAAATGATCAACAGTAGCATTACCTGAAGTCTTTATATATCTACAAAAGGATAGAATTAGAAAATTTAATTTCAAGACTAGTACTGATCAAATGTACACATTTGTCTGACTAAAGTCCTTTAAAACATTTCTTACTGAAAAACCCAAATGAAGAGAACCTATCTGATTGCCAGGAAGTCAAAGCTCTCCCTACTTCACCATCCATAAAATAGAAAGTTAAGATGACAAAAATCAAACAAAAAAATAGAGGGGGGAGGGGAAATAACATACCCTTCAGCCCTAATAACCAGAATTCTGCAGTGTCTGCAGCAGCAGGAACAATAATAAGCATTTGAGCAAATTTCTTATAGTCTAGGAATCAAATTATTGATTTTTAAATGATAACACAGAAATGCTAATCTCAGAACTTTAAAAAAACTATAGTACACATAAATGTTTATCTGCATTAAATGGCAGGCAGTACACTATACACAGCAATAAAATAACCATCTTTTGCCATTAAAGAGCCCTGGTGATGTAGCACATTACACATTGAGCTGTTATCTGAACGATCAGTGGTTCAAAACCACAAGTTACTTAAAAGGAGAAAATGAGGTTTTTTGTTCCCATATAGATTTAAAGTCTCAGAAACCTGAAAGGGCAGTTACATTCTGCCTTACGGGGTTCCGATGAGTAATAACTGATTTGGGCTTGGTTTGTTTGTTTGGAATGGGACTCTAATCTCATGTCCTCTTCAAACTGGGAGGGCCATTTCTCTCAGATGTGAAGCATAAGAGCATTCTCAGGTGGGAGGCATATTAGAGGAGAAGACAACACTTTTGTCAGTCAGAATACCCAAATAACCCTGGCCGTCAATGGATAACAAATAGTGCCTTTCATTCTTAATTCAGAAATTTCCTTTTAACTCCAAGTGTAACGTTCCAAAACTAATCACACTTACCTTGTCTGTGCACTGTCATCCTTTTCCATAAGCGTGGGATGGGGCCTGAATACTAACTCAATTTCACTAGCCCCATCCATGGCGGGGTCGATTGCTACTGTGGCATTGTTATTATCAAGCTCAAGCCCAGAATCATCAGATGTTTTGGTCCTTTTGTTACTAGGTCCTGCTTCCTGGTTGCTATGTGTAGATGCGTTGCTACAGTGTGAACTATCACCATTATCTTCTGCTCCACTACCATTTTCAATCTGTTGCTTCTTGCCTCGCTGTAGTCTATTTAAATAAAGAAAAAATAAAGTTTACTTTAGATCTTTTCACAATACCCATTTTAAAGTATTTTTCATTGAAGTCTGGAATTCAAAATCTTGATAGACAAATTTGCTCCATACTAGATACCCCATGTCTAAAAACACACACATGCATGCTGTTTAAATGATAGAAACAAATGTTTGCATTCTCTTAATTTTCTGTATTAAATAAAGGAAAGCCTACAGGAATTATTGCCATTTTTTTTTACAACTTTCATAATTTTGTTATGACGTCTCAAGACATGATTTTAAGAGTGGAACTTATTTATGCCTTCTCAGAAATTCTTCAGAAAACAATATTTGAAAGCAACAGCCTATATCCACCCATTCACCAAGTCTGCTAACACCATTTGAAATGATTCTAATGCAGAAATGAGATGGTCCCTAAAATACCAGCATGGACATGGAAGCAACTAATAAAGCAATTGCCAAGCTAGGCATTTCAAGTATCGAATCACATCTACTCATAGGTCAACCTTACAATTCGGTTAATAAGTAACTTAACAAAGAAACTGGGGTTTAAGGTTAGTAATTTGCTCACAATATAGCCCCAGCATGATATATATACCACAGGCCAATTTATCCCCAAGCACAATTGCCTCTCTGCCTATAAATTCAAGAAAAGAGGAGATATATACAATGAAAAGAAAGAATGGCATCTAAAATAAGTATTATTATATGTTTGCTGCCATAATAAGGAAATAATATCCCATGGCTTAGGAAAGATGCTCAAGAACTTTTGCTTTAAAAAAAAATAAAATTGTGCTTATGAAATCTACAGACCATTTCAAAACCAAGTCTAGTATGTCAAATGACAAAACTGTTATTCAAAAAGGCATGAACAGGGCAAAGTAGTAGAGCAAAAACAATCTCAACTGTGAAGCTAGAAGAACTATATCTCTGCAAGCCTCCAGCGTGTCTGGGTCTGGCGTGACCTTGTGCATTCCTACAGTGCTTGCAAGAACAGTTCTGAAACCGTTTGAGGACTTGCTCTGCACCATTTCCAGAGCGAGGTAATAGAAATTTCAGACAGAGAAAAAAAAAACTATATCTAAATACTTCCTAACATCTATAACTATCAAAAAAAAATGAGTTGTGGGTGAAAGGGAAAGTGGGGTTTAAAAAAGGTGGTTTTGTGGTTTCAAAATTTTAAATGGACTATTGTGCATGGAGGCATGTATTATACATGCATGTGTCTACCTACATTTCACTTTTTATCAAAATAGAGCCTGTACACACTGCACACCAACAGGTGCTCTCATTGACCCTTCTCGTACATCACATACCTGTTCAAGGCCTGTATCTTCAGTCCTTCCTCAATGCTGTGACTGAGCGCTTGCTGGTTATTGTGCTTGTTGATTCTGGCTAACACTCGCTCTTGATGAGCTTCATACTCATCACGACTTGGATATATTTTGCTGATGAGGGCATCAAAGTTTGGATCTGGCCTTAGTGATCTTTTGGAAACTAGCTTCTTCCGACAAGTAGGGCATTCTTTGTTGCTAAATAAAAGGCACAAAAATGTAAATGGTACCTGTATCTTTGGGCTGAAGAGAAAAATACACAGTTTCTGGACTGTGATCGTTATTCCAGTGCTTTCACCAAGTCCCAGAAACACAATAGACCAGCCAGAATGTCTGAACATGTGCTACTCAAGAAACACTCGACCTACCAGAACATGCCCACAGAAGAAAAGGTGGTCGCTTATGTGTTAACTATTTTAGAAATGAAAATCTCTTCTTTCCTCATTTAAAAGGTCCCACTTTTGCTATTCATGCCATACAGGATAAAGTACCCATTACCCTACAGTACGGTACCCTTGCTGTTGTTTAGCTCAAGTAATATTGATGTTACTTGCGGACTTAGAAACATCATGGTTTTATGCTTCATAATTTCATCACAATATTCACCGTATAAGAGGGCTTCAAGAAGTTCATGAAAAAAAATTTTAATATGTGTTCCCCAAAACTTTAGGAAGTTCATCCCCTCCCCTGTATAAATTTAACAACTTTAAGACTTTAAATGATTAAAACCTAAACTTCAGAAATATTCCAGTCCTTAATCACATACTTAAGTGAAGCTAAGTATTTATATTCAAATAAGAATGTATTTCTCATGCCCTATGTAGCCTTATCCTGGTACAAAGTACCTAGTACAACAGTCATGCCCACGTACCCACTTCTGAGGGCTGTGATGATGCAGTCCGCACAAAAGCGATGTAGACACTCCTTTGTAGTCATGGTGTTCTTCAACATGTCCAAACAAATCGGACACATTAGTTCGCTGTGGAGGCTTCGAGGTGAAACAACAATTTCCAAGCCATCTGTTATTGCCTCCTGTAAGACAGCCAATTTACAATTAAATTCCACTTTTAAACTTTAATTATAGGCAAATCTAAACAGACAAAAGTACTGAAAATGGAAAAAATGTACTTTCAAGTATGCTCATCACTCACCATTGTAAACTTAACAGCCAGTACTGGCTCCAATGGAGTCTCAATTTTAGTAGAGGGAAGTTCCAGTATGCTAGTGGCCTTTCCTGTTTCTACTGGCTCTCTATCAAACGTGTGCTTTCTCTACAGAATCAAAGACTGATGACCCCCACAGGAAAGACATAAGAACTATAAAAGTTCTCCACAAAGGAGTCAAGGAAAAATGTTTATAATACAAACTACCTCTAATATGGTATGCCTATTATCTCCCATTGCTATGTATGAAGCACTTTCCACTTTTATTTTACTTAGTTTCTCACACAAATCTTTGATTTAGGAATTATAATATTCATTCTACAGAAGAGGAAATCGTCACCCAGAAAGAATGACAACGACCCAGCTAATAATCAACTCATTAAAACTTATGTAGCAAAAGTATGACCCTAGATAAATTAAACCACCTACATTCTCCAGTTGGGTACCTATACACAAGTAGGTATGCAGCATTGTTTGGGGACAAGGGAAGTGGAACATAACTTCAAACTGCTCAGCATCTGGTTTTTCTAAATCACTTTTCCTTTCTCTAAACTATTTTATACCTTTTCTTCTATCTGCAGACCACACTCCACCTGATTTTTTAATAGACTATTCCTATTTTATTAATAAATCATAAATTCTATCAATTAATAAATCATTCTCCACTCTAACAAGTTTACGCCTCTTGTTTTATAAACTGTTCATCTTCCATCAAAGTCAAATTTCCCCATCTATGCTCATTCCTTCATACTTTTTCAAGGACATTCTTCTAAGAGTTGCTGCTGATGTTTGCCCTCAAACATCATCAATATTCTACCTTGCCACGAAATCAGCCTTGAAGACTGGCATCTCAATAGGGCTTCTGCAGTATCCTGTAAGGTGAACACTGCCCCTAGAGCTGTGGTACAGAGTATGCACTCAAATTATTTCTTGAACCAGTGGATGCTGTACACACTTAAAAGTGATGATGAATCTAATAACATGGATGAACCTGGAGGATATTATGCTGAGTGAAATTAGTCAATCACAAAAGGACAAATACCATGCAACTCCTATTACAGAGTCAAGAAAAGACTTTCACCCGAAAAGAAACATACTTTGATGGCTACTAGAGGTAGTAAGGGAAGGAAACTCACAGGCTAGAGGGTAGATGGGTATTACTGGGGTGAAGGAGAAGACAATATTCAACAAGCTGGGAGTGTGCTAAAAAGGATGGAGATAGAGGCAATACACTGGAAGGTTAAAGGCAATAGAGGAAAGTACTGTCACATACACTTAAATACACAATCCTGTAAGAGAAGTTCATTAAGAGCTGAACTTAAAGACACAGAATGAACAGGTGTGGTAGGACGAGTGGGAGTATATCCTGGAATATATACAGAGTTTACAGAGGATGATATTTGTATATTTTAATCTTTGCTGCAAATATATCTATGACTGTGGGAGAACATACAAAGGGTAAAGTTTTGAATACTTCTTAGCTATAGCCTAACTCCATGAGGAATACGCCAGTAGGCAAGGAGAAGCAAGACGAGCATTTCAAGGAACACCAAGCTCTATTCCCATTAACGCAGTTCATAAAAAGGCAATGTTCTACATCCTACGTTGGTAAGTCACAACTGGGGTCTTAACGCTCATGAGCAGTAATCTAAGGTACAACCTCAGAGATGACAAGTCTCTTCCTTTTGAAAGGAAAAATGAGCAACGAGAATTGAGAGACATAGGAGACAATGGGTCCAATTGAAAGACACGTGACAATTGGTCCAAGAGACAAATAAGACATAAAACATCAATGGGTAACGGGGGCACAGGGCGCTAACCTACCCAAGGGGAGGGTATTGTTTATATCTCCACAGGAAAAGAGGGACCAAACTTCAACCCAGTGCTCCAAGGTGTGAAGACAACATGCC
>NW_022111324.1:27527687-27543247 GCF_000313985.2 Echinops telfairi | reverse complement strand
GAAAATGAGGATGGCGGCATATGCACAAATGTGCTTGACATGCTGGATGAATGTATGGATTGTGACAAGAAATGTAAGAACCCCCAATAAAAGTATTTTTTAAAAAAAAGAAAGATTTTTCCCTCCAGATTCCTTAGCCCTCAAACCTAAACAGTGGTCTGAGTGGTTTAAGGAAAAAGGAGGAAAGTGAACTGACTTTCCACTTCAAACAATAGCAAAAAAAAAAAAAAAAAAGACATAAAACATCTGTCTTCACAATCCTGAGATCAGAAGTAGTACATATGCCCAGCTAACACCACCACCTGCTCTAAAAATAATCACATTAGGAATTCCTGGATACAGCAAGAGAAAGGCGTGGAAAAAAACTCAAATTTGTAAAAGAGACCATGTTCATTAGTCAGAGATAGGTGCAATCCCTGAGGCTATGGCCCTTGGTCACTCTTCATTTCAGGAATTGACCTGTGATATAAAAGAAATAATAAAAACCAACCATGTTAAGGTCAGAACAGCAGCATTTACACAAGGACAAAGCTAAGGTTAACAAAGGCGGAAGAACAGAAAGGACACGGAGAAAGTGGAATACAGGATGATACATTGAAGCGATTACAAAGACTGAGTTGAAACAAAGTGTGTTTAATTATAGAATGTAAAACTAATGGTCTGCTCTGTAAACTTTCACCTAAATCACAAAGAAAAGCTTTTAAAAAATGGTGCTCTTATACAATCAACAAACGAGTCTGACAAACTCAAAAATCAGGACAAGGACCGCTTGTGTGTAATTTATTACTATTACAATGTACTTCGAGCTTTCATGCTTTAACAACGTATCTCAGTTCACATGTCTCATACGCTCCTTAAAGTCTCTTAGTCTACCTTACCTGAGGTGTTCGCTGTAATTCATACAAACTGAGTTCCCATGTTTTGCTTAAGGGCTGAGTTCCATTCGTCTGCACAGCCTGAGACATTGCTAGGAACAAAAGGGAGAAATTTTTTCAGTATTTCAAGTGATAATATACCTTGACAATGCTCTTTTGGAGAATTTGAAAATTTGAGAATAAAAAATAAGAACTGCATACTGGTTTCTCAAAAATGACAAATGAGAAAAAGCTAAAAAATCTTTCTATTTATAAATTTGAGCTACTTGGAAGCAAGAGACTATGCCTGAACTCTGCATGCTTGCCAGCTGACAAATAGAAAGTGCCTCAAGTGATGGAGAGTTATTGGTGAATATTCAGAGAAGTTTTCTTAAAGGAAACATATACAGAACATTGTCTAAAGCCCTTCTTAGAAAACTGAAGGTCATGGAACTTAGCACAAAACCACAGGACATTCCGGACTCTGCAGGACAGCAAACTAGTCCAATTTTGTCCAAGATGCAAAATTCTACTTTATACTACTTTAAACCACTGGTCATTCTGCCTCTAATTTCAAAGCTCCACTCCTAACACATCCCCAACCTAATAGTCAGTTCTAATTCTCAGAAGGTCTTCCTAATGCTGATGAGCCCCACAGTGCTGCTAAATATGAACCCTACATCTGCCTTCTGGAGGCAGAGGGGTTACATCCATTAACTTTTTACTATGATAGCCTGTCCAATATTTAGACTGTTATGATATTCCACCTGATTTTTCTTTCCTTGTGGCCCAATATCGTTTGTCTAATTTCCCCATTCAACTAGATCTCATCACCACCCTGATTCAACTCCTCTCCAAATGCCAGTTTGTCAGCAACAAAGTAACATAGGGCTTATTAGTGTTATTGTCTGCACACTGTTTTCAAACAGAAGTTGTGTGTTGTTTTCTTTTTTCCAGTTCAAACATAATGAACACTTGTTTGCCGTCAATTAAAATTCCAACGTATCCCACCCTCCATTTTCTACTATTATTTCTCAACCATCTAGCCTGATATGGCTTCTGGGTATTTTTATTTCTAAAGTTAGGGCTTACATCTATTTCCATTAAAATTAACTTTAGCAATCTGATCCACTGTTTGATCATCCTGTTAGGTTCTTTGTTACTGCTGTACATACACACATACATAAAACACAGCACTTGCTATTGGAATTTCCATCAATTCTGATTCTGTCATCTATTATTTTCAAGATTGGTCTTTGGCTCTTCTGAAAGTTATTTTTCCATTTCTCAGTAGCAATTCTAAAGTATTAGTTGCTGTCAAGTCAATTCCATCTCATGGTAACTGGCACTCTATTTTTTTTAAATCATTTTATTGGGGGCTCATACAATTCATCACAATCCATACATACATCAATTGTGTAAAGCACATTTGTACATTCGTTAACCTTATCATTCTCAAAATATTTGCTCTCCACGTAAGCATCAGCTCCTCATTTCCCCCCTCTCTTCCTGCTCATGATCCCTTGATAATTTATAAATTATTATTTTGTCCTATCTTACACTGTCCAATGTCTCCCTTCACCCCACTTTTCTGTTGTCCATCCCCTAGGGAGGAGGTTACATGTAGATCCTTGTAATCGGTTCCCTCTCTCTACCCCACTGGCACTCTATTCATAAAAATATTCTTTTCCCTTGTTTCTCTGACTAAAACAACATGTTAAATTTAAAATGTCTTGATTTTTTACCTAATTTAACCACACAATTTAATGGTTCAATAATCTTCAGAAGAGTTTTGTACAAATATGACCACATCGATTTTAGAACATTTTCTTCCTTCTTGTACTCATTGTTACTAGCTCCCCATTCCTGCCCTGCCCCCATAACCTCTACTGTCATACCCCTAAGGAACCATTAGTCCAGTTACTGTCTCTATAGATTTACCTATCCTAGATTTTATAAACATTAAAAAAGCAAATAAAGTATGAGAGAGAAAAAACCTCAACTAAAAAGAAAGCAGAAAACATTAATAATTACAACATTTTAAATGAGTTAAAGGGGAGACTCAAAGAGAAGGTGCCAAAATGTAACCTAACTGAATTTTGAATAATCTAATGCATTCTGCATGATAGCAAGGCTATTCACATCCATAGTCTTTCTTCAAAGGGCACACTCACCAGGGGCATAATCCACATCTATTTCCCCTTTGAGTTAGGGGAAAAGTGGGGGGAAAGCCTAAGGTATAGATCTCAAATTAATAGATCAGTCTAGTAATATTCAGACAGGGAGACGTTCTTAGTATGTCATTTTGGTAAAAACAACCTTAACCACGCAACTGAAATCTGACCCTTCCTTTTTACACATTATGCATTTCTTTTACAAACTCATCTGTGTTGCCCTTGAGTAGTTCAGGCTCACGGTGACTCCTGAGTACAGCAGAGATATACTCTAAAGAGAATCAGACCACCGGGTCTCTTTTCCTGTGAAGCACGGGGTGAGCTTGAACTGCTTATCTTTGGGTTAGCAGCACTTAACCATTGCACTACCAACCAGAACCCCTTCGTTTATGTCTACCCAAATTAAACCAATTCTCTAATATAAAACGAGATGACAACATTGAAATACCCAGCGTTTTCCAAACCAATTCAGGATAATTAAAGTTTACTGTGCCAACCTGGTCGATAAACACATGTGGAGTTAATTGATGGGCAGAGGGCTCAGTGAGCCTCGCCTTTCGAGTTCTCAGGTCTCTTGCTTTGTGATGGTCGGACCAGGGTAAAGCTGCCTTAGCCAGTTCCCTGCCTGCTTCAGCTGGTAAGGCTCACTTCCTGCAAGACATCCCCAAGGAGAAGCTGCATGGACCTAACCCCTTGCAACCCTGGATGTTGGAGCAGCCATGTGGAGACCCCTGCCAGCGCTGAGATGCTTACAAGTTCACTGATTCGGCTTTCCTCCTGCAGTCAGCGTCATTGCGTCTGTTTTGTGAGATGGAGGAGGACTTTGTGGATTGGTGAAGGACATATGGGTTAATGGGCTAATGTTGGACTTGTGGGCTTGGGCAGCGCTGGGTTGGGATATTTTCTTGATGTGCACTTAACCTTTATATAAAACTCTTTCTTACACATGAGTTTCTGTGGATTTGTTTCTCTAAAGTACCCAGACTAACACACCAATAAAGGGGTTTTTATAAGTTCCAATATTAAGATTAGGAAACACACTGTCCTATTTCTTTCATTTACAAAAGAACATGTAGAAGAAAATGAGTAAAACTAAAAAGAAATATAAGTGTTTGCCCATATTTACCTAGACAGGCTGGAAAGTTTAATAGCCATGCTAATGCTTCTACAATAAAATACATGATCTTTTTAAAGAAAAGGTATGACACTTAGGAACAATTTATATATCAAAAATAACCTTATCAGTTTGAATACAATAAGAGAAGATACTGTTTTAGTAAAATAATAAGTGAACTCTCAGAGCTGAAGATAAACTAAAAACATAATTGCATTTATTATATAGCCTGCTACACAACATAATTTTACCCTGTTACACAAAATAATTTGCTTAATGAGATGTTTTAACAAAATCTCAATGCAACTGACAAATATCTTGTTCAACCCCCTATTTTACTGAATGGAGATTTTAGTACCTATTTTTAAAATACTTGAAAAGGCTGAAAAAGCATCTAAACAGTTTTGTTCTTCCCCCCACTCTAAAACTAGTTTCTATTTAACAGACAGTAATAAGATAAATGAAAGAATTGACACCTATTTTTTCTGAAATGTTAATTTCATGTAAATTTTAAAATGTTGTTGCAATAAATATGTATTTTTCAAAGTGAGCTGTTAGGCATACAATGTCCACAAATAAAATTATTACTTTCACCATGTCACTATCTTGTCAGGCACTCAGGTGCACAAAGGTTCCGTTTGAAACAATGAATCGCTTAAGGACCTTTCATATTTGGTCCCTAGTTACTATCTCACCATATCGCTTAAACCATTAAATAATTTCCACTTCTCTCAAATATGCCGTAACATTTCATAATTCCATACCATATAAAAATAAATTGGTCTTCCTAGTGACCTCCCTACCACACGTGAATCTCACAAAAAGTGTCCAATGAGTGCTTACCCTTGAAGAAGCTAACCACGCCATTTTTGGTGCTCTCATATACCTCTACCCCCATCCCGCCAACTACTGCATTGGTTTTGTCAATGAAAGTATATTCTGTTTACCTAGCTCTGGTCCACTCTCACCAGACTATATGCAAGAATCTGTGGGTAATATAGTCCTGTCAAAATATGCTCAACATGTACCGATGGAGAACATTCCTCCCTATAGACACAGCAGAGAAGCCACTTACTTATAGTCCCTCCCCTAATCTTCCTAATCTTGTCTGCATCCTTCTCTTCCTCTGAATTACAATATTAATAATGTGTCAATTAGATAGATTAACACCTCATTTAAAAATTATTTATTATAAGCACTTTACATCTTGTAGGACTCCGTGTCATAGGACTCCTCATAATTCTTGGTCAGTTTTAATTTCCACACAGATGGCTCTTCCAAAATCTATCTTATCTCTTGCCCTCCCCTCCACTGATGTCAACTATTTGCTTGCGTGTGATTATATACTTTAGACCCTATAGACCAGTGTTTTCCCAAGTGGGCAACACCAGCCCTTGCGAGGGCACTGAACCAATCCAGGGGGCCTAAAAAAGAAGATACCCGATACTTCATCCTGGATTATGGGGAGGCACAGTAATTTTTTTTTTTCTGAAAAAGAGGCAGTAAGACAAAATTTGGGAACCTAAAACATGCTATAGACAGTACATTAATATTGTATTCCATCCGTAACCTTAACTTCAAGGATCCTACTCTTGGACCATCTCCATCTTTTCCAGTTACCCTACTACCTTTTCACTGTCCACTTCTCTTACATGCTCACTCCTTATTTTGTCCCACAGTCTGTCCGCATATACCTCTACCTCTATAGTAGCCTCCCCTTTTGTTGTACTCACTTATCACGTTCCTAACCTGGGTAATCCTAATTTGGTCCCCTGTACCCAAGCAGTTTAATGTGACTGTGTGTCAGGTGTATCATGGTGACTTTTAAATTTACCAACTTCAAAATGAGGGACTTATGGGTACAAAGGGTTAGGTGCCTATCTACTATCTGAAAGGTTAGCAGTGTGAACCCACCTAGAAGCACCTTAGAAGGCAGGCCTCGGCCTTGAAAATCTGGAGCGGTTCTACTCTGCACACATGGGCCACCATGAGTCAGAACTGCTGTAACAGCAATGATCTCAAATGAGTTCTTACTGCTGCCTCACAGCCTACCGCAATGTATATCATTTCCCTAGTTAACTCAGCGTTTCCCTACCTGTGGGTCACGACTCTTTTGACAGGGGTCGCCCAATTCATAGCAGTAGCAAAATTACAGTTATGAAGTAGCAACAAAAATAACTTTATGGTGGGGGGGGGTGTGTCACGACAACATGAGGAACTATATTGAAGGGTCATGGCATTAAGAAGTTTGAGAACCACTGCTGTCCTAGAATTATTTTTCTATACCTTCACCTCAGACTTCTAACACTACATAACCCCCACATTTTTAGTTAAGTCCCTCACTTTCTATTTTATCTAGAAAACAGAACAAGAGGCTTCCTATTCTTTCTACCATTAAATCTAGCAACCGACTAGCATCTGTACTTTAATAACCCTGTCTTCCCTCCTGGTATGAATGAATTGAAACAACATAAAGCCAAATTCTCTACTTGTCTTCAAGGGTGGAATGGGGTAGAATCCCATGTGAGGAAGGTTAAGTCTTTGTTACAGTTAAAAATTTGGAGGCAAAAATAGCTTATTTATACGCCAAGAAAGATTATCTTCAAAACAAAAGCAAAACTCCTCTGGCCCCATGTCACCCTCCATCTAGTGCCCTTTGATTTTGATCCATTTACAGAACACTCCTCAAAAGTTGTCTTTACTCTCCTCTTTCTCTGATGAACCTATTAACCTATGTAGCCAATGATCTCACAACTCCAACTGCTAAGGTCACCAATACATCCCTAATTGCCAGAGACTGTGGTGTGCCAGAAATTACTGTGTGGCCATGGACATTACATCTAACTCCTCTAAGACTTATTTTCCTCTATAGGCAAAAGAAGTACATAATTAAGTTAGAATACGGATACAGAATTACAGAGGAGCTCTGGGAATCTGAAGAGTAGGGGAAAGCTTTCAATAGTTAAGGAGCGCTGGTGGTGTAGTGACTAAGCACTCAGCTGCAAACTGAAAGGTAGGTGGTTCAAACCCACCAGTCAATACCAGAAATAAAGATGAGGCAGTCTGCTTCTATAAAGATTTATTCTCGTGAAAACCCCATGGGGGCAATTCTACCCTGTCCCAGATGGTAACTATGAGTAGGAGTCCACTCAACAACAATGTCTTGGTAGAGATAAAATTAAATCTTAAAAAACAATTAGTAAGCAATTACTACACTGGAATGAGAGTACAAAAGATGTGAGTTCTTAATCTGTCCTTAATTCCACAAGTCAAGAACTCTTATCTGTAACAGTAGTGGGAGTAGTGCCACCATGAGGATAGGGGGATGGTGGGAACCCATCACAAGATTGGATTATATAGCCACCCCATCCCCAGGAGGACAAATAACAGAATGGTAGGTGAAGGGAGACAATGGACAGTCTAAGACACTAAATAACAATAATAATATATAATTGATCAAGGATTCACGAGGGTGGGAAAGAGAGAAAAAAAGATGAGCTGATATCAAGGGTTCGAGTAGAAAGAAATTGTCTTGGAAATGTTGATACCAACTTATGCACAAGTGTGTTTAATACAATTGAATGATGGATTGTTTTAAGACTTGTAAGAGCCCCCCAATAAAATGATTAATTTTTTAAAATGTGGCTTTTTGTTTACAATTTTAAAGCTATCCACCAACTACTACTTTGAGGACTCTCATTCAGAATGGCTGGAGTATCTCAAATACGTGCACACTGCTTGAGCCTTTTGTCTTCAAAACCCCGCCATGTCCTAAATCAGTCTCATCTTAATCATGGATGAGTATTCCCAATATTTTGTGAAATCTAAGTAATTTTTCACACAACTTTTGCCACATATCTAAGCCAAGTTTCCTTTTCAATCCTAGTATTAGCTGTCTTTAGTTCTTTGTATACCTGTGTACCCTGACTTGTGAGTCTCTGAGAATTACGATGAAATAAAACTTTGAAATGTAAACTTTTCCTCTTTGGAGAAACATTGTCTTTTCTATACCATGCACCCTTCATCGGGATTGCCTGATGACACAGATTGTACAAAGTGCTGTCCAGACAACCTTAAGAAGGTAATAACCACAACAGTCCATTAGATCAGGGTTTGCTTTCTTGAGCAACATATTAGCCAGGAATCCTTCCAAAAGCTTCATGAGATTTGTGAGAGAAATCATTGTCCTTAACATAGAGACCCTGCCTTTCTTCTCTGGGGTCAATGATTAATAAGGTACTAACAGTTTTGATTATCCAATCAAGGGATTTACCCACCATTTTTATATGCATCACTAGATACCTGCTGTAATGATACTTTCTTTTGGGTGTCAGCATCCAAGCTGCAAATTTCTATTGGCAAAACTCCTGTCTCATATGCATTCTTACCATAACCTAATTATTGTGCTAGTTACTAACTAGATGGCACAATTTCTCCAAGGATGATTTAGAATACCATTGGCAAATGTAGCAGAATTTTGGACACCTCATAACATAATCTACCCAAGAAGATCTAGAAAAGTACCAAATACACAATGGCCAAGCCTTTTTTGACTGGGAACTGAGGCCTTGAAATGAAAATCTGACTCTAAAATAGCATTCCTTAATGGTTCTCAAATAAAAACCAAAAGAATAAAATAAAATATCCCTCAGATCATCAGATATGACATTCTCAAGTATCCAACATTATATACTGTTTTAACATCAACACCTGCCTATATTCCCTCTCTATTCTCTCCCCTAAAATTCCAAATGAATATCCTTTTCACAAGGTCATCCCTAATTTCCTCCAAGCCAAAGGCCTAAGAATACCTACTTGAAAGTGCTAGAATGGTAAGACAATAGAAATTTGAGTTAAGATATGGTTTAGAAACAAGCTTAACAGATGTAATAAAAGACTTTTCAAAACCTTAAAAAAAAAAAAACACCTAAGCTGACAATGGCTATAAAATGATTAAAAACAATTTGTATAACAAAAAAAAAAGTAACTAGAAAAGCATGGTTAATTGTTTTAATAAAGGTTAGGTTTTGAAAGTCTTTTGATTTTATATAGACAAACCTGATGCTTTTTTCTTTAAAAGGTGATTGAGCAAAATTCAAAGATTATAAGCAAGGAAGAAAGAATTGTGTCTAACATTACTAAATCAAGTAGCAAATCAAATAATCTTATATCTGCTCTACTTTCTTTTCAGAGCTTACTGAAAAAAATTAAGATGACCTGGTAATCTGGAAGTAGAAAGGCTATGCAGAAACAAGAATTTTCAAATCACTGGTGTGAGCACTGACATACTCTGGGGAACAGAACAAATTAACAGGTAAATTGTAATTACTTAGTTTCAGGAATGTATTTCTGGAGATGTAGACTGGTTAAATAATGCTATATAGGACAGCTATAAAGCATCTCTATGGAATTACACTGCCTACTTTTTACCTTTGATCAATATTCAATTGAGGATTGACAGCTGATGTCAGAATCTTATCTAGAGTCTTTACCACTGCAACAGTAGACATATAATAGCTCTTATAATCCTAGTCTGGGAGCCCTTGTGGCTTAGTAGTTATGAGATGAGCTGCTAACCACAGGTCTGCAATTCAAAACTCAAAACCACAGGCTGGCTCCACAGGAGAAAGATGCAGCTTTTCTACTCCCAGAAAGTTACAGTCTAAGAAACCCATCCATAGGGAGAGTCCCATAGGGTGGCTATGAGTCAGCATCAACTCTATGGCAGTGAGAACCCTAGAACAAGATAACAAGGGCTTTGTACATTGTTCCTTCTGATTTGGCTCTCTGCTGAGAATTTGCATTCCCCGTATATACTGAATCAGAATCTACATTTCAGCGAGATCCTCAGATATCCAATAACCCTAGTGGCACAGTGGGCTGTGCATTGAGCTGCTAGCCACAAGACAGCAGTTCTATCCTTCCCTGCTTGGTAAAGCAGAGAGGCAGAAAGAAAGAAGACCCTTGACCAGACGGGTTTACACAGTGGCTCCAACAATGAACTCAGACACAGAAATAATTGTGTGGGTGGCACAGGGCTGAGTGGTGTTTCGTTCTGTTATATAGAGAGTCACTATATGTCCAAACCAACTGATGGCACTAACAACTAAGGGAGGTGAAGAAGGCAGGAAAGCCAAACTGAGGGCAATGGAACCAGAACAGAACGGTGAAATGGTGACATGTCTACCACTAAGCATTATGTAAAGAAAGTGTTCAATAGACCTCTAATTTCCTATGTAAATTTTCACCAAAAAACAATACAATAGTATAATGAAACAACCAGGAAAAATCCCAATAAATTGAGTAGAACGCCCAAACAAGATCAAACAACCAATTCCAGCTTATAGCTACTCACCTCATAGGACAGAGTAGAACTGTTCTGATGATATCTGAGACGAAAACTTTAAAGGAGTACAAAGTTTCATCTGTGTCCTACATATCAGCTCATGGTTTAAAACTGCTGACCTGTAGTTAACAGCCCATTGAGTAACCCACTATACCACCAGGGTTCCATAAGGCCCTTAGATCCCAGTATGCATTTCAGGTGAGTGACCTGTCATATAATAGCATTAGGGGAGACTAATAAACAATGCCCTATATAATGCTGAAATTGTTGTTCATTTCTCATTTTCTGCCTAAGACTGAATTGAGTTCCCTTGTATTAGTATCCTTGTTTAAAGAATACTGTATATACTCATCTATAAGCCAAGTTTTTCAGCACATTTTTTTTGGCAGTTTTTGTGGTAAAATTAAGTGCCTCGACTAATATTCGGGTTGACTTATTCTCAAGTATATACAGTAAGAGAGATTATAATTAGCCCTGGAGTAATAACAACAAAAAAAGACCCTAGGTTCTGTGAATCACTGTAACGTCCCACAGAAACTCACAAAACTTTGAGGAATTATGGTAATCTCATTAGTGGTGGGTACTTTCAGTCTCAAATCCAAAGATCAGGCACGGGTGAACCAAACACAGGGTCCAAAGCCGGAAGTCAAATGTCCAAACGTCACAGCAGGTTATCTTGCTCCAATGAAGGCTCAGCCAGGAAATAGAGGTTTGGCTTTTTAAGTGAGCTGCTGTGTGGAGAACCATATGGTAGCACCATCATATATTTTAGGAAATCAGAGGGTGTTGTTGGGTTCAGATGTGCCCTAAGAAGCAAAGGGTATGGCTCAGCCCACACCCTCCACCAAGGTCAGCCTCAATCCCATGGAACCTTAGTCACAGGCATTAAAAGTCCTTATATGGCTAGAAGGGTCACATTAATTGACCGTTACTCACATGAAGAGTCTAATCCAAACAAAATGTGTTTTCTGTGATCTGTGGATGGCTGCAAACAAGTTTTCTCAGCAATATAATTGTCTGAGACTAAAACCAAATGCACTGTCCTTGAACAGATGGCAACTCATAGCAACACTTAGGACAGAGCAGAAAGCCTTGTCTGGTAGTTCCAAGCAGCTAACCTTGTGGTTAACAGCCCAAGGAGCAACCATTGCACCGCAAGGGTTCCTTGTTTTAGGCTAGTTATTCCCCAATCACTGAAGTTTCACAACAAATTTACAGAAATGCTTTCCCACATAAGCAACCATTTTTAGGCGATTCCAGCATTTTAAGGAAAGCTGGGAAGACGAAAACAGCACAATAATGCATACTGAAATCCAGTTTATCCAACACCATTTGTGAAGTAGGCTGTCTTTCTCCCACTGGATACTTTTAGGTCCTTTGTCAAAGACTAGTTGCCTGTAGGCTGATGCATTTGTTATTTCTAGGTTTTCTGTTCTGATCCATTGGTCTACGTATGTCTCCTACCAGTACCCGACTGTTTTGACTACTGAGACTATGTAGTAGGTTTTTAGGTCAGGCAGTGCTAGAACCTACTACGTACTTGGTTCTTCTTTGTAAGATGTTCTTTGCTTATCTTGGGTCTTTTGCCTAGCCATATAAAATTGGTCATTAGTTTTTCCATTTCTTTAAAGAATGTATCTGGGGTTTGGATTGGTATTACATTCTATCTGTAGATTTTTTTAGGTAGTAGTGACATTTTCCCAATATTAAGTCTGCCTATCTACAACCTGGGATAGTCTTCCATTTATGTAGGTCATTTTCAGTTTCTTGTAGTAATGTTCTGCAGTTTTTTCTCTGTACAGATCTTTTGTTTATTCCTATGTTTTTTCCTATGTATTTCATCTTTTGTGTGGTAACTGTAAATGGTATTGCTTTCTGAATGTATTTTTCATCGTTCTCTTCACTGGCATACAGGAATCCAACTGGAAATCACAGAATTCTTTGGAGCTTTAGAAACACAACCTTGAGAAGTACACACACCTAGATGGAGGGTATGTTGACAAACTCACATTTGTGACAATTTTGTTTAGCAAAGGTTTCTATGACTTTAGAGCAAAACTTTTTTTTACTTACTACTTTTGTGTAAGTACACAAACACCATAGTTTTTTTGTTTTGAGAACGTTTGTAGAGCAAAATGTTTAGTGCGGCTCTGACTTAAGTAACAACAAAAAACCCTAATTCAAACACTTAATTGTATTAGTGCTTATGATGTTTAGTCCTACACATCATGTTTCAACTAATATGTGTCCATCTTTTTTCAATCTTGCCAAACTCCTTCTCATGTAGAATATTTTCACTAGCTTGCTTTTCTACCTGGAAGGGAATATTCTCTTCCCTTCCCAAGATTTTTTGCATTCAACAACTTGTGCCTGCAGGGTTGGGCTTTCTGACCAAAGAAATCTAGAATTTTGATCAAGACAAGCCTGGAAAACCATAAAAATGGAATAGGTAGTAAACAGTAAAAATATATGCTTCTTCAGAGTTCTGTATGAGTTAGCTTTGGGGGGGTGGGAGAGGCCTTGAAATCTGGGCTATGGAGATATTCCAGGGGTTGTTAGATCCTTCCTCTAGAAACATTTATTTACATGATGTAGAATCAGAACCTCGGATCCTTCCCCTTCTGGTCCCAAGGAAAACTTGTTTATTCTGGGAGCAAAGGTTTCTCTCCCTCTTAAGAGGAAAGATTCCTAATGCTGGGGGTTCCTCCCCAAACAGACCTTGTGACACCTGGGGTGGCACCCTCTCTCACACTACGCCCTGGGAGAAGAGCTGGGGTAAATGGAAGCAGATGTAATTACTACTATGAGCAATAATTATCTTTCCCTGCCCCAGAAAGCATGTGTTCACGCTCATGATAAATAATAAAAATGGATACTCCTAACATACAGATTTTGTTTCTATTATCTTTTTAAATTCAGGCTTTCAGGAAATAATAATAATAAAGTTTTTTAAATGAATGTTTATTTTCCTACAACAAAAATTCACTCAATTCCCAACTAACATACTAAAAGTTTTATTAGAACTTTTGTCCAGGAAAAGCATCGTACTTAAGTTAGCTTCTGAAATATAGGGGAAAATATATTTGTATACTAGGTTCAAATATTCTTCTGGTTAATATTTTAAAGACTAGTGACTTAACAACATGTGATCACACTTCTTGCAAAGAAAGATTCATTTAAACAGAGCAATAAGGAATTGCCTAAAATGCCATTTCTATATCACCTCTAAGGTATAATCATCATATAGGCACAACAAAAGGCAAGTCTATAGATGTTAGATTTTGGTAGGAGGAAATCTGAAAAGGCAATAGTAATATAGGTTCCCATTCTACTACTTGAGATCCCCAAACCCTGAAATACCCTGACTGGGCCATATATTTGTACCCAGACCTTTTTTCCTAGTTTCCCTGAGATGGAAAATAGCACCCCTAAAAAACCATAATTGCTCAAGAGGAAGGTTATGGAATTTATTTTAGGAATACCCTATTGTTATAGTACAGAAAATGCAAGTTAGGAAACATGGTAAGTGATCTCTGAAACTGGATCGGCTTGGGATGCATTCTAATTCTGGCAGTTACTAGCTGTGAACCCACAGGCCAATTCCTCAACCTTTCAGAGGCTTTCTCTTTTTAAAATCAGCAGTGTTAAAAAAGTTCAAAGTCCTTACAAAATAGAGGTGGTCGTGTAAAGTGCCTGTCACATTTCATAAGTGATAACCAGAAAACTGAGAGGATGTCAACATTGATTTATGTCATTAATATTCTTCTTTCTTAGCCCTGCAAAAGGCCAGGAAAAAAGTACTTTGCCACTACTTAATTCAACAAAAATGTTATGGTAACCCATATACTAATCCCCTTTTCAAGGGGAAAATGTTATTTTAGAAAAGAAAATCCTGAAAGTGCAAGATTGTTGTTAGCTTTCTGGACTAACTTCATGGGAGCAAATGAGGTGTGTGGGACAGGGGAGGAAACACTCACTAGAACTGATGATTACACAACTCATTTTAAAAACCCTTAGGGGAGGGTGTTCTAAAAGTGACTGTGGTAATGATTGTACAACTCCTCTTGATATGACTGAATAATTGAATTGTGATATGTTGACTAAGTGCCAACAAAACTGTTGGGAGTGGGGGATGATTGCTCTTTTTGCCTCATATGCTGGAGAACCAATAGGTATGCTAATTCAAGACTTACTGGATAACAACAAAAACTGCCAGAAGGGGCAGAATATTCTATCAATCCTGGAGGTTTAAAGTAAAAAGAGAAACAGTTGGGGTTTTTTTGGCTCAAAAACCAAAAGAAATTTGTAGTTTCTTAAACAGCAGGTGGGGTGGCGGATGCTTAGCATGGCATACAGAAGGGCAACTTAAATCAGATTCACAACATAGCCTGTCGGAGACAGTCAAATGGATGTCTACTGGACATGCCAACACCCCACTACACAAACACACATAATCTTTAAGGGATTAAGACAGTATAGTCTAGATGCACTGGTATCTGGCTATTACTTGATCAGTATGGACAAAGTATAGAGAATTTATCTGGTCTTCATCCTTTGGTCGGACCCTTCCATAAACCAGTCACAATTGAAACCCTAGCAAGTGCCGGATTATGAGTTCCTAACCCAAATCCTAGACAAGAGACTCAAATACAGTCAAAGGAATGCATATTAAATAATAGATATGCAAGCTATAGAGTTAGCATTCTATTGTAAAATATTAAGGGTTCTGAACTTTAGTGATAAGAAAACCATAAGGGAGCCTCCATATTGGGTAAAATGACCTTAACCTCTCCATAAAGGAGCTTTAAAATACAACTAGCCTTAAGATAAAATCTCAGAGGGTCAATACAGTGAACCCTCGTTTATCGCGGTTAATCGGTTCTAGACCCTATTATGATAAATGAAATTCCGCGAAGTAGGATTCCTTATTTGTAAATCAAATATTTTCGTAGCATAGAGGACATGAAAAAACACCCTTTAGTCACCATTACACTCATATTACCCAATTTATTAAACGAAAAAGGGAAAATACAGTAAAACATTTTGGACGTTACAATTATCATTTATTATTT
>NW_022111324.1:27512866-27526771 GCF_000313985.2 Echinops telfairi | reverse complement strand
GAGTCCCTTCTCCTCGAGATATAACTTGACTTGGGGGATGAAGCACTCGTGGAACCATTCCAAAGTCAGCTGCTTCGTGATCCAACCTTTGTTGTTGTGCATCCAATGCACTGGTAGCAGGTTCTTATTCTTGTTCTTTAGGGCTCTAGGATTCTTGGCAAAAATCCCTCAGCATTTCCACAAATAACGAGAGTGACTCGATCCTTATAAGCCTTGAAGCCACGGACCTTGGTTTCATCCTTAAAAATAAATGTTCTGGAAGGCATTCTTTTCCAGAACAATCCTGTTTCGTCCACATTGAACACCTGCTCAGGATGATACTTGCCCTCCTCAAGGATCTTCTGGAAAGCATTGTTCACGTAGTCCTCTGTTGCAGGCTGGTCAGCTGAGGCAGCTTCTCCGTGAAGAACGACACTCTGCAGTTGATACCTCTTCTGGAACTTTTTGAACCAACCCTTGCTCGCTGTAAAATCCACAAACGTTGCAGAAGAGGATTCTGGTTGAGGTTTGTCTGCTGTAAAACGATGATAGAGCTGCCTTGCCTTCTCCCGGATGACTATCGAATCCAACGGAATGTTTTTCTTGCGCCTGTCATTGATCTAATGCTTGATATAATGAAACTGTGAAACACCTCATGACCTGGATGGATTTGGAGAGCATTAAACAGTACTCAGTAACAATAAATATTGTATCAGATCGTTGTTGGAAAAGGAAAAAAAAATCAAAGTAAAGGTTCTTCATGCCAAAAGAAACAAGACTTTGAAGGTAAGAAAGGGAGGCTAGATAAGCGTTAACTTCGAGGAAGGGAGGTTAATATTCTAAAAATAAGAAGAAAGAAAAGGGAAGGGAACAGGGCAAAGCTATTAGGCAGTTTGAACACTTGTTTAAGTTGAACACAAATATGTTAAGCTGAAATGTAAACCTCCACTGATTCATAATAAAGTTTTTCTTAGAAGTGGCAATTTACACTTTAGGGCCCTGGTATAGTAAGTAGCACACTGGCTAAAATGCTCAGTAGTTAACTAAAAGTTCTACGGCTAGAACCCAGCAGTTGCTTACTGGAACAAAGACCTAGCAGTCTACTACTGGAAAACCTGCAGTCTTTAAAACGCTGTGGGCCAGTTCTCTCTGTCCTTTAAAGTGGCTGAGACTCAGCATCAACTCAATGGCAGTGGCTATTTATACCTTAAGGAGGCCTGGCTTCTAACAGGAAGGTTGGCAGTTCAAATGCAACCAGAGGTTCCATAGAAGAACAGCCCTGCAGATGAGCTCCCATTGAAGATTCCAGCCTAGGAAATCCTATGGGCAGTTCCATTCGGTCACACCAGCATGCTGTGAGTCAAAAATCAACTCAAAGATACCTAACAACCACAATTATACTTGGAAGAATATGCGCTATATTAGCATCCTGTTGCTGTTCTAACAAATTACCTCAAATTTGGAGGCTTAAAACTACAAAAACAGATTATCTCACAGGTTGGCAGTCGCAAATTGCAAAGTTATTATTACTGGACTGAAAGCAAGATGACAGCAGGGCCATGTTCTCCCCCCACTCCAAAGGCTCTTCTAAGGGACTATCTGTTCCTTGACTCCACCAGTTTTTTGCCTTGTCTGTTATCTCTATAGCCAGTTACTTGCCTTGTTTCTTCCTTCTCTCTCTGTCCCTCTTATTAAGGCCCACTCAGAAAATACCCATAAAATCTACCTCAAAATCCCAAATAAAGTACCATTTACAGGTTCTAAGGGGTGGGATATATGTATCTTTAGTGGGAGCACAGTGGCGGTTCAGTGGTAAAATCCTCAATTCTCTCCTGACACATGGTGGGAGTCTTGGGTTTACTCCCTGGACATATACCTCAAGCACAACCACCTCTCGTCACTTAGTGGAAGCATGCAGGCGTGGGGCTGTGATGCTGAACAGGCTTCAGTGGAGCTTCCAGACTAAGAGTGCAGTAAACTGGAAAGGAAAGCTTAGTGGTCTACTTTCAAAAATCACCCACGGAAAGGCCTACAGATTCCAACAGTCCAAGCCCGTTGTATATAATAAGGTCACTGTGAGGCAGGGTCCTACTTGACAGCAGTTGACATCTTTAGGGGGCCCGTTTTACCACACTTGCCTTCCTCATTGGACGTTATTCCATAGCCCACCAATGAATAAAACCAACTCCCCCACAGCTGACACAGGTCTTTATGCAGAAAGATCGGTTTCCTTTGCTTTTTAAACTGTGAACTACATCACAAAACCGTCGTTTGTAATTATTTAGACTGTTAACCCTTTCTTCTATAAAGTCTTTGTCTTCATTTGTTGAGATTTGTTTCCCTGAACCTTACGAAACAATGAGAACTAAGCTTTTTTTTTTTTAATACTTTTATTGGGGGCTCTTACATCTCTTATCACAATCCATACACTCCTTCAATGCGTCAAGCACATTTGCACATGTGCCGCCATCATCATTTTCAAAGCATTCGCTTCCCACTTGAGCCCAATAGCAGCTCCCCATTTCTTCCCCCTCCCTCCCCCACTCACCCTCCTTCACGAACCCTTGATAAGTTATATTTTTTCCATATATTACATTGTCCTCCGTCACCCCTCACCTACTTTGCCGTTGTTTGTCCCTTTGGGAGGGGGTTCTAGGTTAACCCTTATGATTGATTCCCCCTTTCTCCCCTAACCCTCCTGGTATCTCTATACTCTCCTAGTTGGCCCTGAGGGGTCTATCTATCCTGGATTCCCTGTGTTGCAAGCTCTTATCTGTAGCAGTTTGCATGCTCTTGCCTAATCCAATTTGTAAGGTAGAACTGAGGTCATGATAGTGGGGTGAAGGAAGCAGCAAAGAGCTAGAGGAAAGTTATGTGTTTTATCAGTGCTATACTGCACTCTGACTGGCTCATCTCTTCTCTGTGACCCCTCTGGTAAGGGGATGTCCAATTGTCTACAGATAGGCATTGGGTCTCCAATCCATGACCACCGCCACCACCCATTCACCTTGGGAATGGGTCTTAGATGCCTGATACCTGATCCCATGGACACCTCATAGATCACACAGGCTGGTGTGCTTCTTCCATGTGGGTTTTGTTGCTTCTCAGCTAGATGGCCGCTTGTTTATCTTCAAACCTTTAACGCCCCAGATGCTTTATCTTTTGATAGCCAGGCACCATCAGCTTTCTTCACCACCCATTTTGTCTTCAGCGATCATGTTGGGAAGGTGAGCATCACAGAATGCAAGATTGTTAAAACAAAGTCTTCTTGTGTTGAAAGTACTTGAGTTGAGGCCCAATGTCCATCTGCAACCTTAATTCTTAACATATAGATATGAGTACATAGTTCTATTCCCCTCATTTTATACACACACACATATGTACATGCCTATATTTAGGCCTCTATAAATGTCCTTTGCCTCCTGGTTCTTTCCTTTATTTCCTTTTTACTTCCCTCTTGTCCCACCATCAGGTTCAGCTTTCATTCGGGTTCAGTAATTCCTCGCTGCTACATTGCCTTGATTGAGCCCCACCAGGCATCCTATGACCTTCATTGATTTTAGTTCACTTGTTTTTCCCTTGTCCCTGGGTCCCTCCCATCCCCCACCCTTCCTTTCTGCCACCTCCTCTTCTCCGGTATCCCCTGGAATTATTGGTCTCATTCTTTTCATCTCCAAATTATTTATCCCACCTATCTTATTTAGAAAGGCATGCAGATACATTAATAAGTGCAAAAACCAGGCAAAGTCAAATAAAACAACAAAGGAAGTCAAAACCAACAAAACGACAATAGCAGAAAGCAAGAACAAAATAACAATAACAAAAAGAAAGCCACTGACAAAAAAAAATAAAGCGGAAAAGTCTATAAATAGTTCAAGGTCTGTTTGTTGGCCTTTACTGAGTGTTTTACAGTCGAGTCTGATGGGGTGCCACACTCTGTCTCCTAAGTCTATTTTGGGTATTCCCCAGGGGTTTCATCACTCTGTTCCCCCTGCTGCTCTGCTGCATGCCCTTAGTGCCTCTCCCCAGCGTGATGGCAGGGGCCAAACCCAATCCAGGGATACATAGGGCAGCCAACTAAATAAGAAGGGGAAAGAAAGAGAGGAAAAAAAAAAAAAAGACATGGGTAGGGGGGAGCAGGGCAGTAATCCACCCAAGGGGAGGGTATTGTTTATATTTCCACAGGAGGAGAGAGAGACCAGGCTTCAACCCGATGCGCCAAGATGTGAATACTACATACCAGCATGTACCAGGGAACCAATAGAGAGGTCTGCGGGGCTATGTGAACACCTCCTCCCCTTCAAAAGAACGCATTTCAGAGGACAGCACTGGAGCTACATCTTGGGGTAGAGGGGCACGTCAGATTAGAGCACATGGGAGAAACACAAAGAGATGGAAAGGGAAGAGAGGACATCCTGGCCCACCAAGCCCCAAGGACAATGTTTCTGCTCTGATCAAACAACGCACGGGGAGGACCATAGGGCTGGCCCTACAATGGGACACGGCGTCCCTCACTGAACCATGAGGCTGTGGGGGACAGCACTAGAGACACAGTGTGGGAACAGTGCACGGAAAACTAAGCTTTTTTGATAAGAAATTTCTTTTCTTTCCATGATTATTAATCCCTACAATTGTCCCAATCATTCTTCCTTTCCTCCTGCATTACATAAAACACCTCACTAAGCAATTTGCTCCTTAATTAAAACAATACTTCCTTACAGGATACAGGTGTTGAGAGTTTAGAAATTTACTCAAGACTAGAGGTACTGGGGAGCAGTAATAAATTCTAAGTAAGCAATTTTAATGGGCATTATAACAGTGCCTACAGTAACCATCACCTCATAAAAATTATTTTCAGCAACTTGATCTACAGCTACAGCTGTTAAAGCAGGTACTAATAATTTCTGTAAGTTCTAAAAGAGACAAAGAAAGCGTCCCTCATTGGAAAAGTTGGCCTTATGCTAACCATCTGGAATTATCACCTAGATTACTTTTGGTAACAGTTTCTTTATTTAAAAAGGCAATGTAATCAATTCCTAACTGTATACTATCTTTCCACATTATGGTCCATAGAGTAAGAACCTTTCAAAGGTGATTTGCCAAATATTTATTATCCAGTCCTAATGTTTTGAGTGCCACCCCAGTATTTTTATAGAGAACATAAAATGTCAGTTTTTGTAAAGCTTCAATTAAAATGAAAATCTAGACCATTCACTGTGAGCTGTGCTTTACCTACTCACTCATCACAATCTCCATGACATCATGCCTCCCACCCAGTATCTTCTCCATAGTCAAGTCAGTCTTGCCCCAGTAGAGGGTGGAATCTGATGTCCAATATGAGAATTAAGTCACGAGGCTGCTCCATCTTTAACCAGGGAACAAAGAGTTAAGCAGTTACTAAGTAACCAAAAGGCACCAGTTGATGCTAAGAAAAGAACTACAGCCAAAGTACCTGAGGTACGGAATGTGTGAACTGGATGAATTAAAAACGGGGAGGGGAGGAGAGAGAAAATCTGCTCTGGAGGAAGAAACTCTTAACACAAGGTTTACAGAGTGTCTTTTATACCTATCTCTATAGACAGACATCAAACTAACACGTGAATGAAACAGCTTATTTTCTTTAAAAATCAACTTATTTTAAAATGACATAATTATACACTATTAACTTATAAATGAAATGATATATATTTATATAAAATGCATTAATATTTTACATCATGCAACATTTGAGATACTGGGTATGACGTATTCTAAGGGTTGCTTAGGTCAGTCGGTAAGACAATCTCCAATATATTATTATCTTTACATTTGATGTTTACTTTCTAAGACCTTTTGACTACATTTATATTTATTACTGAAGTAATGCTTTCATCGAACCTCAGCAATGAATGAAGCCGATTTAGTGGGATTAATACTCAATTTACATTCAAGTCAAACTGACATGTATCCAGATAGATGGGTACACCACACAGAATATCGAGATTGAAGACTCAGAAGAAAATGTATTTGGATATGTATTTGTCTTGTTAAATGGATACAAGTACGAATTGTAGGAAGTAATCGTAAATGGTTTCTATAATTCTCGTTGAAGAAATCAAAATACATTAAAATGGCATGTCCTGTCAACCAAGTGTCAACCAAGCAGGCAACGTCCTGGAAAGACTGTTCTCACCGCACAGCACTCAGCCAACGAGGAGACCAGAGAGGGAACTGCAAACTAGGGGATATAATGCTTGCAGAGGGGCTGTGAGGCACGCCCCCCTCTGCCCAATTTGCCTGAGCTTCAGTGCCCAATTTTGCAAATTCGGCCAAAAGAGCCCTTGCTCTCTCAAGTACAGATTCAGTGTCTTGAGCATTCCTCCATTTAAGTTCCCATGACAGCTCATTAGTACCCTCCTATGAGACAATGTAGTCTGTCCCAGTTCTCTCTCTAAAGACCCATCAGAGTATGGTTCTGAGTCAGGGGATTATACTGACCCTCCAGTTACCAAGTTGAGCCATTATGTTCAGGATAGACAGCGTTTCTCACATCCAGAAAGACTTGAGGAGGTAGCAGAAGTTCTATGGAGAACTCATTAATCAACATTGATTTGCATTACCACCAGTCCTTTTTCCTTCTATCCTTTTGTCCACCCACATTAGAAGTTAACAGACTCATGATGAAAAAGGTGAGTTCAACAATTTAAGAAACTATTTACTGAGACCTGCTCTGTAATAGGAAACAAGACCCTCCCAGGGTTTACTGACTAGTGGAGACAGCAGCATCTAAAGTTATTTTCAAGTAAAAGTTGGTAATTGCCATAGAAGCACAATGTGGTCAAACAGGGGGCACAGAAACCAGAAAAGGTTTCCAAGTGAAGAGACCCTTCCCTTGGGAAGGAAAGTATAAATGGATGTCATCTATGTGAGGGTAAAGGAAAGCAACCTCAAAGGACCAAAACAAACAAAGACACAACTCAGGATGGTATGTTTGGGGGAGGAGGGTAATGGAGGTGCTAGGCGCAATACAAGATGAGGCTACAATATTAAACTGTGGGTGAGATTTTCAGGGGCCTGAGCTGCCATGCTGACAAGATGACAAAAAAAGAGCCAAGTGGAAAAACAAAGTAAGATTCACCTTTCAGACTAGCAGATCAACTACGCCAATAGTGTAGAGAATGAATGTGGAAGCTAAAAGGCTTGTGCAATCTAAACAAAAGATGAGGAAAGTCTAAACTGGGATTGCTAGTAATAAGGGTAAATTAGGAGGGGCAGATTTGAAAAATATGAAATAAAAACACATAGGATGTAGGAAATGAGAGAGGAAGAGTGAAAACAATTCCCATGTTTGTGGCTGTGGAGATTTTGATACTGAGAAGTGAGCTGGCACAGCAGGCAGCTGTATTTTGGAGTTGCGGGGTATAAGGTACCTGTGTGGTCATCAAGAAAATTAAAAATATGTCTAAAGAATGAAAGTTTCTGGTGGGAGACTTCCATTTATACTAGGCAAAACTCTAGGAACATGTAGTTTTATAAAAAGAACCAACGGGGCTGTTTGAAGTTGAGCCCTTAACTGAACTCACCGGTGCAAGATGACTAGGATCCCACTAGTATCACCTGCCCAGTATTCCTGGTAAGGTACTTTTGAACCATCTGCAAATAATCCATTATCAGTAATAGTACTGGACAGGAAGAAATTTATTGGGGAAAACCAACATCATTATGTAAACTACTAATCTGGGACACTCCAGAAGGCTCAATTATGAACGCCTGCTGGGCTGATAGAAAGTACCTGTTGCACAGGTTCTGTGAGGAAATTATAATGGGTATTGTTGCCATTATAAAAACATTTTACTCTACCTATATGCTTTACAAGGAGAAACTACAGATTTTTTAACTCCTAAGGAGTAATAAGTATTAACCCAGGGAGGAGCGGGGAGGGAGGGGAAAAATGAGGACCTAATGTCGGGGGTTTAAGTGGAGAGAAAATGTTTTGAGAATGATGTACAAATGTGCTTTACACAATTGATGTGTGTATGGATTGCGATAACAGTTGTATGAGCCTCTAATAAAATGTTAAAAAAAAAAAAAGTATTAACCCAAACTGTCTATTCAGATAAGTTTTGCTTTGGGTTATAACATACCAACTCAAAAAACCAAACTCATTGCCACTGAGTCCATTCCAACTTACAGCGACCCAATTCTAAAAAATTCCATTTGTGGTGTTTGTAATGCCTTCTGAATTAAATCATCAAGCAGAAAGACAATGGGCCACCAAAGGTATCGAGACTCAAATTCCAAAACTTGTGAGCATGTCACTTTACATGGAAAACAATCTGCTGATTACGGATTTTTTTGCATATACTGAATTATACAGTTGGGTCCAGTGTAAGATCAAGGGTTTTTATCAGTCTGAGAAGATGTGAAGAAGCAAGCAAGCAGGTACCATAGTCAAAAAGATGTGAAGATGCTACACTGCTGGTTAGAAATGCACATGACCTCTAGAAGCTAGAAAACTCAAGGAAATGGATTCCCTTAGAGTTTTAGGACAAGCACAGGCTTGCTAACACTTTTAATTCTTTAAAACTCATTTCAGATCTCTGACATTCAGAACCAGGAGACAGTTTCCTTACCCAAATGGAGTCTTTTTCCCTTCTGCCAAAAAAGGAAAATTAAACATAACACAAAAGGAACTGTCTTCTCTAGAAGCCCCCACCAAAACCCTCTGCTTCCGCTGTCCAGTTGACGCCAACTCATAGCTACACCCTAAAGGACAGAGTACACCAGCCCACATTCATCAGGTTTCTGAGGCTGTAAATCTGTACAGAAGCCGACTCTCACCTTTCTCTCACAGAGTACCTGTTGGGTTTGAACCACTGACTTTTCAGGTAGCCGACCATTGCGCAAAAAGAGTCCTTAGAGTAGACGTACATAGTACAAATCCCTGGCTAAGGGCATGAAACATGGAAGTAAACATAAGAAACACTGTTTCCACGTTGTCCTTTGTGAAAGCAACACAGCTATCACCAGGTTGTCTTTTCCTCAAAAGCAGCGATTAAAGCAGCTTTCTCAGGCTTGTTAAATGTTTGCTGCCACTAGGTGGAGACATAATTGATGACTGAACTACAAGTAGCCAGTTTTCTATGACCAAGGGAAGGCAGCTCTGCTTCAAAATACTTGGGTGAACATGGACACGTCACACAGGCTTCCTCGTTTATAAATCAAGATTTTTGTATTAAGTAGCCAAAATATCCCTCTTAGTTCTGCTCTCTAATTCAAAGCTTGCTTAAATATCCTTGACTGTTCAGTGCCTAAAGACAAGTACAGTTCTCTCACAACAAACCATGTCACAGCCAAGGTTTTCTGGGTTTTTTTTGTTTTTATTCTCGAAGATGAGTTGTTTACATAAACACTTTAAGGCAGTATTTCCCAAAGTGGGTGACACAGTCCCCTGAGGGGTGGTGGGAGGGCCACTGAAATAAACCAGGGGGGCTGGAAAGGCCAAAACCCAAACTTTATCCTGAATTACGGGCTAGATTACGAAAGTTTTTCATTGCGGGGACAGAAGGGAAGAAAAAGGGGGTGCTGAGTAACACCCCCCCACAAAAAAGCAGTAGGCCAATTAATTTTGGGAACCTATGCTTTAGACCAGGGATGGGGCACATCGAAATAATCAAAACAGCTAACATCACAAGCTTCAAAGAGAAGCCATTCCAGCCATCACGTTAAAAAAAATTTTTTTAAACCAACCACCTCCCCTTTGAGTCAATGAAGACTCATAGCGACACTCTGCGGGCTTCTGAGGCTGTAACTGTTTATGGGTAGCTTTTTGAACTGCCGGCCATGGCAATCACAGCCCAACGTGTAACCATTACACCACCAGGACTCCTTAGCCATCACATTAAGGCTGAGTTAATTAAATGTTTGACCAGGATGGTTTGAGAATGCTATAAATATCCAAAGGGCCCTTTGCAGAAAAAAGGTTCCTCACCCCTTCTTAAATGTTTCTTGGTGCCAGGGGCTGTACATTTGCTTTTCGATTCCTTTGCTCAAATCTTTAATTTCTGATTTCTTGAATTCTTAATTGTCTGTCCCCGCTATTCCTTTACTGGCACCTTTACTTCCTGGTTCTCATCTCCCAGCCTAGATATCTGACCCCCTTCCCAAAAAGGTCTCAGCCTCTACTTGCCTAAGGGGTTTCCAGTTCTACTACTTAATCCAATTATTTGAATCACATACTAGCAAATCAACAATTTAAGACTTCGACATAATTCAGAATCTTGGCCTTGGACATTCAGAAATTCCCCACTCCTACACAGAGAGTACTTTCAATTCTCCTAGGATCCTAGGCCAGGAAGCACATATGACATTTCATAATATCCTGAGCAGAGCCAAAAAATTCTGAGTCCCTAAGTAGAGGCAAGGAAGGAGTCCTGTTGCCAAAGTGGTTAATTCATTGGGTTGCTAACTGCAAAGTCAGCAGTTCAAAACCACCAGCCATTCTGCAGGTGAAACTTGAGGCTTTCTAACTCCCTCAAGAGTTGTACTCTTGGAAACTCACAAGGGCAGTTCTACTGTCCTATAGGGTCACTGAGTAAGAAATTGATTTGACAGTAGTGAATTTGTTTGTGTTTAAGTATGGGCAACGAGTCCTGGTGGTGTATGGGTTATGACTTGCACTGTTAATTACAAGGTCAGCAGTTCAAACCCACCAGCCACTCTGCCGAAGAAAGATGAGACTTGCTACTTTCTAGTTCCATAAAGAGTAGAGAGCAGTGAGTTTGACTTTTAAGTAGAAGCGAGAGAGGTTACCAACTTCATATCCCTAAGATCACACTCAAACTCACTGCCAGCAAGTCAATACTGGCTCATAGCGACCCACTGTGGGTTTGAGACTGTAATTGTTTATAGGAGTAGAAAGCCCGGTCTTTCTCCTGCTGGCTTCCAATAATTATGTGCAGATTTAATGGCACAAACAAATCAGCATCCCAATTTCAGGGAGAGGGAGTGTGAAACAACTAAAGCAAAAAGCAAAGTTTAAGATTTACACAAACTTCTAATTAACCACAAAGCTTACAAGTCTCCCTTTTGACTTTTAAATTAAATACTGTGTACACACACACAAGCTTTATACATATAAAAAAATCTCAGCCCAGTTCAATGCAAGTCCCTAAGTCTGAAACTAATTCATCAGTCCCTCTTCAGACTCATACAACCACATGCACCACATGCAATGACACAGAATGTGAAAGATCACAAGCTGGTGGGGACAGAATCCTGTGGATTCCTGGATCATGGCAGGGCTCCAACTACTCTGGCAAGGTGGTGAGCAAGCAGGAAAGGAAAAGAGGGATGGGGTGGCTCCTAGAGCCCTCCTTATAAGAAGGCCACACCCCCAAGAAGACAGCATCGCCTTTCACTTGATCGACAGGGTGGCCTCCACCCCTACACTTTTAAACATCTTCAAGTTGACATGAAATTATGTAACTACCAGTGTCCTGGTTTAATAAATAAGGAAACTGTGCCCAAATACAAATTCATAAATAAGCCAGCAACTTACTTAATGGTATCAAGTTTCCTCACTTGTAAATTTAGACTTTCTATTAGTAGCCTCAAGATCCCTCTTTAACACTAATAGTCTGTGGATCAACGTTTGCCTATAAATCCTTGACAGTCCAGTTCTCGAGTGAAGAGAAAGTGCTCAGGTGCTAGAATAAAGGCTCAAACCCACACCTGATTATAAAGGCCATGCCCTTAACCCCATCTAACAAATTATCACTACTACCACAGCTAATAATAATATTAAACAATGATGAGGCCATCAACATGGAGATGTTTGCTACAATGTCAACATAAGAAAATACTTCCAGTCATTAGAAATAGCAAATATTAACCCCACGTGCAATAACTAGGAATACTTTCAAAGTGATGAGTGAAAAACAAATTTTCACCGGTGCTACAATTACAGCCATGTAAAGTAACCTTAGTTTTAGAAGGAAGCATGGAATTGGTAGAAGGTGACACTCCTCCCTCCTCGCTTCCATAACTATTGTCATACTACTAAATACAAATTTTAACAAACAATAATTTAAGACAATAGACACGAATAGAAGGATAAGAATATGTTTTCCTGGTGTTCCTTTACTACAAAGATCTTCTTTTGCAGAAAATCGGCTGTTATGGCAAATACATGCAACCACAAATTGGGAGTCAGGAGACTCCATTTCTCATTCTGGGTTCTCAAAATGACTTCAAAATGTAAAACCAATTTAATAGTATCTTCTGTTTTTGTCCTCCTAGTTCCTGATTTCTGCAACTGTATGCAAAGAATTTAATGTAGGCAAGAAGTTGCCCCAGTGAAGTATCCTTCAAAGTCTAGAAGAAGTCCTGAAATTTAGAAAAGTGAGCGTGTAAAAAAAAAAATCAAAAAAATTAGGTATAAAAAGTGTTATCACTGAGAAATCTAAAGAGCATCACAATCTTTAGGTTCACACATGCAGAAAAATTTGCACAACTCATATATACTGGAAATCGACATAGAACTTCTACATTCAGTTATATGTGGAAGTCTCAAAATGTTATGAAAAAATTACATTATCATTTAATTCTATTGTTGCACAAACACCCAAAGCTGCCCTTTGAATGTATATATGAATGCATATATGCTTGGGGAAAAAAGTTTTTTCTCTACCTTCACTTTTTAAAAAAATCCTTAAGTCTAGGGTGCCTAACTTTTCTGGGACTGAATCTATGACAATCTAATGAAGTGGAAGAATTCTCAACTCAAGAAGGTAAACCATACTAAAAGCATATGCAAACAAAACTTCAGAATATGTACTTATGGACCCGCAACTGAAAGCCAAAAACACTTCTCTAAAACAGGGCTCCTAACTTGAACAGAGAAACAAGGGTTATCATCTCAAAACTCCCTCCTTCAATTTTACAGCATCAGATGGAAACTACCATCAAAAGCAGTTTCCAGATTCATTATTGGAATACACACCCAAACACCAGGCACTGGTTACTTATCCCATTGCTATGGGGAATGCTGATGCTCTACCAAGAACATCGCCATAAAACTACAAAGGAAATTTAGACTCCAACCACAAGAATGGTAGGTCACTGAAATATATACAATTATTAAAAATGTTACTAAATTGGCTACAAGTAAAATGTTTATACCAAAAAAATTAAAAAGACATCAATTTAGGTTATGTATAAAAGATTCAGCTAAAACTATATTGTATGCAAAACAAGACTGAAGAATTGCATCAAAGTTTAAGAGAAATTAAAATGGGAGTATTGAAAGAATGGACAATTTTTTCCTATTTCTTTAATTTTGAAAAAAAAATTTTAAGATAATCTTTTAAAGAAAATTAATATGGTGATGCGTCACGATAATTTTAAATAATTTAGGATTTGTTGTTAGATATCCTCAAGTCAACTTTCTACTCAGAGGGCCCCCATGTGCCTGCCCAAGAGGTTTTTCTAGGCTTCATCTTCACGGAAGGAGCCCTGGTGATACAGCAGGTTAAGCACTGGGCTGCTAAACGGAAGCTGTTTGGCAGTTCAAACCCACCAGCTATTCCAGGGGGAAAAGACACAGTAGCCTGATTCCACAGTCTCGACAACCTCAGGGAGCCTTTTCACTCTGTCCTACAGGGACTCTCAGAATTGGACTTGACGCCCCAAGCAGTGAGTCTCTGGTTTGAAATGTGTACAGAAGACCTCCAAGTCTTTCCCCCTGGGAAGCCAATAGGTGGCTTCCAAACAGCAACCTCTGGGCTAGCAGCCACGTGTTTAACTGGTGCACCATCAGAACTTCTTCATACTCAGTTACTCCTACTCACTACCTTCAAGTTGATTCCAAGACATAGTAGGTTACACACCCTGGGCTGCTAACTGTCAGATCAGTGGTTTGAACTCATCAGCCGCTCAGCAAGAAGA
>NW_022111324.1:27502914-27511062 GCF_000313985.2 Echinops telfairi | reverse complement strand
TGAGAAACGATGTACAAATGCGCTTTACACAATTGATGTGTGTATGGATTGGGATAACAGTTGTATGAGCCCCTAATAAAATGTTAAAAAAGAAAAAGAAAAAAAAAAGGCAATATGGGGGGGTGGGGGTGGCGCCAGACGCTCACACTTGTCAACCAGACTTGAGAAACTAGGGCTTAAAAAGATCTCCGCAATTCCTCCCAAGTACTGCCTCCATTTCCACCCCCTAAGTATTCTGCTATTACACATGGGAAGTCAAAATTTTGAAAGACACAAACCTACCCCCAAGATGCATGCCATGGATCAAACCATCTTTTTAAGTACCTCCACATACCCAGGACAGAGTAGATAGGGTTCCCATCACTGCAAATCTGTAGTGAAATAGGTTACCTCTTTCTCAAGAAGAGTGTCTTGTTGGGTTTAAATCTCTGAACCTTCAGTTAGCAACCAAGCATTTTATCCACAATGCCACAGAGATCTTTTATCTCCACACACACACCCTTGTATTTACTGTAGACCTTGCTGTTTATAAAAACTTTCATTAAATCCACTTTTGTGTCTTCACAAACAGCCTGTGAGGTCAGCTAGATAAATATTATTTGTACTTTATAGAAAACCATCTTAGAACAGACAAGAATCTTACTAGCAGTGGAACCAGATCTAGAAACAAAGTCTCCTGCTTTCAGTTCTGAAGCTCCTTCTATTAGTCAACACTCCTCCTTCTGTACTATAGTGAAGTCTTCTATAAAACATTTGGCTGGCTTCCAAGGCAGCCGTCCCAGGCTGAATTAGACTCTCTCTATAGCAAGGAGTGTAAATAGTGAGGATTTAATGCAATTACTGGCATAGGGGGCATATATCTTTTAAAAATGAAGAACCAGTTGGTTTTAAATTAAATCAACATGCTGTGTGTATGTGGGGGGGGGGGAGACAAGCAGAATATTCTAGAAAGAAGTCAAAGAAATACTACAGATATGCACATTTCACAATAGCTAAGAGAAGTAATGATTAATAAGAGGGAAAAAAGTGGACAAATGGAAATCATGTTTTTCTGCTTTGAATTTTTGTTTGTTTTGCCTTTTAGGAAATAACTTCTGTATTTTCTTTCACCCAATAAATAGTAGCAAGATTTTTACCATATTTTATAAAATAATGGAGTGTTAGAACTGCTGACTCTGTGATACCAAGTTCAGAAATCCAAAGGCCCATTTCTAGACTAAATATTGATGCTACACAGCTTAAGTTAACCTATTATTTCATCATTTTAATTC
Organism: Echinops telfairi; assembly: GCF_000313985.2. Taxonomy (NCBI): domain Eukaryota; kingdom Metazoa; phylum Chordata; class Mammalia; order Afrosoricida; family Tenrecidae; genus Echinops; species Echinops telfairi. The sequence continues at coordinate 27,509,791 of NW_022111324.1, read as the reverse complement.
TCAAATCTATAAAGTCAAATAACAGTTTACCAAAACTATTTTCTAATGAACTAGAGATGATCAATGTCCTATCCAATATTTTAATTCCCATTATTCACTTCAAAAAAAAAACCCCAAATATTTCTTAAGCATCTTCTCTGGGTTCTCCATGTTACTCACTGCCGTCGAGTCAATTTGGACTCACAGTGACCCTGAATGGACTAGGTCAAACAACTTAAGGTTCCAGAGACCATAAATCTTTCCAGGCGCAGAGAGCCATTTCTCCCATAGTTCTCCTTATTGGGTTAAGGAAAGATGGAAGATAAAATAGAAAGTAACGAACCTTACCAAATCTAGCTTAATAAAGTAGAGACATGCTTAACTAATAATGCAATAGCTATGGTTACATAACAAAACTTGAGACACCCAGTGAACACAACCATCAAAGATAATGACGTTAGATTTGATCTTGATAAAACATGAAACTATCAGTCATTAAGTTTAGGTAGACAGAGAAGAGGTAAGCTGGTTGTTCTGGTCTTTGGGTTCCCAAAGCCTTTGGGTTCACTCACCTGTTACTACATTTAATATACTGAATGGTAGTCTGTCATCCTCGCTTAGACTGTAAATTCCTCAAGGACAAAGACCTGGTTCAATTTACTTTATATTCCCCAATGCCTAGCACACATTGACGATATTCAATAAATGTCTTTCCAGCAGACAAGGTAAGGACAGGATTCCTACTGGTTGTTTTTTCCTATTTGTGCAGCTCATTTACTGATTGTCTCTCTCAATTCCAAAACCATATTTGTAGATTCTACTCTGTGATTGCTGGGGCTGAGACTGTATAATTACATTTCACCAACTCCTCTGCCAGCCAGCTCCCAGTTAACTTTTGCCTATGGGGGTAGTAAATGGAGATTAGAAAGCAGGAGGGGGCGGGGCGGTTAGGGGACTTTCATTTCCTGTCAGCATCACCCCAGCAGCAGCCCTGCACCCTGGAAGTAGCAATTGGTTCCAGCCTGCTTCTTTTGGTGGTACTTCCAGAACCAGTCTATCACATGCTTTCAGATGGACTAGCAACAGCTGAACAACTCTGCCCTCCAGTCCAAGTCCATGGGGCCTCTTTTTCAGAGCTCATAGGTTCTGGTTACTGTGATGTTTTTGTTTTGTTGTTATGTTTAAACAGATTTTATTTGGAATAAACCCGTGCATGTATGAGCAGGATCCCTAGTAGCAATATATTGGACCCACCCTTATATCTATTGGCATGATTATTGTTATTCCTATATTATTAGTTGCCAATATTATTATTTGGGGTATATAAATAAATGGGGGCGAAAACGATAGATCATAGTTGTCCTGCGGAGCCCTAGTGACATAGTGGTTACCTTTTGGGCTGGGATCTGCAAGTCTGCAGTTTAAAACCTTATGAGGTATTCTGCGAGAGAACGACTAATATTTCTATGCCTGTAAACAGTTACAGTCTCAGAAACTTACAGGGGCAGTTTTAACCTGCCCTATAGGGTCATGATGAATTAACTTGGACTCAAACGGACATTGGTTTGAGTTTACAGAGATATGGATGAAAGAGCCATCTACTAGAATGTTTTTTTGTTGTGTTTCCACCTCTATCCCTTCCTAAAGGACTGTCAAGCTAGTCAGCTCTCTGTATTAAATCCATTGGCTGAAATCCCTACTGAAGTTTGTTTTCCTTATTGGATTCTCATATATTATTAAACACTGCTTTCCTTTGAGATACCTTGGTGCTTCACTGAAGGGGAGACACACAAAAAAGTTTGTTATTATCCTTACAGATAAAATATATTTCAAAAAAAGGAAAAATAAATAAATACTATTTCAAAGGACACCTTAAAACTCTTTAAATTTGCTTCTGAAAAGTTATGGCATAAAAGCATTTTGACTTTTGTGAGTTTGAGAAAAAAAAAGGGAAGACATGAGAAATCATTCAAATGATGCAGCTTATTCCAAGCACACATTACTTTTTTAAATCATTTTATTAGGGGCTCATACAACTCTTATCACAATCCACACACACATATCAATTGTGTAAAGCACATTTGTACATTCATTGCCCTCATCATTCTCAAAACATTTGCTCTCCACTTAAGCCCCTGGCATCAGCTCCTCATTTTTTTTTCCTCCCTCGGCGCTCCCCTCTCCCTCATGAACCCTTTATAATTTATAAATTATTATTTTCTCATATCTTGCACCATCAGATGTCTCCCTTCATCCACTGTTCTGTTGTCTGTCCCCTAGGGAGGAGGTTATATGTAGATCCTTGTAATTGGATCCCCCTTTCATCCCACCCTCCTTCCATCCTCCAGTATTGCCACTCTCACCACTGGTCCTGAAGGGATCATCCACCCTGGATTCCCTGTTTCCAGTTCCTATCTGTACCAGTGTACATCCTCTGGTCTAGCCAGATTTGTAAGGTAGAATTGGGATCATGATAGTAGGGGGGGCGGGGAGCATTTAGGAACTAGAGGAAAGTTGTATGTTTCATCATTGCTACCCTGCACCCTGACTGGCTTGTGTCCTCCCTGCAACCCTACGGTAAGGAGATGTCCAACTGCCTACAGATGGGCTCTGGGTCCCCACTCCGCACTCCCCCTCATTCACAATGATATGATTTTTTGTTCTAATGATGCCTGATACCTTATCCCTTTGACACCTCATGATTGCACAGACTGGTGTGCTTCTTTCATGTGGGCTTTGTTTCTTCTCAGCTAAATGGCCGCTTGTTTACCTTCAAGCCTTTAAGACCCCAGACGCTGTATCTTTTGATAGCCGGGCACCATCAGCTTTATTCACCACATTTGATTATGCACCCATTTGTCTTCAGTGATAGTATCAGGGAGGTGAGCACACAGTGATATGGTTTTTTTGTTCTTTGATGCCTGATAACTGATACCTTCAGCACCTCGTGATCAGGCAGGCTGGTGGCACAGACTACTCTTACAGGAGGGCATATCCTAGAACAGATGTTCTTAAGGTTGGGCTGCTGTTCCCAGTAGCCTCAGTGGCCACTAGCCTCTCATAGTGACCATGAATGACACCTTGCTGAATATGAATTTCAATATTTAAGGAGGCTTGTGTGTTATTCAAACATGGGCCCTAAGTGCCAGCCAACGACTTCATCTGCGCAACAAAAGAAACAGCAGATCTGCTCAACCCAGGAGAAAGCTGAACCTTGTTGAGATGTAACTAACTATTCCTTCTTAAAAAGGCTTCCTAAGACAGAACCAAAAGAAAACCCTCCTTGTAAGAGAGAGCCCTTAAGTAGCAACACATCTGTGGAAAAAACAACCAAAAGGTTGTATTTAGTATGGTCTATTATTCACTTAATGGACCTCACTGGGCAATTCTACCTGAGGTTAATTTCAAAACCCTGCTTTTCATTATTGTACTTAATATAAACTGTTTTATAAAATTGTGACTAAAACAGCAAATATGTAGAAGCTGCAAACATGCTCTTAATCCTGTCCCAGAATGAGATGAAAGAGAAAACAAATTCAAGTAATGGGTAACTTTCTCAGAATCGCTAACGAAAATGTCAGTGGTCAAAAGGCACAGCTGCTCAGCTGGACAAAGCTGTGGACAGTCTGCTTCCAGAGCATTTCACCATGGAACCCCCTTGGGGCAGCTCTAGTGGATCATCTAGAGCTGTTATAAGATGGAGTCAAACTGATGCCAGTGAGGGGGTGTGTAGGAGCATCCAAGCCAGAGGCATTATTATTCGGCTCAACTACACTAGTCCACATCTGTTGTCCAATACCCTAAAGCAAGAGATTTTAAAACAATTATAATTATAAAAGCCCACAGTTAGCTATAGGCAGCATAAAGTTGGAGATCAGGTCACCTACCCCTTTAGCACTGGCAGAGAGGGACTCTTTAAAAAAAAAAAAAAAAAACCCAGCCATGGAGTCCATTAGAACTCATGGCTACCTTACAGGGCAGGCTAGAACTGTCCCACTACCTCTTGCATAAAGTTAAGCCTCTCATTACCACAGTCAGCATATCCATGTGAAAGCAATCAATGTACCTCCACAAGAAACACCAGAAAGAGAGGGATGGCAGAAGAAGAAAGGACAGACTAGCTGGACCTATCGGGTTGCACTATTATACCGCAAACTATATGAGGACCCACCTAGGCAAATAAAAATAAATATTCAGTAAATTACTCTGACAATTGAGATGACTAAGAACCCAAAATTTTTTTTTAATAATTAGTGTATGATGACAATATCTGTCTCCCATAGCATACACAACAATCAACACTAATTAAAAATCAATTGTAGATCTGTTAGTGTGCAAAGTGTATGCAGTCTGACCAGTACTTTCTTTCCTTTTAAAAAAACCACACATTGTGATGCATTCTTGACTCTGGAACAGCGGTGGACAACCTATAGTTCGCGACCCCTTTGGGGGTCAAACAACCTTTTCACAGGGGTTGCCCGATTCATAACAGTAGCAAAATTACAGTTATGAAGTAGCAACAAAAGTAATTTTATGATTGGGGAGGTCACCACAACATGAGGAACTCTATTAAAGGGTTGCGGCATTAGGAAGGCTGAGAACCACTGCTTTAGAATAATGAGTTATCGCAAAATGAGGATCTTTAATTCATACTAGAAACACTTGATTTTAATGAAGCACATTTTAATATTAACTCACTGCTCCTCCTAGAAGGAATTATGCTTTTTTGCTATGTATAGAAATGAAACTGTCACTGAAACATCTGGCTATATATTATTCATTAGACATATATCACCTTTACTCCAAAGACTGCATAATATAAACTCAAATCATGAATAAATCAGATGAAAGGCACAGACCTGACACCATACACTGAAGGTCAGTAACACAAAGGAAATTCCAAAGATGCTTTCTGAACCCTAGTAGTTATTTGTACGGGCTCATCCCTGCGAACTTGCTGTTTTGAGTGTTCTGCAGACGGGAAAAACTAAAAATTGCCAGGATTGTGAATGCCTGCATTGTCTACAATATTATTTTAAGTCATCTAATTTTGGCTTTTTCTATTCAGCACACTCAAAAGAACCATCAGCATATTTTTTCAAATATTCGAGGATGACTGACAAGCAGTTTTCCTCATAAAGTCTCCATTTTACTAACACACCTACTATAATTAACCTCGGGTATAGGAGGGGAACAAATTAATTCACATCTTTAGAAGAAATGAGGGGTCATATATGCTGTACTAGCCCTGGAAAACAGCCTTATCTCACTACCCATTCACCACATTACAAAAAAGTACATTAAGTACTCAAGATTTTAATGGTTACCTGTTGATTTAGACATACAGAAATGTCAAGAGGACAAGGGAGAACTGCCCAGAATCACATTGCTGCCAACTAAGGTCAATATATCAAAAGATCAAGTATTTATTTGACGATTCAGGATCTAACAGCTATCTATTTGAACAATGTTAAAACATTCAACAACTACACCTTAATGCAAGTGGGAAAATCGAATCATCTACCAACTACACGAAGTATTACAACGGATCGCTTTTAAACTACCAAAAGCAGATTGTGTAATGCACACCGCGCTTACATTATTAGTTTTAAACAAAATGCTCAGTTTACATTTATGTCTCTTACAATTTTTATTAAAAACACATAACAGCGTATCACTACAGTGCTGAATGCAAACCTAGTCTTTCCGCAGCAAATCTCTTTACCTGTCTCAAAGAAACCTGACAATTTCGAACTATTTTGCCAAGTGAAACAGCTAAAGCAGCTGACAGTCACACAATGACACGCAGAGGGGCTTCATATGAGCCTCTAATTGATCTTATTGGGCAAATCATCAGATGGATCTTCAAAGTTTGTAAGACCGATTTTTATTCCCAGCACGCAGAAAGGCGACTTCTGTAGGAAAGAAGGATCCTGACAACCAAGGGGCAGGCTACCCTGGACGGTCGACAGGGTTCAAAACGCGGCGGGAGGGCGGGGGGGCTGTCTGTGAGAAGCAAACCAAGACACCCCTCCCCCCCACGACTCCGCCGGCGGCGCAAGCTCGCAGCTCCGGAAAGCGCCGTGGTCCGCAGGAGCGGGCGTCGGCGCTCCAGGTGCGCTGCGAAGGGCCGGGAGGGTCCGCCCGCAGCCCGCGCGGAGCCCCGTCGCCGAGCTCCAACTCCGCACGCCAACCCGACTGCTGCTCCCGCGGGAGAAGGGGAGCCTACTGGCACAAAGCGCCCCTACCCCACCCTGACGGTGCCGACACACACACCCGGTTGCGAAGGGGAAAGGCGGGGGCGGGGGGGGGCCCGAATTCCACCCCGTTCCCCTCCGAAGTGGGGACGCGGAGAGGCTGAGCCCACTGCAGCCCCAGCCTCCGCGACGAGGAGCTCGCGGCGAGGGCAAAGCTCTCAGGGCTTCGCCCACTAGGTCCTCCCCAAACCGAGCTCACCACCACCCCGAGGACCCGGGAAGAAGGGAACAATGAGCAGCCGCCTCCCCCAACCAGGAGAGCGGCCGGGGGCAGCGGCGCCATCTCCACTCCCACCCCCGCGGACACACACACACACACACACACACACACACCCCAGTCCGGCCGCGGGGCCGCCGAACAGAGCCGCCCGAGCGGACGCGCGTCCTCGGCCTGCCGCTCCGGCGCCCTTCACCTCCCGGCCCACTCCACTCACCGGCGCCTGCTCCCGTCCGGGGCTCCGCTGGCCGCGACCGGGGTAAGACTCGGGGACCAGCCTCCGCGGCCGCCGGCGCCGCCGCACAATATGGCGAGCCTCGGCTTCCGCAATGGAGCTCGGGAAATACAACAGGGGCCGCTCAATATTCATGAGAGACTGAGGGGAAGCCGGCTCGGCCGGCCCTGCGGGGAGGGCGGGAAGGAG
>NW_022111324.1:27497706-27502726 GCF_000313985.2 Echinops telfairi | reverse complement strand
CGCCCGCGTGACGCCGCCGCCGCCGCCTCCGCATTCTGCCCGTTCTCAAGTCTCGATCGCTTTCTGCCCCGGGCATAAACCACTCCTTCGGGCGGGCTGAGAGCCTGCTGGGGTTTGGGCCGCAAACTTCTCCCCTGTGATTTCCTTCTCTAACACCCATCCCACCCGGAGAAATCACCCTTAGGCTTTCGCGTTCAGAACTTCACTTGAACTTTGCCACGTTGCCACCCCTCAAAAAAAACCAAAAAAAAACCACCTCCCCGTCAAGGAGCCGACGCCTACTTGCAGCGACCCTGTAAAACAGAGTAGAACTCCCCTGTGAGTTTCTGAGACGCTGGAATAAAATCTCCCGCAGAGCGGTGCTGGTCTTGAACAGCTGACCCTGACACTCGACCCTGCAAGGCCATCAGGGATCAACTGGCACTACTACTCAACAGAGACGCACTTTCCATTCTCGGCGTGAACAGGCTGCGTATGAATCAATTTTGCTTTTGTGGAGAAAATGACCTTCAATTCTTGAAGATTGTTAAAGGTACATAAGCATTTTGATTGTTCCCAACCACTCTTACGTACCTGGTGGGGTTAATTTTACCTTTTAGTGACCCTATGAGATAGAGTATAACCACTCCATAGGATTCCCAAGGCAGGAAACTGAAACGGACAGCCACATATTTTCACCGGAGCAGCAGCTGGTGAGTTCAGAATACCCATCTTTTGGTTGCAGGCAAACATTTAATCACTGCCCCACAGGCTCCTTACTACTTTTCTATTTTGCTTTTTTTATCTGCTTATTTTATTCCTGTCTCTTTGGCTCCTTACATTATTCTGAATTTGCGGTTGTAAGAGGTAATGCATAAATAGATTAAAAACACAACCAGTTAGTCTATAAGCAGAAAAGTTACCCAGTGTTTAATGTGTGTTAATGAAGCTATGGGCTGAAGAAGTAACAAAGAAGTGACAGTTTCCTGATCTTAAAATCTGTTTCTGGTGAGATGAAATCATAAGCAACTCAGAGAGACCATATAGGACAAAGTAGAGCTGCCCCATAAGCTTTCCAAAACTGATGGGTTCCAATGGCAAGCTTTCTTTAAACCGTTGTATTACTGAGTGATAAATGAGTGCACTCCTGGCGTGGAAGAACAGACCAGGAACTGGATAATCTAGATGTATATATAGCCTCCAATTTGTATCTATGTAACTTAACCACTGTGGACTTTATTTGGCTCTTTGCAAACAATTCATAGGTCCTTTCCAGCTCTCAAATGCTTTAATAAGCTCTTTAGAAGAAGCAGTGTCAAATAAGTGTTGGGAATTATGTAAGATTCTGGAAAAGGATCATTTTCAACTTGTGTCCTAGGGAAGATATTCTGGGAAAGTAGGATTTGTAGGGGAGTTAAGGTTTTCTTTTTTGGTGTGATGGCCTTGAATGGGGTGGGCAGGGGTGGGTGAGAAAACAAACATTAAAATCCAACATCCCCACCACTGCAAAAAAAATTTTAAAAACAAGGCCACTCCTTTGATTCAGTTCCAACTCATGGTGACTCTGTAGGACCAAGTAGAACTGCCCCACAGACTTCCAAGTTTGTAATCTGTATAAAAGACCGCTGCCCTTCTCTCCTGTGAGGGGCTCATAGGTCAGAAGCACCCACCTTTGGGGTTAGCAGTTGAGTGCTGTAACCAGCACCAGGGCTTTGTTATGAATATGATCCAACATAATCCGTCATCATCTGAAAAAAGAACAACGCACATAACAGGAAACATTCCCACAGAGGTTCTGGGGCGCCTCTCTACCATCAAGAAAAATCAGAAGCGGGGAGCATTCTATTGCTTAAAACAAGAAATTACAATTCTCTGGCTTTATAAGGAAAAGGTAGGCTTTCCTTCTAAGTAGGGGGAGGGAAATCAAGCCAGGAGTGCTTTGCTCTTCCCTTCTAAAGTCTTTTCGAGAGACAGAGCAGTTACAGAAGCATCTTCCTTCTTCATGACTTTATGTGTAGTTCAGTTGAAGAAACATAGGATGTTCACAATTTAGAGCCTTATTTTCCTTTCGTTTTATTTTGCTGTTTGTAGTGAAGGGAAATTTTAAAAAAATGTTTTGGGTGTGAAATGTCTTAATATGGCTCTTACTCACTTTTCTAATAACTCCCACAAAATGTTTGGGGGCGATCACACAAAATAAAAGACTTTTTAAAATTTTTATTAATCATTTTGGGGGGGGGGTTCTTATAAATCTTATGACAATCCATCATTCAATTGCATTAAACACACTTGTATAAATGTTGCCATCAACATTTCCAAAACATTTTCTTCCTACTTGAGCCCTTGGTATCAGCTCCTCTTTTTCCCCTCCCTCCCCCACCCTCCGACTCTCATGAATCCTTGACCAATTATATATTATTGTTGTTATTTCGTGTCTTACATAGTCTGTTTTCTCCCTTCACCCACATTAATCTTATTTGTCCCCCTGGGAGATGGGCTATATATCCAAACTTGTTATGGGTTCCCCTTCTCCCCCAATTCCCCTACCCCTGTCCCCACCGTACCCCTACCCACATGATATTGCTATTCCCACTACTGTGCCTGAGGGTTTTATCTGTCCTAAATTCCATGCATCGAGAGCTCTTATCTGTACCAATGTGTGTACTCCAGTCTAGCCAGATGTGTAAAGTATAACTGGGTCATGGTAATGGAGGAGAGGAAGCATTCAGGACCTAGAATGATGTGTATTTCCTCGGTGCTATACAGCACCCTAGTTGAATTGTCCCTTCCTTGTAACCCTTCTGTGGGGGGCAGGGTGTCCAACTGTGTACAGGTGAGCTTTGGTTCTCCATTCCAAGCCCCCTCATTCATATCATTATAATTGTTTATTTTGAACCTTTTGATACGTGATCCCTTTGACACCTCATAATCAGACAAGCTGGTGTGCTTCTTCCATGTGGGCTTATTTGCTTCCCTGCTAGATGGCTGCTTGTTTAACTTCATGCCTTTAAGACCCCATATCTTTTGCTAGCTGGGCACCATCAGCTTTTTTACCACATTTGCTTATGCACTCATTTTGTCTTCAGTGATCATGTCGGGAAGGTATCAATAACAGTGCCAGGTTATTGGAACAAAGAGTTCCTGTGTTTAGGGAGGCCTTGAGCAGAGGCCCAAAGTCCGCCTGCCATATTAATACTTAACATATAAATACATGTATATTGGCTTCTATCCATTTCATTATAAATTAATATCTTTACATATATACATACCTACTTCTTCCTCTATTTCCTTTCAACTTCCTCTGGTCTCGCTATCCTGCTCACCCTCCACTTGGCTCGCAGTAATTCCCTCTGATTCATTGCACTGGATCAAACTTAACCAGGCCTCCTCGCCATCATTTTTAGATCTCTTGTTGTTCCCTCATCTCTGAGTTTGTTGGCCCTCTGCCACCACCCCCTTTGCCCATGTCCCCCCCAAGGACCACCAGTCCCGTTGTTTTCTCTTCAGGATTGTATGTTCTACCTATCTTATATAGATAGACATAAGGTGAAAGAAAAAAACCCAAAAAATGATAGTTTCAGGTCTGTCTGCTGACCCTTGAGTGTTTTCCAGTCAGTCTGATAAGGTGCCAACAAGCCCTCTCCCCAAGTCAGAAGTCTATTTTCAGAATTCCTCAGGAACTTGGTTACTTTGCTCCCCTTCCTCTCCTGTTTCACTCCCTTTGCATTTCACCCCTCTGTGCATGGGGCAGACCAGGTACACTTTCCGCACAGTGTCTCCACTGCTGCCCCGTGTAGCACTATGGGTCAGTGAGGGAACTTTGTGTCTTGTGGTGGGGCCGACCCTATGGTTCTCATTGGGTTGAGCAGGGATGTTGTCCCAGGGGGTTGGTGGGCCATGCTGAGGTCCATACTCTTTCTCTCTTTCTTTCCCTCTTAGTTCACACCCATGTAGTCTAGACAGACTTGCCACTCTCCCCGGCTACATCTTCAGTGCTGTCCTCTGTACTACATTCTTCTGGGGAGGTGATCAACATAGCTCTGCTTGGAATAGAAGACTCTTAACTCAAGGATTAATCAGTGTTACCATTCCCTGCAGGAAGTAAGAGAATTCTTGGGACCATGAAAAGGAAGAAGAGCCACCAGTGGAACATATTCAAAATCCCTGCCTGAAGTGGTGGGGGCAGCATGCAGAGACTAGAGGTCATGGCAAAGAGATCATGAGACAGAGGAGAGGAGCAGCTCGAAACGAAGAGGCAGAGAGGTAGAGCAGCAGGTGGGCTTCCAGGCCCACAGAGTCAGAGGCCAAGGGACCAGAGAGGGGGACGTGGCTGCTGTTTAAGAAGCGGGTTCCTATAAACCAGTAGTTCTCAACCATCCTAATGCAACCCTTTAATACAATTCCTCATGTTATAGTGACCCCCAACCATAAAATTATTTTCGTTGCTATTTCATAACTGTAATTTTGCTAATGTTATGAATCGGGCTACCCCTGTGAAAGGATGGTTTGACCCCCAAAGGGGTCATGACCCACAGGTTGAGAACTGCTGCTATAAACCAAAGACTATCTGATGCTAGCTTGTGATAACTTGTTACCTTCCCTAACGAACCCCCATAATTTTTTCCTTGGGACATAATCCAAATTTCATACAATTCAGTAGTTAAATCATATCAAGACAGGTTGTACATTCATTACCACAATCAATTTTGAGCATTCTTTCTCTTGTACTCTTGTACTCTTTGTTATTAGCTCCCCATTTCTCCCAACCTCCCTGGTATATCCCCATAAACCATTAATCCCATTCTGTCCTACATGCTGAGAAGCATAAAACAGAGTTAAAAAGCTAACAGTAACAAAATAAAGCAAAGAAAAACCCAGCTGACAAAAAGTATAGTGTCTGGGGTCTTAAAGGCTTGAAGGTAAACAAGCGGCCATCAAGCTCAGAAGCAACAAAGCCCACGTGGAAGAAGCACACCAGCCTATGCAATCACGAGGTATTGAAGGGATCAGGTATAAGGCATCATCAGAACAAAAAAAATCT
>NW_022111324.1:27481734-27495228 GCF_000313985.2 Echinops telfairi | reverse complement strand
AGGACCTAATGCCGGGGCCTTAAGTGGAGAGGAAATGTTTTGAGAATGATGAGGGCAATGAATGTATAAATGCGCTTTACGCAATTGATGTATGTATGGAATGTGGTAAGAGTTGTATGAGCCCCTAATAAAATGATTTAAAAAAAGAAAAGAAAATTATTGTGGTAGCAGTTATACAATACTGCCTAATCATTTGAACTATGGAATTATATGATATCTGTATTAGCTCCCAATAAAATGGTTTTGGAGGAAAAATAAAGTAATTAAATACTGACTACTCAAAAAAAAAAAGAAAACCCAACTGAAAAGAGAACAGAAAATATTAAATACTAGAGCAACTTTAAAATGATTCAAAAAGAAGAGCAAATGTGAGATGTTAGATTTTAACTTTACTTTATCTGACATAATCCACTTTCCAGTGCGCTCTGTATGATAACAAGGATATTCACATCCCTGGTCCGTATTCAGAGGGGATTCATCAGAGGCTTAATCTCTGTGTACTTACCTTCGCTTTTTAAATTTTAACTGACAGGACTTTTAAATGGGTTGAAAGGTGGATCAAATCAGATGTTACATTTTAACCAAGCTATGTTTACTATAATCGTCTCAACCATACTCTGTCTGATAACAAGACTATTCACATCCCTCAACCATGGTCAGAGTGAAATCACCAGAGTCTTAATCTATGTGTGGATCCTGAAAATGGATTTTGGGTTTCCACTGTCATCCATAGCCTTCTGCAAACCAGGTGCTCATAATTTAAGCTCTGATGCCCTTCTCCCTGTGTGATCTGAATTATATTATTTACAATCCTTAGGTCACACGGGCTGATGTGCTTCTTCCAAACCCCATACTTTTGAGTTTTTCTGTGAGTTGTGTGACCATTGCAATGAATTATTCAATCCAGCACAAAAAGAGGGTCGTAAAAGAAACAGTTGTTTTCAGAATAAAAAAAGATGGACAGTGGAGGTATGTCTGACCTCTGCCTTGTGACAGTCGGCCCTCAGGTGTGAAGATTGGATCTGTCTCCCTTGTGTAGCCAGAGGAGGTCGCATGTGGTGGCCATGCCATGTTCTCATTGTTGAGAATATACAAAGCAAAACATACACCAAGTCAACAATCTTTGCATGTATAATTTAGTGACAATGATTATATTCTTCATGTTCTGCAACCTTCTCACTTTTCTAAGTTGCTCTCTCGTCATTAAGATAAACTCATGGTCCCCTAAGGCACCTAGCTAATCATTGGAGTTGCTTTTGTCACTATGATCCTATATAGGTTTTTATTTTTATGTTTTTGAGTTACAGTTTCATCTTTAGTTGAAAATCTCATCTGCCAACTCAATATTTTCCACCAACTTGGGAAGCAGAAACTTTCACAGGCTTCACAGTTGTATGATTAGGTGCTGCTTTTGTGGGAGCCATAGTAGCAGCCATGGCTGTCTTTTTAGATGCTTAGTGGTTTTTTTGTTTGCTTGTTTTGTTTTTGCCTCCTTGGCAGCCCTCAGAGTCTGTTCTCATTGGGCCTCTCTAACTTCAGGGTTCTGGTATGTCAGCAAGAGATGTACCAGTTAGGGCCCTATGGAATGTAACTGCATGGCAGGTTCTTTCCCTTTGAATTTCTTCTGATTGCCTCTGTTTCTAATTGCTTCTGTAGAGGACAGTCCAGTTTATCTGCCAAGGGTACCTCTTGGAAAGGAATACCGATTCGCATTTTTCATTGGGATATTGGAAAACCTTCCTGTTGGTCTGGTGTAGCACCTCCCATATTCAGGGTAAATCTTGTACTTGCTGAAATTGCACAGCTTGACCTTCGTGGCTGCGGATGCTGAGGAACAGGAAGATGGTGAAGAGGTCCCTGTATAGGTCTTCAAAGATTAAGATGCTCAAGGCAGATCTTTTCTTGCTATTTAAACTATTGTTAGTTTTAAGAAGACTTCAAGGAAAATTTTAGGTTTAAGGTTTAAAGATTATCTCAGGGCAATAGTTTCAGGAATTCACACACTCTCCAGACCTCCAGGAAGTCTTGAGTCCATAAGGATTTGAAATTCTGTTTTGCATTTTCCCCTTTTAATCAGAATTCTTCTATGAAATCTTTGATCAATATGTTCAGTAATGATATCCCTGCACCATTCAGTTCTTTTGGTCTCATGGTGAAGGAGGCAGTTGTTCATGGAAGCAATTAGACACACATTTCATATTCTTCTGTTACTGACTTTCCTACTTGGAACCCTTTGCTCTAGTTGAAAATGCTTTTGGTTAGATTAAGCAATTCAACTGATGTTGAGAAAATGGATCATTTGTAGAAAGCACAAGAACTTTGTGGATGAAAATGAAATATCGTACTCATAAGAGGTTCACAGGAGATTCAGAGAAAATGGAAAACGTGTGGAATATCTTGATTAAATGTGATTAAAAAGCCAGACCTCAGGCTAACATCCTTCCCATGAAAGACATTACTGGAAAATTTATGGAATCAATATTATTTTATCTCTTACTCAAAAACATGGCACTTAAAGTAGACTGGACCTTCCCTGATGATGTGAAAGCAGAAAATGCTAGAGTAATGATGTAGGAACAAACTTCTCCAATATCTCCATGCTTTAACACAAGGAAAGTTGCTTCATGTTCCATATGGATCGGACTCACTTCTGTTGCAGTTAGGCCAGGAGCCAGATTGACAGATACACCACCCTTTTGTAGCTCTATGTCTGAAATGTAGCGGCTCAGTATCTAAGGCAGGAGGAAAAAGAGACAGAAAACTCCCCCCTGAACTTTTTACAACCTTAACATAATTAGACCAAGAGGTGCTCTGAGTCTAAATCAACCTGACTGGCAGTGTATTTTTAGGAGTCCACGGGTAACATAAATCATGAAGTACTGGACTACTATCCCAAAGATTGGAGGTTCAAAGCTACCCAGAATTGCCTTGGAAGACTCATCTGGCGATCAGCTACTAAATGACCTCAGCCTTGAACACTCTACGGAACACAGTTCTACTCTGCCACACATGGGGTCATCATGCATGGGAAGGGGCTCAACAATAACTAACAACAGCTTGCAAAGGAAACAGATTTCTGACCATACTGTATTTGCCAGAACTAGGTACTAGTGAATAATGAGCCATGCTAATATTACCATCCTAACCCCACCAGATAGCTCCTAAATGTTATGAAAAAAATTCTTAGAAGTTTTATTCCATACACCAGGGTTCTTGAGTGACTTCAAAAAAGTTAAGCTTGCAAGAATTACCTGTGTACTTCTTAAAGAGTTGACTGCTGTGGACAAAGAACAGACTTTTCTTTTTCTTCTCTTTTGTTTTAGTTGTATATTAAATCAATGTCAAACTAATGATTAGTATCTCAGGCTTTGCTATATCCTGACAACATTTTTGCTTATCTTTTGACATGACAAAAGGGCTATCATCTTGGAAACTTTTTCTGTTAATGCTGTGCCCACAAGTTAAATGTACTAATTGAAAGTGATAATTCTATTTTAAGAGCATATTAGGTGAATGCTAGATAACAGAAGTAAAATTTTGCTGAAGATAATCAAGACATGATTACATGCAGTACATCAACAGAGAGTGACTAGAAATTCAGCTTTGAGTTCCAGAAGAGGAGGTGGAACAAACGTTATCATTGCTGACATCTGATAGATCTTGACTGACAGCAGAGTACCAGAAAGTTGTGTACTTGGGTTTTCTTGACCATGCGAAAGCATTCTACTATGTGAATTATAACAAACTATGGATGACATTGAAAAGAATGGGAATTCCAGAACACTTCTTCATGCTCCTGAAGAAGTTGTACATACATTTAGAAGCAGGTAGTGATTAAATCAGAACAAAGGAGTACTGCATGATTTAAAATCAGGACAGGGTGTGTCAGGGTTGTATCCTTTCACCAATGTATTCAATCTGTCTGCTGAGCAGATACCCTCCTGTGTTTTGGAATAGAACGATGCTCCATGGGATATTGTGTGGTGGCCTTTTCCAAAGTAGATCATCAGTTCTATTTTCCTAGGTGTCTCTTGGAGGATTTCAACTTCCAGCCTCTCATTTAATAACTGATGTTATTGACCATTGGCATCACAAGATTAGAGAGATTTGTTTAGCCCAATCAACTTTTACTGAATGCCTGCTATGGTCCAGGGTTATATGAGTTTTCTTCACTTTTATCACTGTAAGAGAAGAAATTTCTAACTAGATTAAATTTAGTCCTGTCAGAGGCTTTTTCTATTAAAGCAATGCATTTTAAATAGAAATTCACACCTGCCTATTCCATATACACCACATGGACTTCTTTTCAGATACACTCCAAGTATCTAAATGCTATCTGCTTCTCTGAGAAGAAGACTGCAAGTCACTAATACCCTGTTGATAATTGCTAGTTATATATCACAATTTCCAGGACACTTAAAAAAACAATTTCATTAGCTTTTCACAGTGGCAATATCGTAGCCAATGAGGTTTACCCGAGGTGTGATTATTGCTAATAGAAAAAAAATAATTTTATTGGCATATAATTCACATATCATACATTTTAATAGTTCATTCACCTCAAGAACAGGTTGTACAGTCACCACCACAATCGTTTTCAAACATTTTCTTCACTCTTGTCCTCATCATTATTAGTTCTCTGTTTCCTCCCAATGCCCCTTGCCATAATCCCAAGGTACTATTAATCCAGTTACGGTCTCAATAGATTTAACATTCCTTGATTTCATATACAGAAATTTTTTTTAAATAACAACAATAACAAAGTAAAGCAGATGAAAATCTCAATTGAAAAGAAAACAGAGACTATTAAAAACTACACCTCTGTGGGAAACAAAGATTTCTCTCAAGTTGTCACTCCCAAATACATGCCAAACTTAGCTGCTTGCTACATGAGTCAAATAACTATATACTTGGAGGTCAACAGAAGTAGGTCAGGGGTTATTCTCCCTATGGGTTATTAGCCATCCAGAGCAAGCAGACACTACTATTTATCTCACAATAAATAGGTCCCACTCCCTTCTGATAAGGATAGTAGTAAATTGTTTCCCTGAAGGAGAACCTAAGGAGGTCAAGCCCACTCAAGGGTGACCAAGGTTAGTTGCTATCATGAATATAGGATCTGCCCTTCTTTTCATATGTATACCTCTAGTTCCCCCCCCCCTTTCCTATCATGTGTACACCCTTTGCTCATCCCTTTCTTGTTACACTTATGCCCATTGTATATACCCCTCCTATTGCTTGTATTGCCTATTGTACAGCCCCTTCCTGTGACTTGTGTGGTTACCTGTAATCACGCCCCCTAAGTAGATAAGCTTGGCTAGCAATAAATTGCTCTCTCCTGCTACCTCCCTGTTCCCGGCCTCTCTCTCCCCCTGGCTCTCTCCTCTGTCCACTCTCCTCCAGTCCTCTCTAACCTGTACCTCACTCTCCTGTCCCCTCTCCCCTTGTCTTCCTTCCCCTCCCCCTTTCTCCTGCCCTCTTGTTTCCCATCTTCACGTGGACCACCGAGCGGGGCTGAGGTGAGCATGTTACCATGAAATGTGTTTGCCTCCATTATTTCAATCTCTCTTCTACCTCTCATGCTCTCTATGACTTTATTATAATCTATCTATATATATATATATTTAACTGTACAATTGCACCTATCGAACCTGCGATTAGTTGGGTTGGTGGGGGAGCCTGGCCTTCCCCCACACAAATCTAAAATGGTGAGCAAATGATCAGGTGCCAAATTTCAACCAAACTGCCCCTGCAGCAGTCCATCTCCCAGTGCAGTCTACACAACAGCAAACTTATTGGCATCCCGGTCTATAGGTAGAGAGGATTCACCGGAAGCCTAATCCAAGTGTATTTCCATGTCACTTTTTCTTTTTAAATGGAAACAACTTTAAAAATGGGTCACAAGGGAGGTCAAATGATAAGGTGTTTAATTTTAACCTAGCAACATCTGTCATAATCAACTTTGCAATGCTCTCTGATAGCAAGTCTATTCACATCCCTGGACTATGGTCAGAGGGGAGTCACCAGAGGCGTAATGCATGTGAGGACCCTAAAAATTTATTTTGGGCTTCCACTGTCATCCATAGCCTTTTAGAAACCAGATGTTCCCAATTTAAGTCCTGAAACCATTCCCTCCTTGAGAATTGGATTTTTTTTGGGGGGGGGGGTTTCTTATTTACAGCCCTTGGATCCCATAAGCTGGTGTGCTTCTTCCATGTGGACTTAGTTGACGCCTCACTTAGATGGCTGCTTGTTTGAAGACAAGCCGTTAAGATTTCCTATGCTATTCCTTCTTATAACTGGGTACTATATAGTTTCTTCACGACTCTTTGCTATCATAGCCATATCTTCAGTAATCCAAAACATTTTATAGTCATTACTTCATTGACTCTTAGGGAAAAAAAATACCCAAAGCATATTCTCACTTAATAAATGAGGAGAGGCTTGAAGTTTAACAAGCAGGTATCTAGCAGGGAAGCAACAAAGCCCACATGGAAGAAGCACACCAACCTGTGTAGGAGGTGTTGATGGGATCAGGTATCAGTTATCAGAAGATCCAAAACAACCATTTTGATGTAAAAGGGGGGGGTCAAAATGGAGATCTAAAGCCCATCTGTAGACAATTGGACATCCCCTCACAGAAGGGTCACAAGGACAGGACAAGCCAGCCAGGGCACAGCAGTATAGTACCGACCAAAACCACAACATTCCTCCTCATTCTTTAATGCTTCCTCCCCCACTACCATGACCCCAGTTCTGTCTTACAAATCATGCTAGACCAGAGCATGTACACTGGAACAGATAAGAGCTCTCGACACAAGGAATCCAGGACAGATAAACCCCCTCAGGACCAATATGGAGAATAGCAATACTGTGAGGGTAGGGGGAAGGTTTGGGGAGAAGGGGAACCGATTGCAATGATTGACATACAACACACTGCCCCATCCCAGGGGTACAAACAACAGAAACATGGGTGAAGGGAGACAGTGGATGGTGTAAAATATGAAAATAAAAATAATTTATAAATTATCCAGGGTTCATGAGGGTGGGAGGGTGGAGAGAGAGGGAAAAAAGAGAGCTGATACCAAGGGCTCAAATAGAAAATGTTTTGGAAATGATGATGGCAACATATGTGCAAATGTGCTTGATACATTGGTTTATGGATTGTTTTAAGAGCTGTAAGAGACCCCAGTCAAATGATTTATTAAAATAAATACATAAAATGAGGAGACCTTGGGTGATGCAAAAGGTGAAGTGCTCACTACTCATTGAAAGGGGAGTCCACCAGAGGAGCCATGAAGGGTAGGTCTGTTCATCTACTTCCAGAAATCTCTGACATACCTACAGTTGCCAGGAGTCATCCATTTAACGGCAATGCTTTTTTACTTTATAGATGAGAAAATGGTGGTATCTGTGTTAAGTATCTCTGCCAAACATTGAGCTAGTAAGTGGCAGAACTGAGACTCAAATGTAGGTATCTTACCTGCCACTGCCATCATTGTCTACCAGATTGTCATACTGTGGTGGCTTGTGTGTTGCTGGAAGCGATCGCTCTGGATTACTCAATGTGAGAAGAATTCAGCAGAGCTTCCAGACCAAGAACAGACTATGAAAGAGGAAAAAGCTGTCCACTCAGAGAAATTAGCCATTGAAACCCCTATGGATATCACTGAAACATTGTCTTTCACTGGAAACTTCATGAATAGAGCAGAACACTGACAGAAATGGTGCAGAAAAGGAGCTCTTCAGGTCAGAAGGTACTCAAAATATGATAGAGGAAAAGCTGCCTCTCCAAATGGAGTCGACCATAATTATGTGGATGAAGTAAAGGGGGAGGGGGCTTTGGAAGCTTCATTTACAGATAGAGTATGACTCAACTGAGAAGAAACAGCTGCAAACATCAATTAATAATTGGAACCTAGGATATACAAAATATGAATGTAGGAAAACTGGAAGTCTTCAAATGAAATTAATGCATAAAGATTGATATTCTAGACACTAGTGAGCTGAACTGAACTGGTATTGATCATTTGAACCAGTAAATCATGGTTTATGAAAATGACACAAAGAGAAATAGTCTTGCATTCACCATCAAAAACGATATTTCAAGATCAATCTTAAAATCCAGTGTTGTCTGTGATAGGATTATGTCTATTCACATTCAAAGAAACATAATCAATATAATTATTGTTCATATTTATACACCAGCCACAAAACCTAGTGATGAAGAAATTGAAGAATTCCATCTGAAATTGATCAAACATGCAATCCAGATGCATTGGTAATAATTGGTGGTTGGAATGCAAATGTTGGAAGCAAAGAGGAAGGAACAGTAGTTGGAAAATAGTCTTGGTGATAGAAATGAAGCTGCAGATCACATGATAGTGTTTTACAAAACCAACAACTTCATCACAAATACCCATTTTTTTCAGATAGACTACACAGAAATCAAATTGACTTCATGTGTTGGAAGAGACTATGGAGAAGTTCAATACTAAAACCAGGTCAGAGGCTGACTGTGGAACAGATCATCAATTGCTTATATGTAAGTTCAGGTTGAAGTTGAAAATGAAAACAAGTCCACAAGAACCAAAGTAAGGTTTTGAATATTCCCACACAAAGTTTGAGGACATCTCAAGCATAGATCTCATGCATTAAATATTGATGACAGAAAACCTGATGGGCAGCGGGTATCATTTGTGATGAAAGCAAAATATTATTAAAAATAGGAAAGAAATAAAAGATCAAGGTGGATGTCAAAGAGACTCTGAAACGTGCCTTTTATCATACAGTTGCTAAGGCATATGGAAGAAATGATGAAATCAGAGTTGACTAGAAAATGCCAAAGGGCATCTTGAGAAGACACTGTCAAATATTACAATAAAATTTGCAAGCACTTAGAAAACTAAAAAGAAAGAACACACTCAGCATATCTTAAACTGAAAGAACTAAAGAAAGAATTCAAGTCTCAAGTTGCAATATTGAAAGATTCTATCGGCAAAATACTGAATGCTGCAGGAAGCATCAGTATCAGAAGCATCAGGAAGCATCAAAGAAGATGGGAAGAATGCAGAGTCATTGTAACAAAAAGAACTAATCAGCATTCAACCATTTCAAGAGATAACATATGAACAATCACCAATGGTCCTGAAGGAAGAAATCCACGCTGCACTGAAAGCATTAGCCAAAGACAAGGCTCCAGGAATTGATGGAATGCCAACTGAAATATTTCAACAAGCTGATGAAGCACTGAAGCACTTTCATGTATGCTAAGAAATTTGGAAGACAACTGCTTGGCCAACTGACTGGGGAAGACCCATTTTTGTACCCATTCTAAAGACAGGTGAACCCAGCAGAATGCACAAAGTATAGAACAATATCATTGATATCACATGCAAGTAAAATTTTGCTGAAGATCATCCAACAACAGTTGCAGCAGTACAATCACAGGGAGTATCCAGAGGTTCAGGCTGGAGTCAGGAGAACATGGAACAAGGGATACCATTGCTAATGTCAGGTGGATCTTGGCTGAAAGTAGAAAATACCATCAAGATGTTTACTTGTATTTCATTGACTATGCAAAAGTATTTTACTGTGTGGATCATAACAAAATATGACTAGCCTGGAGAAGAATGGGAATAGAACACTTCATTGTGCTCATGTGGAACCTGGACCTGGATCAAGAAGCAATTATGTGAACAGAACAAGGGAATACTGCATGGTTTTAAATCAGGAAAGGTCTGTGTCAAGATTGTATCTTCTCACTATACTTATTCAATCCATATGCTAAGTAAATATATGGGTTATATGAAGAAGAATGAGACATCAGGATAGAAGAAGGCTTATTAACAACCTGCTATATGGAGAAGACACAACCATGCTTGCGGAAAGTGAGGAGGACTTGAAGCACTTGCTTATGAAGATCAAGGATTGCAGTCTTCAGTTTGCAGTACAACTCCATGTAAAGAAAACAAAAATCCTCAAAACTTGACCAATAGGTACAATCATGATAAATGGAGAAAACATTGACATTTTCAAGGATTTCATCTTGCTTGGATCTAAAATCAATGCTCATGGAAGCAGGACTCAAGAGAAAAAACTGACACATTGCATTGGGTAATTCTGCTACACAACACCTTTTTAAAGGGTTGAAAATAAGGCTGTTATTTTGAGGACTGAGGTGCATGTGACCCAAGTCATGGTATTTTCAGTCACTTCATATGCATGTGAAAATTGGATGTTAAATAAAAAAGACCAAAAAATTGATACATTTCAACTGTCGCGTTGGCAAAGAATATTGAAAGTATCATAGACTGACATAAGAACAAACAAATCTGTCTTGGAAGAAGTACAGCCAGAATGCTCCTTAAAAGCAAGGATAGTGAAGTTTCATCTCATGAACTTTGGGCATGTTGTCAGAAGACACCAGTCCCTGGAGAAAGACATCGTGCTTGGTAGAGTGGAGGGACAGTGTGTTAGTCCATGTAGACTAGAGGAACAAATCTAGGGAGACACTGATAGGTGTACAAGAAAAAGATTTTCAACTTCACACCATGGATTAATAACACCCACTCTAGTAATAGTGGCAGCTTTATCCATGCCTTAAGGGGTAGAGATAGCATTATCAGTGCTGTTAAGCCTAATCAGGCTGGAGAGCCAACTTGAGAAGCCCATATTTATTATCTTGTTTCTCTAGAACCACTCCTGGTGCCAATTGTGTTAGACAGGGTTCTCTGGAGCAACAAAACCAGGACACTTATGATGAGATAGATAGATAGGTTGATAGATATATACAGCATGAAGGAATATAGCAGCTAATTAGCACACACAGCAGTACAGAGGGCTCAGTTCAAGGTGGAAGTTAATATATTGGAAGTCCTTCAACTCATGAGGGCTGCTAGGTCCAAGGTCAAGAAAGCAAGCAGCTGAGTCTCCCCTAGGGCAATGCAGGCAGTCCAACCACAGGCAGCAAACAGCACGGTGGGTCACCAGCAGTCAGCAGCTCAGGAGCTTAGGGAAGCAGGCCCAGATGGGATATCAAACTCAAGCAATGCAAGACAACAGGATCCGCCAGCCTCAAGCTCAAGTGATGTATACACCAGCAGTGTGGCAAAGCAGGTCTCGATGAAACCTCAAGCTCTAGTGACATAATCCAAAGGCTGGCTGTCCCAGAGGTAGTGTGGTTCATGAGTCGAGGCAGAGAACTAGCTAAAGCAGCTGCATGCTGGTCCAGTCACCAGACAGCAGGTTGACTGGTCTCAAGTTCATGACCTAGCACAAGGAGGCTAGGGTTGAGAATTTGTGACAGTGCCCATGGTCTAAAGGCAAGGTGAATGAAGAATTTATAGAACAAACATCTCCACAACGTCTTCATAACACTATTATTCATTTCAATTTTTGTATGGCCTCTTTTCTAGAAGCTAGAGATAATATTGAATATCAGAGTATAGTATCTCTCTAGGATATAACTCTCAAACCCTACTCATCTGGAACAAAAGAGATGAAAGGAAACACAAAACACAGAGAAGGAATTAGCCTACAAAATCAGCAGTCGATGAACCATGGCCTTATTTACCCTGAAACCAGAAGAACTAGATGGTGTCCAGGTGCCACGATAGATCTCTCTATTTGGGATGCAATAAATGGATCCTAAAAATGAGAAGAAAATGTAGAATCTAAAATTCTTTTAAAATCCAGAATTATTGGATCATTTGAGGACACCCTGGGATATCTTTTAAACCTTGAACACAAAGTATCCCTTTTAGGTATATAATAGACTGGCTTACAAAGAAAGCTTGTCACCTCTGAGTACTTCTCACTGTTAAAAAAAATCACCCATATGAAACTAAAAAGTCAATAATTAATTTTTAAAAGAGAGATAGAATGTAAAGAAGCAGGAAAACTAGATCAATGGAGATGGAACAACTACCAGAGCAAAAATGATAATGTTCACATATTTTGAGGACTGTAACCAGTGTCACCAAACAAATTGTATAGAAATTATTGAATAGAAACTGAATGTACTGTGTAAACTTTTACAAAGAGTATAATAAACTATATCTTAAATAAAATAGTACATTGATAGTAAACCAACAGGTTTTGTTTTGTTTTTCTTAGACAACTTCCCATAAGGAAAAAAAAAGTAAAGGTAAAATAGAAGACTAGGTAGTTTGTAATTTAACCTCCATCTACTATATACTATTTTCAAAATATATCTTCTACCTGGATTTTTATTTGCCATCTGTAGACAAGTTGTGTTTTCTTTGAAAAAGCCAAGTTAGAAGGGATATTGTAGAAAGTCCTAAGAAGACCCATAATTCAAGGTGGCCTCAGGAAGCAGGCAACTCAAGATTTACAACCTCTTCAGCTGAAAAAATATAGCCCTGGTCACAAACTTCAGTGAATTTTTATTTTTATTCTAGCACAGTACATTTCCATTTGTGCTTCCTTGATGTTTAGTTCATTTCTCATTTTTATATTCCCCAAACAGTTAAAAACCAAAAAAAGATGGTTCTGTTATTTTCTAACTATTCAACTTAAAGGAGTAAGTGGGTTAAATGAGATGGGCTAGTGGGGAGAACTAAACAATATTGCAGTTTCTTTCCCTTGGAGACTTGGAATGGGATTTTATATGTCCCAGATGTGGCTACATTCTGTCTAACATCTGTTAGTGCATTTTATGAAAATAATGAACTAGCATGTGTTTGAAAAGTAAATAGAATGAATAAAAATTTTTATTTAGATTCAGCACAAATAGCTAACTGCTTCTTTGTGGTTAACAATGCAATACATAAATAGGAAATATAATTGTGATGTCCATTCTCAAATATAAAATAATGATTTATTAATTACTACCTTTTAGCTTCCTAATATGAAGAAATGCTATTCCATTCAAACAACTTTTCAAGCTTTCTTTTTCAAATCTTTCCTAGAAGAGGTGAGATTTTTGCCTCAAACTTTTGGCCGAGATTTTTGCCTCAATCTAGAAACATCCAAATTCATCCTGGAAATTAACAAAAAATAAATACAGTTGAAAACTCAGACCTCACATGGAAATTCCTCTGGAAAAGTAGACTGGAAGATCTCAGAAGGAAAACACAGATGAAAAGAACAAAATACTTAAGTCATATAAAGGTTCACTCAAATGGTCTTTCTGGATATTTTAATTTTTTCCATTTGAAGCATGATTTGGGGGGGGAGGCCAATAGGTAGAGAGAGGGCAGAGGATAAAGACATCTCTTATTTAACATAGTTCTTTGAAACCTTTCTTATTAAGTAGAGAATTTTAAAGAATTGTCCAATCACACCCATGCAAGAAAATTTAATTATAGTTTTTGGCTTGGAACCCCATGCTGTATCCATTTGCTGAGTCATTAGCATTTTATACTTCACAAAAGCAAATGCTTTAGATGCACATTGAATAACATATTGATCTTGGACTGGGTTCTCTAGAGAAGCAAAACCAGTAAAGTTTACACGAGATATACATATACA
>NW_022111324.1:27471782-27481634 GCF_000313985.2 Echinops telfairi | reverse complement strand
GAGAGAGAGAGAGAGAGAGAGAGAGAGAGAGAGAGAGAGAGATTCGTTTCAAGGAAATGGCTCATGCATTGCAAAGGCTGGCAAAGTCGAATTCCAAGTCCATGGGATGGATGTTAGACCGGAAGTTTCTCCTAACTCTCAAAGCTGCAGGTGCTAACAAACTCAAGATCAACAGGCCAGACATCAGGCTGCTGGCTGTGGAGGTAAATGAATACAAAATTGGCAGGTTGACTTCAAGGCTGCAGGGGCTGAAAACTCCCAGTATTGGCAGACTAAATATGCCTCAAATCCAAAAAACCAGAGGTCATATAATAAGTCTTATACAGAATCCAGATCCAGCAAAAAACAACTGAATTTTGTCCAAATGTCCATACATATTAGAAACAGACCACATCCCCAAGAAAATCCCCCTTAAATTGATAGGCTGCTTATAGTAGATCTCATCGTTGGAATGATTATATTATACCCAATCTCATCCTGGAGGATGATATCATAGCTTATAAATCATTGAGCATCATGATCCAGGCAAGTTGGCATACAACCTTAACCATCACAATGCTAATGTAGGCGATACACACACACACAAAGCCAAGGCTACTGCTATGGAGTTCATTCACACCCACAGCAATCCAACAGACATAGAATTGCTCCACAGGTTCTCCAAGGTTTTAATATTTACAGAAGTAGATTGCCACATGTTTCTTCTGCAGAGCAGTTGGTGAGTTTGAACTGCCAACCAGAAAGTTAGCAGCAAGGCTTTAAACACTGTGCTACCAGACGTCCTTTTAACTCACCACCATCAATTTGATTCCTACTCACACTCACTCTATATAGGGATTTCAAGGCTGCAAATCTCTACAGGAGGCGATAGCCTTCCTTCTCTTTCTCCCACAGAGTGGCCAGTGGGTTTGAGCTGCTGACATAATTAGTTTGTAGTGCCACCAAGTCTCCCTGACTCCTTTTAAAGTAGGCTATAATTTAGGTAGATTTGGAAAAGCAATCTGGACAATCAAGAATACCAAGGTATGTGTTGCATACAGGATTATCTCTTTGCTAAGGATTTCTAGCCTGTAGAAAATTTTTATGTCATCATTTTTAAAAACCCACATTTCCTATATACTTGTATGGTCAGAATTGATTGTAATTCCTTAGCATAATGAAGACTACTGCATGAGGGCAAAATGGGATGCACAATAGCTGCAAATGAACCTTCCTGTCATAGTCTTGTTATGGAAGTTGTTATCTCTGTTAGCAAGCAGAGCTGAATTTGGATATTAATCTTATAAGAGTTGAAAACCGCCGCCTCCTCCCTCAGAGGGCCTGGTAGTTTTGAACTGCTGACCTGGAGGTTAGTAGTTGGATATTAATTTTAAAGAGTGCTATAAAAATTTAACAATAATTGAGCTGATGCTAGGGGCTTAGGTGGAGAGCAAATGTTTTGAGAATGATGAGGGCAATGAATGTACAAATGTGCTTTACACAATCGATGTATGGATTGTGATAAGAGTTGTATGAGGCCCTAATAAAATGATATAAAAATAAAAGAAAAAATAACAATAAAATGTAGTGTGCTATACATTGATCCTAATATTCTGATTTTTCTCACTTATTTTCATTGCTATCAAGTCAATGGTGACTCTTCGTGACCCTATAGGACAAGGAGAAACTGGCCCTATGGGTTCTAAAATTGTAATTGTTTACAGGAGTAGAAAGCCCCATTTTTCTTATGCAGAACCACTGATGGTTTCAAATTGCTGACCTGGAGGATTGCAGTGTAACGTGTAACCACTATGCCACCAGGGCTCCTAAGCCACACTTAGTATCTGTATTTCATCTTCACTCATTGGCTTGGGTTAGTAGTAGGCAAGTATTTCCTCACCACCAGAGTGAATATAGCTTAAGGGAAAATAGTAGTCATTATGTAATTAATGGCCCAAGTGGCACGTGGCACTATGCTATACATTAATATTAAATACATTTGTCTTAAGGCAGCCTGGTGGCATTGTGGTTAAGCACTCTGCTGTTAACAAAAAGGCTTGTGGTTCAGAGCCACCAGTCACACTGGGAGAAAGCTGCAGCAATCCGTACCCCTAAAGATTGCATCCTGGTGCTCCTTTTCAATCCATTGCAGAGGGTCACTATATGTCATAACCCAATAGGAATAGATTGGGATCTATAGATACATTTTTGTTGGTTCTCAGGTACTTTTTGTATATCTTTAAGTAATGATAATAATTTCTAAAACCATTGTCATTAATAACCATGTACAGGCTTTATGTATTATGAATAGTATCTAACTTAATTATTGCAATAATATCTTAAAATGCACATCATATTAAAGCAATTATAACATTCATTGTTAGTCAATGTTTCTAAACACCATTCCATCATATATTACCGATATGCCTGAAAATGATAGAAAATGATATAGCCTCCTAGAAGATGCAGTTATTATTCAAAAATTTAAATTTTTGAAATATATTACCGATATATTACCATCATATATTATTACCATCATATATTACTGATATGCCTGAAAGTGATACAGTCTCCTAGAAGATGCAGTTATTACTCAAAAATTTAAATTTCTGAAAATTATATAGCCTCCTAGAAGATTCAGTTATTCAAAAATTTAATTAGATCTCTTGACCTCAGGAATGAATTTCTAGAAATATATCTTACAGAATTACTCACAACTATACAAAATCCATCTACACAGACGTGAATTTTTGCATTGCCTGAAATTTAAAAAAAAATTGCTAAATAAAGTTTGGTTGAACCATATGGAAACATGACGTGACTGCTTTAAAAAATAACATAAAGCTACAAATATTGATTTAAAAGATTTCTAATATATATTATTAAGTTAAAAACCAGCAATACAACTTTTCCAATAATGTTGTTGTTGGGTGCCATCAAGTTGGTTCCAACACACAGGGACACAGAAGGACAGGGGTCCTTCACAATAGTTCCTATGCTTGAGCCCACTGTTGCAGCCACTGTGTCAATCTCTCTCCTTGAGGGAATTCCTCCTTTTCACTTCCCCTCCCTTTACCAAGCATGATTATCTTTCTCCAGGGATTGGTCTCTCTTGACATCATCTCCAAAGTATGTAAGACATAGTCTCCATCCTTTCCTCCAAGGAGCACTCTGGCCATACTTTTTTCAAGACAGATGTTTGTCCTTTTAGCAGTCCATGGTACTTTCAATATTCTTCACCAACCCTATAATTCAAATGCATCAATTCTTCTTTGATCTTCCTTATTCAGTGTCCAACTTTCACATGCAATGAGGTGACTGAAAATGCTATGGCTTAGGTCATCCATATCTTAGTCCTCAGAGTAACACACTTGCTTTTCAATACTCTAAAGAGGTCTTGTGCAGCAGACTTACCTAATGCAACTTGTCTTTTGATATCTTGACTGCTGCTTCTTTGAGCACTGATTGTAGTTCGGCAAAGTGAAATCAATGACAACCTCATTCTTATTTCCTGTTACCTGGAGGAGCCTCAGAGTTCCAAGCCTCTCTACTCATCGGTTCTTGTGCCACTTGCAAGAAAGATTTCAGGTGAGGGACAAAATTCAGGCAAGAGTCAGAGAAAAGGTGTGAATAGAAAGAGTGAGTTTATTAAAGGTGGATACTTTGGAAAAGAAGTCCAAAGGACCCTTAATTAGTCTAAAAGACCCAGAAAAGCATAATGCCAGACCTTCGATTAGTAAATGTCCCACCGAGCGCTGGCTTTCTGGTGTGTCTTCTCCTGGCTGGTCCTCTGTAGTGGAGGACCACTGCTCCTTTCAGGTATAGGCATCCCAGCAGTCCAGCTTCATGCCATGTCCTTGTCTCAGACCCAAAAATTACTCAGTCATTGTGGGGGTAGTTTGAATATCTTGTCTTTCTCCATACAGCCTTGTCATTATCTCTAGTATCTCAGGTCTCTTCAGTTGATCAGGAAATGTGTCCTATCTGTCCTTCACCTTCCTTTGTGCTGGAGAGGTATGTGAGGAAGCCTGTCTCCACCTCTTTTGTGTTTAAGAATC
Organism: Echinops telfairi; assembly: GCF_000313985.2. Taxonomy (NCBI): domain Eukaryota; kingdom Metazoa; phylum Chordata; class Mammalia; order Afrosoricida; family Tenrecidae; genus Echinops; species Echinops telfairi. The sequence goes on along the minus strand of NW_022111324.1, from coordinate 27,477,597 downwards.
CTGCCAGTTTCTCTCCACTTATCATCGCCTTGCCTTTTTCTGACTAGCTAACATCCCCATTTATCACAGTGTTACATGTTGGTCCACTTGTGCGGATTTTGGTCTTTTTTACATTGAATCATAAACCATACTGAGTGCTGAAATCCTTGATCTTCATGTGCAAGGGCTTCAAAATCCTCACTTTGAGCAAGTAAGGTTGTGTCATCTGCATAACATGGGTTGTTAATAAACCTGCCACCAATCCTGATGATACATTCTTCTTCATATAATCCAGTTTCTCGGATGATTTACTCGGCATACAGATTGAATAAGTACGGTGAGAGGATACAATCCCGGTATACACCTTTCCTGATTTTAAACCTTGAGATATTATTCCCTTGTTCTGTTCACACAACTGCCTCTTGATCTATGTACAAGCTCTACATGAGCACAATAAAGTGTTCTGGAACCCCGTTCTTCCCAAGGCTATCCGCAATAATATGTTCCAAAAGCACCAAAAGAATATCCACTAAACTATTAAGAGTGAGTGGTTATATTTGAGGGGAGGAAGATTTTCACTTTTAAATTATTTCTTGATTTCTGTATTATTTTAATGTTTTATAATGTTAAAGCATCAATAAAGATACTATAAAAATAAACCTAGCAAATAAGATGGATGCACATTTTAGTTTATAACTACCTATTATTAACTGAAGGACTGAAGTAGAACAGAAAAAAATCTAGGCATCATTAGCCAAATACATAGAAAAGTAAAAACTTGAAAATTATTTAGAATGATTTTCTAGAAATTGAGATTTGTAGTGACCTTGGAGATCAAATATTTACATGTCACTTCCCTTACACATTCCTAACCCAACCTATTAAGAAATTAGGCTAACCAGGGCCCAAGCAATGATTACAGATCCCTCAAATAGTAGCTCTTTAAAGTAGTGCAATGAGTTCTAGGACTTACATAATTATCCTGAGACCTCCTCTCCACCTACTCATTTAAATCCTACAGGCTCAACAGGAAATATCAGTTGTTGTTTGCTAATTAGACTCCTTAGTACTCCCCTAAGAAATTCCTACTGATTTAGCACATGATTGCTGGAAGCAACTACTTATTGTTGGTTGAGCATCAAAACATTTGAATGCCCATTTTAAATTCCTCCATCTCAGAAAGTTTCCTTTTCCAGACGGAAGTGGTATCAGGAGGGCCCAGTCTCTGGAGAAGGACATCATACTTCATGAAGTTGTGGGTCAGCAAAACAGAGGAAGCCTTCAACAAGATGGATTCATGTAGTGACTACAATAGACTTAAACACAGGAAAGATACTAAGGATGGCACAGGACTGGACAGTGTTTCATTCTGTTGGTCACAGGGTTGCTGTGAATAGGAATTGACAGGACAATACCTAACAATAACAACATGAGATCAGTATATCCTAAACCGTTTAGGCAATGGATTGAACTGAGTTTAAGGAACTTGACCTTCCTCCAAATCCAGCCCAAAGGTTCAGTGGAGTCACAGCAGAGTAATGGCTATTTCTGGCAATGGCTAGAGTGTGAGCGGGATTGTGCATAGACGAGGAACTGACTGAAAAGGAAAGGTTACTTGTTCAAGGTGACCTCTTGCTCAGAGCTGGGGTAAGGCTAAATAAAATCTGGGAAAATGCAACTGAGTTTAAGTTAACGATTAGTGAGTAAAACTCATCTGAAAGTAAACCAAGCAGTTTGAAATGAGGAACATCCTCCTGGAGTGCAGAGCATGACAAATGAGGACAGGGTACCCGTGGATGATAAGCGCTGAGGCTGGCAAAGAGACAGCACAGCCTAGACACTAATTCTTTGAATTACAGATGGGCTAAATTTGAAGACACACACAAACAGTACATTATTGGGGTGAGAGTGGTGAGAAGCAGACGGTCAGCTATGAAAACAGGAGCTGTGCATCCAAATAGCTTAACAAAATGGGGGAAAGGCTCTGAAATAGTGATGAATCAGAATTTGAGGAAAAGATTCAAAGACCAAAAAAAGGAGGATGTGTGATGACTGGTTTTTTTCTTGGCTCTTTCAATGCTTCTGACCCTCTGACCTTCTTTTCCAATTCAGTTTCTTTATCAGGCTTCTCCAGACCTTCCAAACTTCCAAGGTCCTTTACTCTGGAACTTTTTAACCTCTTAATTTATATGCTTTCCCTTATGATCCTATTCAGTCACACATAGTTGGTTCTAAATACCAACTGCATATTGACAACTCTTAATTTTTTGTTCTTCGGCTAGAACCATCAACACATTTGTGTTGAATTGCCTATGCAGCCCCTCCATCGGACTATCCAATACTCACTGCCATCAAGTTGATTGCTACACATAGCAACCTCATAGGACAGTGTAGAACCGGCCCTGTGAGTTTCCACTCATTATGGGAGTAGAAAGCCCCAAAGGGCCCTCAAATGTAAAATGTTTAAACTGTTTCTCCTCTGATAGAAATGTAAGCACAGAACAAGATATGAGTGTTGTCAGCATTGGGTTCTTGTCTTTACCAAAAGAAATATTACTCTAAATAGAGGTAGAGGCAACACTGGAGAATTTTATTAGAAGGTCCCAAGAGGAAGGAAGTCATATCCAGTACTGCCGCCAAATCAGTACCCCCACCCCAATGCATTCTGAAGCTGTTAGTTTTTAAAAAAATCATTTTATTGGGGGCTTTTACAGCATTCTTTTTAAAAAAAATCATTTTATTGGGGGCACGTACAACTCTTATCACAATCCATACATACATCAATTGTGTAAAGCATATATGTACATTTGTTGCCATCATCATTCTCAAAACATTTGCTTTCTGTTTGAGCCCTTGATATCCGCCCCTCATTTTACCCCTCCCTCCCCGCACCCCCCTCCCTCATAAACCCTTGATAATTTATAAATTTTTATTATTTTGTCATGTCTTACACTATCTGATGCCTCCCTTCACCCACTTTTCTGTTGTCCGTCACCCAGGGAGAAGGTTATATGTAGATCCTTGTAATCGGTTCCCCCTTTCTACCTCACCTTCCCATCACCCTCCTGGTATCTCCACTCTCAGCACTGGTCCTGAAGGGATCATCTGTCCTGGATCCCCAGTGTTTTCCAGTTCCTATCTGTACCAGTGTACATCCTCTTGTCTAGCCAGATTTGTAAGGTAGAATTGGGATCATGATAGTGGGGGGAGGAAGCATTTAAGAACTAGAGGATAGTTGTATGTTTCATCATTGCTACCCAGCACCCTGACTGGTTCATCTCCTACCTGTGACCATTCTATAAGGGGGTGTCCAGTTGCCTACAGATGGGCTTTGGGTCTCCACTCTGCACTCACCCTCATTTACAATGATACGATTTTTTTGTTCTTTGATGCCTGATACCTGATCCCTTCTATACCTCGTGGTCACACACGCTGGTGTGCTTCTTCCATGTGGCCTTTGTTGCTTCTAAACTAGATGGCCACTTGTTTATCTTCAAGCCTTTAAGACCCCAGACACTATATCTTTTGCTAGCCGTGTACCATCAGCTTTCTTCACCATATTTGCTTATGCACACATTTGTCTTCAGTGATCATATCGGGAAGGTGGGCGCCCACTGATAAGAATTTTTGTTTTTCGATGCCTGATACCTGGTCCCTTCTACACCTTGCGGTCACACAGACTGGTGTGCTTCTTCCATGTGGGCTTTGTTGCTTCTGAGCCAGATGGCTGCATATGAGATTCTATGAGCTTCAATCTGAGATGAACTATGCTCTGTTCCAACTAGATCAGTGGTTCTCAACCTTCCCAATGCTGCGACCCTTTAATACAGTTCCTCATGTTGTGGTGACCCCCAAACCATAAAATTATTTTCATTGCTACTTCATAACTGTAATTTTGCTACTGTTATGAATTGGGCGACCCCTGTGAAAGGGTTGCTCGACCCCTTAAAGGGGTCATGACACACAGGTTGAGAACTGCTGAACTAGATGATGTCTGTGTCACAAGACAGTGCTGGTTCCGTGCAAAATAACTTAAAGATTTTGTTCAGAGAGAAGGCCTATACAAAAAAGGAACCCTTCTTGTGTTTGTCTGTATGTTAGGGTTCTCTAGAGAAACAAAACCAGGACACTTCCAAATCCATATATATTTATAAAGATAGATAGATATACACATAAGAAATAAATAGCTAATTAGTGTATAGAGGAGTACAAATGACTCAGTGCAACTCACTTCCATGAGACAACTAATACACTGGCAGTCCTTCAAGTCTTGAGGGCCAGCAGGTACAAGTCAAGTAAGCAGACAGCTGAGTCCTCTGTAGAGCAATTCAAGCAATCCAGCCACAGGCAGCAAACAGCATGGCAAGTCACCAACAGTCAGATGACAGGGTCGGACAGTCCCCAGCTCAAGCTGTATATTCCAGTAGTGTGGCGAAGCAGGTCTTGAAGGTTCCTCAAACAACAGCAACAAAGTCCACGGTTTAGGTTTCCCACAGGTAGTGTAGCTTGCAAGTTGAGGCAGAGAACCAGCTAGGGCAGACGTACACTGGTTGGATCATCAAAGACTTCCCACCCACTGGCCTATGATTTTCCTGCATTCGGTATCATTGCATATGTTTTGTGAGTCTGAAGAGGACTTTATAGATTGGTATCAAGCTTATGGACTTGGCTGAGATATTTTCTCAATATTCAATTGCTCTTGCATATAAAATTCTTTCCTATTCACATGAGTGTCTATGAATTTGTTTCTCTAGTCTACCCGGACTAACAACTGGAGACACATTTTCCAGCAACATAGCAACATGTGAGCCACCACAGTATGACAAACTGATGGGCATTTTAAGGCTCATTAAGTATATTACATATGACATTTCTCTTTGCCACAGTCAACCCTCAAGGCATCTAGTCAAGTGACAAATCCTGTATTTAGAAGAAATTAATTTTGCTAAAGAGAATGAAGCTTAATTCTGGGATCAGAACCTTTTTTTTAATCATTTGATGGGGACTCATACAACTCTTATGACAATCCATACATCCATCCATTGTGTAAAGCACATTTGTACTTTTGTTACCCTTATTCTCAAAACATTTGCTCTCCATGTAAGCCCCTGGCATCAACTCCTCATTTTCCCCCTCCCTCTCCACTCCCCCCTCCCTCATGAAGCCTTGGTAATTTATAAATTATTATTTTGTCATATCTTGCACTGCCCGATGTCTCCCTTCACCCACTTTTCTGTTGTCCATCCCCCAGGGAAGAGGTTATATGTAGATCCCTGTAATCGGTTCCCCCTTTCTACCCCACCCTCCCATTATCACCACTCTCACCACTGGTCCTGAAGGGATCATCCATCCTGCATTCCCTGTGTTTCCAGTTCCTATCTGTACCAGTGTACATCCTCTGGTCTAGCCAGATTTGTAAGGTAGAATTGGGATCATGATGGGAGTGGGGCGGTGCTGAGGAGGAAGGAAGCATTTAGTAACAAGAGGAAAGTTGTATTTTTCATCGTTGCTACACTGCACCCTTATTGGCTCTTCTCCCTGCAGCCCTTCCATAAAAGGTTGTCCAGTTGCCTACAGATGGGCTTTGGGTCCCACTCCATACACCCGTCATTCAAAATGATAGGATTTTTTTGTTCTTTGATGCCTGATACCTTATCTCTTCAACACCTCGTGATCACACAGGCTGGTGTGCTCTTTCCATGTGGGCTTTGTTGCTTCTGAGCTAGATGGCTGCTTGTTTACCGCTTGTTTACCTTCAAGTCTTTAAGACCCCAGATGCTATATCTTTTGATAGCTGGGCACCATCAGCTTTCTTCACCACATTTGCTTATGTACC
>NW_022111324.1:27459610-27471486 GCF_000313985.2 Echinops telfairi | reverse complement strand
CTTTGTCTCCTAGCTCTTTCCTCTATTTCCTTTTACTTTTCTCTTGTCCCACTATCATGCTCAGTCTTCATTTGGGTTTCAGTAATTCCTCTCAGTTACATTACACTTGGTCACACCCTACCAGGCTTTGTACGCCCTCCTCACCACTGATTTGAATCACTTGTTGTTCCCTTGTCCCTGAGTTTGTTAACACCACTTCCTCCCCCCACCTCCCCCTGCCCCATGTACCCCTGTAACTGTAGGTCCCGTTGTTTTCACCTCCAGATTGTTCCTCCAGCCTATCTCATTTAGACAGAGATAATAATATGCACAAAAACAAGACTGAGCAAAACCAAGCAACAAAAGAAAACAAAACAACAACAACTACAAAAAGCCATTGACAAAAAACACACAACTACAACAAAAAGAAATGCTCTGGTTAGTCCAAGGACTGTTTGTTGACCATTAGGAGTATTTTCTTGTCGTGAAGAAAATGGGGAACTCCTTAGTGAGTGATCAGAAGCCCCTGGCAGTGGCTTGATCAAACATAGATGAATAACTGAGCCCTGAAGCTGAAGTACTTGGAATGACTGCCCCAGATCTAAATTGAATTGCATTTTGAATTACACTGTAGCTTGATCTAAAAAATCCTGCTCAGCCTGCTCTAAAGAGACAATTCAGCTTCTTATAAAGCTTTCACTGCTTGTAATCTAAAAGGAACAAGGGACAGGATTTTAACGTGTTCAAGAATTGTTTCTTTAAATAATGTTTGTTGAGAGTGTTTACACAGCTTGCTTCAAGAAGAATACCTTGGTCAATATATTCCCAGAGGTTAGAAAACAGAAATAATAATACTAAGAAGCATTGTAGTTAAACAAGCGCCTGATAACATTTTGTAATGCAATCCCTCATGCCTGTGAGTATGTATCTCTTTGTTTACTCCATCTGACAAAATATTATCTCATGAAGTGTTTACAATTTGCAACACTATAGTATTTGCTTGGGTGCTCAAAAACCAAACTCACTACCATCGAGTCAATTCTGTCTCATAGCGACCCTATAGGACAGGGTAGAATTGTTGATGCGGGTTTCTGAGACTAACTTTTCAGGAGTACAAAGCTTTATCTTTCTCCCGAGGAACAGCTGGTAGTTTTGAACTGCTGATCTTGCAGTTAGCAGCCCAAATTGTAACCCACTACACCTCCAGGACTCCACATGGCCTGGGTGCTAGTGTCTCCCAATTTCACAAATTTCTCTATCTTTCAATAAAACTTTTTGTGCATATATCTATGTACATATATTTATATGTTAAGTATTAAGGTAACTGATGGACATTGGGCCTCTACCCAAGTATTCCCTCAATGCAAGAACACTGTATTCTAATAACACAGCATTCTGTGATGCTCACCTTCCCTGACACAATTGCTGAAGACAAAATGGGTACATAAGCAAATGTGGTGAAGAAAGCTGATGGTGCCTGGCTATGAAAAGATATATTGTCTGGGGTCTTAAAGGCTTGAAGATAAACAAGTGGCCATCTAGCTGAGAAGCAACAGAACTCACATGGAAGAAGCACACCAGCCTGTGCGATCATGAGGTGTCTGTGGGGTTAAGTATCAGACATCAAAGACCTAGAACAGTAAATCATATCAATGTGAATGAGGGAATGGAGGAGTGGAGACCCAAAGCCCATCTGTAGACAATTGGACATCTCCTTCATAGAAGGGTAACAAGGAAGAGATGAGCCAGTCAGGGTGCATTATAGCACTGACAAAACATACATCTTTCCTCTAGTTATTTAATGCTTCCTTCCACCCACTATCATGATCCCAATTCCACCTTACAAATCTAAGTAGACCAGAGGATGTACACTGGTACAGATAAGAGCTGGAAATACAGGGAATCCAGGACAGATAAACCCCTCAGGACCAGTAATGAGAGTAGCAATACCAGGAGCAAAGGGGAAGGTGGGGGGAGAAAGGGCAAACTGATCACAGTGATCTACATATAACCCCCTCCCCGGTGATAGACAACAGAAAAGTGGATGAAGGGAGACAGTGGTCAGTGTAAGACATGAAAAAAATAATTTATATAATATCAAGGGTTCATGAGGGAGGGGGGATTGGAGGAGAGCTGCCAAGGGCTCAAGAGACAGAAAATGTTTTGAAAATAATGGTGATAACATATGTACAAATGTGCTAGACCAAATGGATGTATGCATGGATTGTGATAAGAGCTGTAAGAGCTCCAATAAAATTATTTTTTCCCTTTTTTATCAAATACTTTTATTGGAGGCTCTTACATCTCTTATCACAATCCATACATTCTTCTAGTGTGTCAAGCACATTTGCACAAATGTTGCCATCATCATTTTCAAAGCATTCTCTTCTCACTTGAGCCCCTGATATCAGTTCCCCATTTCTTCCCTCTCCCTCCCCTGCCCGCCCTCCCTCATGAACCCTTGGTAAGGTATAGGTTGTTATTTTCATATCTTACACTGTCCTCCGTCATCCCTCACCCACTTTTCCAGTGTTTGTCCCCCTGGGAGGGGGTTATAGATTAAGGTGACCAGATTTAAAGCTGGACACCATTGGTGGGGAGGGGGGGTTCTTGATTAAAAATTTGGTCTATATGGACCAAATAGACCATTCCCGAGCTTGTCGTGCATTCTTTCAAAAAACCGGGACTTTTTTAAAAAGCCAAAAATCAGAACTGTCCCACCAAAAGCGGGACGTCTGGTCACCTTATTATTGATTGATCCTTGTGATTGATTCCCCCTTTCTCCTGCACCCTCCCCTAATCCTCCTGGTATCTTTACTCTCATTGTTGGCCCTGGGGGTGTTTATCTATCCTGGATTTCCTGTGTTGTGGGCTCTCGTCTGTACCAGTGTGCATGTTCTGGTCTAATCCGATTTGTAAGGTAGAAGCGAGGTCATGATAGTGGGGGCGAAGGAAGCACCAAAGAACTAGAGGAAAGTTGCGTGTTTCATCGGTGCTATACTGCACCCTGACTGGCTTATTTCTTCCCTGTGACCCTTCTGTAGGGTGGTGTCCAATTGTCTACAGGTGGGCATTGGGTCTCCAATCCATGCCCCTCCCATCACCACATTCACCTTGGCTATGATTTTGTTCTGGGTCTTAGATGCCTGATAACTGATCCCATCGACACCTCATGATCACACAGGCTGGTGTGCTTCTTCCATGTGGGCTTTGTTGCTTCTCAGCTAACTCTTTGTTTTTATCTCTAAGAGAGTGTAAGGCTGGTGCTTCACTGTAACAGTAGCTATAATATCTACGATACTTTACCAAATTCAGAGGAATTAAAAGAAATTATTTTTAGTGATTATCTATACATACATCTAAAACTTCAGTATAAAATTGATTATTCACTTAAAAAACATTTCCTAAGAGTGTACAACTGATCAAACAGCAATTAAAAGAGGCATAAGGCATATGCCCTGTCCCCAAAGAACTCAGTATCTTGTTGGGGAGACATGACAAATAAGGCCAGTCAGAATTAGAATAAAGCAATAGGAGTGAGGATCCCTTTCTGGCCTATTTATAATTGTGTATTATGGAAGCTTATCTCTCATAGGACTTTAGTCATGGTTATATTAGTTTTAAAAAAGTACATGATAAGAATTTTTGATAAATCCATAAATGTGCTGATAGTCAATAACTTCATAAACTTTGTATGTTAGGCATTGTGCTCAGTATTTTTATAAGCATTATTTCATTTAATTATCACAATAGGAAATTGCCATCACTATTGCCATTATATGTAGAAGAAGTGAAGATTGAGAGTATTTCAATACTTATTTATGTTACTTCAAGTAACAAGGTGGGCAAATCTATACCCATAGTCAATAGTATATATTGCATTCTTATAATTGATGCCCTTGCTTCAACTAATAAAAGAGTGCTTCTGAGTTTTTGAATATTTGTTCTAAAATAAAGGACCATATAATAAAATGATATTAGTAATAAGTACCCTCAATTCATAAGCAGGGTGTGAAAAGCCCAGCTCCGGGCAATGCTGGGCTCAATTTTCAAAAGCTCAGAAGGATACACAGCAGGGGCTGGTCCTGTCAAATTTTCTAGCAAATGCTTAGAGAGAAACTCTTAGTTCTAAAGGAAAGTGAGTTCTTTTGCCTTCTCTTATTACTATAACATAAATAAACCAAGCTGGAAAAATCATCAGACATCAGAGACTAAAAGAATAGAAGCAAAAGTCTTCAGGAATCTCCCCGTTCACACTTATTTTCTGCTGTGCACTGATTTATTACATGTGGCAGGAACTTAAACCAGATGTAGACTTCTGGAAAGGCCATGTTAGGCTGAAGAGGGGAGCGGAATGGCTCTAAGGTGAAAGCAGGGAATAAAGGTCGGTGGGTGGTTTCTCTTGTGCTAACTTACACACTGGGGTAAAACTGTCACAATCTTTTCAAATGAGCTGGAACTCTTTTCTTTATCTGGGAGTTATTTAAACCTCTAGCTGTGGAAATGCAATTTTCTTCATTTTTAGAGAGAGCCAAGATTTATCTGAGTAATTTAAACCTAATGTAAAGCAACCTTTTTTTAAAAAGCATATTTCTAATATGTAAATATTAATGTTTGCACATCACAATCTATTCCCTTCTTGTCTAATGTTTAAATTTTACATTTTAATAGGTTGAATTAAACATCGTGTCTTTATCTGCCATTTGATTTTTTAAAAGTAAAGTTTTGAGAAATATCAATTCTTTCAAGTTACACTGTTGTAATGTGAAAGAATGTCCAATTCTTTTGAGTATTGGAAATAATGCCTTTTAGTGACTTATGTGTAAAATCCCACCCCACCCCCAAAATTAGCCTAGTGCTGGTTATGTTTCTATAGTTACAATTTTATTTTTCAAAAACTTTAAAATGGTTAGGGGAGGAAAATTCTCATGTAAATGCTTTACTTTGGAAATAGGCTTGGAAACAAAACATGCATAATATGTAATAGATTTCTAGGCATTGCTCTTTTTAGAAAGAAAATTATATTGAAAATCAATTGAGCAAAGATGACTTTCTCGAAAGTACTTGTGATTTTAGTTTACAAATTGTTTTTATAAGATCTTCATGTGCAATATAGCTATATGAAAAATAATTTATTATATATTGAATTGACAGAGGATATTTGTCCATGGGTATTTACCTATACCAAAAATATCCATGAGCACATACCAAGCAAAATTATAAAAACTTGTTAGACATAATCAAATACCTTGAGGGAATGAGTTACTGAGTTCAAGAGCATAGTCTCAGTAGATATTTTGGTGAATTGGCATAACATAGACCACCAAGACAATGGTCTACATTCTTTCCTAACATTTTCTATTTTTTAATAATTTTATTGGCTTATAATTCCCATAACGTACAATTCAGTGGTTTAAAAATATTTAAAAGAGTTGTACTATCATCACCACAATCAATTTTGGAATGCTTTCTTCTATCTTGTACTCATTATTAATAATTCCTTATTACATCCCCCCCAACCTCCCGTGCCACAACCCTAAGAAATTATTACTCTAGCTAGTGTCTCTATAAATTTACCTATCCTGGATTTTGTGTAAAGAAAAACATACTAGAACAACAATAACAACAACAAAACTCCCGGTAACAATAACAAAGTAAAACAGAGAAAAACCTCGAATGAAAAGCAAACAGAAAATAATAAAAACCAGAATACATTTAAAATGGAACAAAGGAAGAACATATTATAAGGTATTAAAATTTAACCTAACTGCATCTGAATAAATCCAATGCTCTATATCCGCTAGAAGGTTATTCACATCCCTGGCCACTGGTCAGAGGGGATTCACTGGAGGTTCAATCCACGTGGGGACCTTACAAATGGATTTGGGGTTTTCAGTGTCATCCATAGCTTTCCACAAATGGTGGGCTTCAAATTTAAGCTTTAATACTGTTCCTTCCCCTGGTCTTGGGTTTTATTATTTACAACCCTTGGTTCACACAGGCTGGTATGCTTCTTCTCTGTGGACTTAGCTTACACGTTGTTTGGATAGTTGCTTGTTTTAAGATAAGGCTTTAATACCTCAGATGCTATTCTGTCTTATAGCCAGAAACCATCTGATTTCTTCACCATACTCGGCTAAAACATCTATATCTTCAGTGATCTCTTTATGAGGACAAGTGTTGTGTAGGGCCACATCATAAGAAAGAATTGTTCTTTGAGACAGCCAGGGTGCAGCACAGCACCGACAGAACACACAACACTCCTCTAGTTCTTTAATCCACTCCCCCACCCTGCTCCACTATCATGACCCCAGTTCTACTTTACAAATCTAGCTAGATTGGAGTCTGTACACTGGTACAGAGAAGAGCTATGGACACATGGAATCCAGGACAGGTAAGTCCCTCAGGAACAGCAATGAGAGTAGCAATTCCATGAGGGTAAGGGGAAGGTGAGGGGAGATAGGGAAGACACAGGGAACCAACTATAATGACCAACGTATAATTATCCCCCCTCCCCAGGGGGATGAACAATGTGGGTGAGGAGCACAGCGGTGTTGTAGGATATGAAAATAATAATAATTTATAATTTATCAGGGGTCCTTGAGGGTGGGAGGGTAGGGGAGGGAGGGGAAAAAAGAGGAGCTGATACCAAGGGCTCAAACAGAAAGAAAATATTTTGAAAATGATGATGCAGCATATGTACAAATGTGCTTGATACAATTGTTGTATGGATTGTTATATGAGCTGTAAGAGCCTCCAATAAAATAATTTATTTAAAAAATAAATGAATCATTCTTAGATTAGGGTTATAATTAAGTGTAAGATCAAAATCCATTCATTCATCTATGATTTATATATGTCCTTGGTCCACTTTAAAGACATCATTTTTTATTAAGTTTCTAGCCACCTTTTGGTGACTCAGACCATATGCTATAGATAACTGGGACTTTAGACTCAGACCTTTCAGGGTTCACAACATTTTTCATAGGCTGTTTGATTTGGAAAACCCACAATGCAAACTGGACTTTACCTTAAACGTACTCGGAGCAGAGTAAAAGAACTGAACTACAGTACTCCCTTGGACTTAAGGCTGAAATGTTACAGTGTGAGAAGAAGCACGTGGGTATTATCCCAAGGTTATGGATTTGCAGAAGTCATTAGACTTGGGTTCAGATCTCTTGCTTGGAGAGAGCCCAATAAAAAGCAACTCCAGACTACCGTGTATTTGCTGCTTTCATACTCTCTTTGCGTTGTCATGGCATACTTGAGCCCAGCAGCCATATTTCTGCCTTTGTGAACTTTTTAAAAGTTTGGTCCTCCCAGAAGCAACAAAGCCCACATGGAAGCAAATTGGAAACAACAGGAAAGAACAATAGTTGGAAAATATGACCTTGGTGATAGAAACAAAGCTGGAGATTGCAAAAAGAGAATTTTGTAAAATCAATGACTTCTTCATCATAAATATTGTTTTTCAACAACACAACTGGTGACTATACACCTGGACTTCTCCAGATGGAATGCACAGAAATCAAATTGACCACACTTGTGGAAAGAAACAATGGAGAAGCTCAGTATTGGCTGCTAAAACCAGGCTATGGGCTGACTGTGGAACAGACTGTTATTTTTTATTTTAGGTTGAAACTGAAGAAAATTAAAATAAGTCCATGAGTACTAAATTTTGACCTTGAATTTATCCCACCTGAACTTTGAGACCATCTCAAGAACAGATTTGGTACATTGATTACTAATGGCAGAAGACTTCATGAGCTGTAGGATGATATCAAGAACATTATATATGAAGGAATCAAAGGTCATCTTTTGAAAAAAAAACAGGAAAAAATAAAAGACCACAGTGGATGTCAGAAGATACTCTGAAACTTACTCTTAACCACAGATTATCTAAGAAAAATGGAAAAAATGATGAAGTAAAGGAGTTCAACAGAAAATTTCAAAGGGCAGCTCAAGAAGACAAAGTCAAATATCATAATGAAATGGACAAAGACCTACAGTTAGAAAACAAAAAATGAAGAACACATTCAGCATATAATAAATGGAAAGAACTCAAGAAAAAATTCATGCCTTGAACTGCAATATCGAAAAATTCTATGATCAAAATATTGAACAACCAAATGAAGATGGAAAGAATAAACAGAATCACCCTACCAAAAAGGACTAGTTGACATTCAGCGATTTCAAGAATTAGCACATGAACAAGAACCAAAGGTACCAAAGAAGTCCAAGCTAGACTGAATGCATCTGCCCAAAACAAGGCTCCAGGAACTGAGGAAATGCCAATTGAAATGTTTCAACAAGCTGATGAAACCCCAGAAGCATTCACTTATCTGTGCCAAGAAATGTGGAAGACACCTACCTGGTCAGCTGACTTGAAGAGATTCATACTTCAAAGAGAAGTGACCCAACAGAATGTGCAAATTATAAAACATTATCACTGACATCTCATGCAAGTAAAATTTTGCTGAAGATCATTCAACAATGGTTGCAGCAGAACATTGACTCGGACCTGCCTTTTCAATAGAAGAGAATGTGGAACAAGAGATAACATTGCTGATGTCAGATGAGTCTTGACTAAAAACCGAGAATACTACAAAGATGTGTATTCGAGTTTTATTGATTATGCAAAGGCATTTGATTCTGTAGATTGTAATAAACTATGGATAGTCTTGAGAAGAATGGGAATCCCAGACTTCATCATTGTGCTCATGCAGAACCTGTATATGGATCAAGAGGTAGTCCTTTAAAAAGAAAAAGGGAATATTGCATATTTTAAAATCAGGGAAGGTGTGCATCAGGGTTGTATTGTCTCACCATATGTATTCAATCTGTATGCTGAGCAAATAATCCTAGAAGCTGTACTATAAGAGGAACATGTCTTTAAGATTGGAACAAGGCTTATTAACAATTGTTGAAATGCAGATGACATAACCTTGTTTGCTGAAAGTGGGGAGGACTTGAAAACTTTACTGATGAAAATAAAATATTGCAGCCTTCACTATGGATTACAACTCAAGTGTAAAGTAAACAAAAATCCTCACACCTGGGCCAATAAATAATATCATGATAAATGGAAAAAAGATAAAAGTTGCCAAGGACTTCATCTTTTTTATTTTTTAAGTCAATGTTTACAGAAGCAACAGGTAAGAGATCAAAAGATGCATTGAATAAATCTGTTAACAAGAGCTTTTGAATGTTATGGAAAACAAGGACGTTATTTTGAGGACTTTTCCATCACTTCATATGTATGTGAAAGTTGGACACTGAATAAGGATAATCAAAGAAGAATAGATGCATTTGAATTATGGTGCTGGTGAAGAATATTGAAAAGTACCATGAATTGCTGAAAGACCAAGCGAATTTGTCTTGGAAGAAGTACGGCCAGAATACTCCTTGAAGGCAATGCTGAGACTTCATCTCCCTTTGGGTTTGCTGTAAGGAGAGACCAGTCCCTAGAGAAAGGCCCTTGACACAGTGGATGTACACAGTGGCCTCACACTTAACAATCAGGGTGAGAATGGTGCAGGACTGGGTAATGTTTCTTTCCTTTGTACAGCCGATCGCTTTGAGTTGCAAACGACTCAGTGGAACCTAGCAACAACAGTTTCATAAGGCTATTTTCCTGTATTTTCTTCTAGATCTTTGTAGTTCTAGCTTTCATGTTTGGGTCTGATTCAGGGGAACTAGTGTTTGTATGTTGTGTAAGGAAGGGGCTGAAGTTTCTTTATATTTTTCATTTGTTCAGTTGTTCCAACATCATTTATTTAAGACTTTCCTCTTCCCGCTGAATTGATTTACCCTTATAAAAATTCAAATGACTGTTTATGTATAGGTCTATTTATGAGCTTACTATTCTGCCATGTTGGCATATTTGTCTATCCTTCTGTTGTAGCCACATTTATTTTTAATAGCTGTATTAAATGAATTATTTAATTATCATATTAAACAAAATTGACACAGATCTTACATTTCTAAAGATTGTCTTTTAGAATTTACTCCACCCCCATTAAGACTCATGGAATACTATTCATTCACAGGTACTGTCCTGCTTTTACATGACTTGTTAATAAGAAATAGATAATTTGATCAGTCCACCAGCTAGCGTTCATTGTTGCTCTCTTGAACACAGTGTGTTGTTGTGGAAAACAGGCAAGCTCACACCATCTGAGGCCATCACTCTGCTGTAAGAATGACCAAGAGGTCAATAATATTAAAGGCATCTTTTTCCTGTGAAAAGATGGCCTCATTTATTAGGTCTCATTAGTAATTTTGAAACACGCTTTGCCATGGGGTATGTATAATTTTGTGATGCTCTCAGGTCACTTCTGTATCGGTCACTATTACACATACTTTCACAATGCATTTTATGATGTTATGGTGCTTTCTAATTTAGACAAATATGAGGGGGTACCCCCCCCCAAAAAAAAAAAACAACAATGGAAAAAAGCTCATTTTTCTCACTAGGCAACTCGCTCTGCGGTAATGCACCTAGTGGCGTGCCTGGGAAGGTTCTCTCTGGTCACAGTGAACTTTTTCACAAAAGCAGTGAGATATTTTATTGTGCCAACCTGGCCAATAAACACATGTGGGGTTAACTGAAGGGCAGAGGGATAAATGGCTCAGTGAGCCTCGCCTTTTTAGTTCTTGGGTCTCTTGCTTTCCGATGGTCGGTCCAGGGTGCAGCTGCCTCAGCCAGTTCCCTACTTCAACTGGAAAGGCTCACTTCCTGCAAGACATCCCCAAGGAGAAGCCCCATGGACCCACCCTGATGCAGCCCTGGGTGCTGGAGCAGCCATGTGGAGACCCCTGCAAGTGCTGAGATGTTTACACGTTCCCTGACTCTGCTTTCCTCCTGCAGTCAGCGTCATTGCGTCTGTTTTGTGAGATGGAGGAGGGCTTTGTGGATTGGTGTTGGACATATGGGTTAATGTTGGACTTGTGGGGTTGGGCACCACTGGGTTGGGATGTTTTCTTGATGTGCACTTAACTTTTATATAAAACTCTCTCTTATACATGGGTTTCTGTGGATTTGTTTCTCTAAAGTACCCAGAATAACACAAGCAGTTTCGCTTGAACCTCATTTTTTGTGAGGGCTGATTTCAGTGAAGTGTGTTCCCGTGAAATTTTGTTTCCTGCTTGGGAAAAATGACACAGAAACCGTAGTGATGTTGAACACAGCTTACAAGGACAGTGCTATGGGAAAAACTCAAGTTTCTTGTTTCAAAAAAGGTGAAATGTTGATTTCAAACTTCGTTCTGGATGTCCGTCAACTTCCTGAACAGATAAAAATGTCAACTGTAGTGCATTTGGAGTTTATTCCATCAGGTCAGTTAGCTTTTAATTAAGCTTTCTATTTAGAGGTCTGAAAAGATGGCATAGCATAGCAAAGGCCTGATTGGTTGCAGACAGGGGACTGGTTTTGCCACCATGACAATGCACCTGCTCACACAGCCATCTCAGTGTGCCAGTTTTGGGCCCAAAACAGCATGCCTTTGCTGTCCCACGCACCTGACTCACCTGACCTCGCTATATATGACTTCTTTTTGTTTCTCAATGAAGAGGGACATGAAAAGACAGCAATTTGATGATGCACAAGAAGTGAAGAAAAAACCGAAGGAGATACCGTCAGCCATCCAAACATATGAGTTTGAAAAATGTTTCCAAGAATAGAATTGCAGATTTGACAAATATATTAATTGTAATGGAGAGTAGTTTGATATGGTTGTTTTGAAAAAAGTTTCAAATACTTAGTTTTTTTTTGTTTGTTTTTTTAAACATTTTATTAGGGGCTCATACAACTGTTGTCCCAATCCATACACACATCAATTGTGTAAAGCGTATTTGTACATAGTTTCTCAAAACATTTTCTCTCCATTTAAACCCCC
>NW_022111324.1:27426742-27454383 GCF_000313985.2 Echinops telfairi | reverse complement strand
ATCAAGGGTTCATGAGGGATGAGGGAGTGGGGAGGGACGGGAAAAATGAGGAGCTGATACCAAGGGCTCAAGTAGAAAGCAAATGTTTTGAGAATGATGAGGGCAACAAATGTAGAAATATACTTGACAGACAATGGATGGATGTATGTTTGGAGTATGATAAGAGTTGTATGCTCCCTCAATAAAAGATTTATCCAAAAAATCTCAGAAATTTTTTGAGAGAGATAAGTATATGCATCTGAAAGCCCACTGCCATTTAGTCTGTTCGAACACATGGCAAACCTGTATAAGGTCTCTGAGGCTGTGAGTCTTTAATGGAACAGACATTCTCATCTTTCTCCTGTGGAGTGGCTTGTGGGTTTGAACCACCGACATGGCAATTAGTGTAGTGTTTATCCGACGGTACCACTATGACTTCAAAGTAAATCTATTTTTATATAAGTAAAAAGTGATCCAAAAGGAGACAATTTCAAACAAGAAACATCTTTCCTCTTAAAATCCCATTAGAGTTTTGTTTTTATAAAAACTTTTTATTGTGAATTGGTTGAAGGTTTACAGAGTAGATCATCAATTTGACATTCAACAATTTGTGCCCATTTTGTTTCTTGTCATTGATTGCAATCCCTACAATGTGATATTACTTGTCCCACTTCCTTTCTGTGTTTCCTATTTGTATTCCTCCTTCTTTCCTAACTTTTTGTCTTGGGTAAATGTTACCCTTTTGATCGCAAATGACTGGTTATCCTACGGAGTGTTTTATTGTTGTTCCCCTTATAGACCTACTTGTCTATTGTTTGGCTGAAAATTGGGTCACAGGAGTGAGTTCATTTCTAGACCTGGATGGCTAAGAGTCTCTGGGATTCCATTAGTCTCTAGTCAACCAATAAACCTAGTCTCTTTTATGATTTTAATTTTGGTCTACATTTTTCTCCCACTGTACCCAGGACTTCTAATATCCCTTTCTAAGTTATTGGCAATGGCAGCCAGCCGCCATCAAGCTCTTCTGGGCTCCGAGTTGTGGAGGCTGATGTTTGTAGGGCCCTCAAGAATCTCTTGGATTAATTGTTCAAATGCATCTTGATTTTCATCATTTTTCCCCCTGCAGAGACCAGTTGCTGCACCTTAGACAGCCACTCACAAGCTTTTAAGACCCCAGTTGATCACAGTAGGATGTAGAACATTGTCTTGTGAATGATGCTGTGAAATTGATTTTGGTAGCCCCTAAAATCTTGGTCCTTATCAACCCTGAGCTCCTGACTCAGTCTCTAAAGATGTTTTGCTATGGGTAGGACATTTTTTAAAATGTGCCCCCTGTATGCTTTACCATATTGATGAATATAGTTGCAGCATAGTCAGTTACCCATGTGTAAGCATTCTCTGTCAAACCGATCTGTATTTGTGGTTGTACTCCCACTCTCTCTCCTACACCTGTCCGACCCACGTGTCTTTCCAGGCATCACTCATAGGTCACCACGACTGCATGACTGTGTGTGTCACAGGATGGCACTGTTGCCTGTAACTCTTGCACTCCTCTCAGGGTCTTCCTTTGCCTGTTAGAAGTTTTTGAAGAAAGGGAGCAATATGATACTCAATATAATCACCATACTTGAGATGAATTAGATTAAAAATACTAGTGGACTCATGATTAAAGGGTTTATTAGGGCAGTTAACATGTTACCTTAAGTTAGTCGATTTCTAACCATGATGACCTCATATGTGTTAGAATTGAACTGTAAGGTATTCAATGCATGGTTTTCCAGAATTAAATTAATGAGACTTTCTTCTGAGGCACTTCTAAGGGACTTGAACTTTCAATGTTTTGTTATTATTTGAGTGTGTTTAACTATTTGCATCACTTGGGATTGTACCCTAGGATAGTAGAAACACTGAAGAAATGATTCATAAGTAATATGGGCTTTAGACTAGCTTACTTTAAGGTCCTTTCTGATAGTTAAAGGAAGAAAAATAATTGGCAAAATATATTAGGAAAGATGTACTGAAGTGCCTGAACCTGAGTGGTGATGGAAGAAATACATGCATATGAAAGACACATGTGAGAAAACAAACCTGAAGCTGACTTCTGGGAAGATGGCGATGGAGTAGCACATGACAGGGGGACTTTGCAGGGATCAGCCCAGGAGAGTTGCTTGGAGGGAGGTTCTATGCTGCTGGAGCACAGGAGGAACATCATAAAGATAAGTAGGCCCAGACCCACAAGGTTTTGAGGGGCTGGGGGCTTTGGGCTTACCACAGTGGAGGCTGGCTAGGGCTTGAACTTAGCCCCACCACTGTCTCTGGTGGAGCCTGACCATTTGGAGCACACGTGGGGGTTTCATCTCAACACAGCCACAGCTTGCCGCCCCCTCGGGGCACCCTTGCAGCTCCACGGTCAGGGATCGGGGTTCAGCTACATTGTTACTTTTGTTTCCCTCTCTTCTCAATATACCAGCACAGTCTCAACGGGCTTACTTTTTAATTTTGTTCCTCCTCTTGTCTATTTCCTGATCTCTCAAACTCCACTGCTGACTTCCAGACCACCCCTTTAGCATAGGGCATTTATGCCTGCACCACACCCAGCTAGGTGAGCTCCACCCTGTGCAGCTAGCCCTAGGCTGGGAATACCCTCATGACCTCCACCAGGGTGTACCCCGACCAACTTCTTACTTCTTACCAGGGAATTCCTGCCTGTGTGCCTGGGGGCCTAAGGCAGCTTGGCCAACACTCATCAATGTTCCAAGCTGCTGCAGGAACCACTGCCCAACTTCCACACACCAAAGCAGGCAACCCACCAGCCTTCTGGGGCACTCCCCTGAGAGGGAAGCCATTGGAGGATAAAGTGGTAGGTTAATTCTGTAGTGAAATTAGCTGTAGGCAGTTCAAATAAACATTCCTATAAATCTCCTAGAGAGAGCCAGTGCTCTTCAACTCCCTGGAAAATTGCAACTGGCTCCTCTAAAACAATGCAATGCAAACAACCATCATCCCCAATGACCTCAACAAAATAAACAGGAGAAACAAAAGGCAATGGCAGAAGATGTCCCGAACATAAGGACATAGAAGAAGCAGACATTGAGCTGCCACAGAAAGAAACTTTCAGAATGCTGCTTGGAGTCATACAGGATATGAGAGAAACAATACAGAAAAAGGATGAAATGATAGAGGAGATAAAGGCCATACACCAAAGGGAAATTCAGGAGCTTAGGAAGGAGATAACAAAAACCAGTAGCAGAAACACGGGCCTGGAGAATCGACTGGAAGAAACAGAGAAACGGATCAGTGACTTGGAGGACAGCCAAGCAGACTTTTAACAAACGTGAACAGAAACCTAATAAGATCATCAGAGAAGCTGAAGAAAACCTAAGAGCTATGTCTGATGCTATGAATAGGAACAACATTCGAATTATTGGCTTAGCGGAGAAGACACAACAAAGAAGTCATCTGCAACAATAGTGAGAGAATTTTTGGAGGAAAACTTCCCCAGCTTAATGAGTGAAAACCAGACTACCATTCAGGAGGCTGAAAGAACACCAGCGAGATTGAATCCCAAGAAGTCACCAAGGTAGAGTTAAACTATCCAACTTTTTGGAAAAGGAGAAAAGAAATAAAATCATCAGCATACAGACAACTGATCTTTGATAAAGGCCCCAAAAATATCCAATAGGAAGCAGATGCCCTCTTTAACAAGTGGTGCTAGGAAAAAATGGGTATTTACCTGCAGAAAAATGAAGCAAGACCCTTATCTCACTCCATGCACAAGAATAAACTCAAGGTGGATCACAGACCTTAAAGTTAAACCCCAAACTATTAGGGCCATCAATGAGGGAATTGGGACCAACTTGATAACTTTGGCACAGGGAATACATAGGCTATCAGAAATATGGAAGGACACAAACACAGGAGGCAGACATTGTCAAATGGGATATACTGAAGATAAAACACCTGTGTACATCAAAAGAATTCACCAAGAGAGTAATAAGAGCATCCACAAACTGGGAAAACATCTTTAGCAATGAAACAGAAAAAGGCCCTATTACTAAAAAAGGCCTTATTACTAAAATCTACAATACTCTGCTAGCTTCCAAAAAGAAAAAAACTAATTGCCCACTGAGGGTGGGCAAAGGACCTGAACAGAAGTTTCACAGGGGCAGAAATTTGAATGGCCAACAAACATATGAGAAAATGTTCCCGATCTTTAGCCATAAGAGAAATGCAAATTAAAACAACAATGAGGTACCACCTAACACCCTCAAAGATAGCCCAATTCAAAAAATTAGAAAGCAATGGTGTTGGAGGGAATGTGGGGAGACAGGAACTCTCATCCCCTGCTGGTGGACCTGTAAGTATGTACAGCCACTATGGAACTCAATCTGGTGATATATAAAACAGATGGAAATCGAGTTACCATACAACCCAGCAATTCCCCTACTGGGCATATATACCAAGAAGAGGCAAGAAACAAACCAAGGCCAGACAGCTGTGCTTCAGTGTTCATTGCAGCACAGTTCACAATTGCAAGGGGTTGGAAACAACCCAAATTTCCATCAACTGACGAGTGGATGAAAAAGCTGTGGTATGTACGTACAATGTGGTATGTACTACACATCACTAAAAATCAGTGATGAACATATGAAGCACATCGCTGCATGGGAAGAACAGGAGGAAATCATGCTAAGCGAAGTAACCCAAGCACAAAAGGACAAGTACAACATGAGTCCGCTGAGGTAAGCTTTAAAAAAAAATGCAAAAGGGGCATAGGGAAAAAGCTACTGTAAACAAACATTCTTGGGGTGAGGACCAGGTAATATGGCAGGGACCAGACCAAATCCAGGGATGCATATGGTAGACAACTAAAAAGGAGGTGAGAAAGGGAAAAAAATAATAGAAAAGAAATGGGTAGTAGGCACAGGGCATTAACCCACCCAAGGGGAGGGTATTGTTTATATTTCCACAGAGAAATAGGGACCAGACTTCAACCCAGTGCTCCACGATGTGAATGCAACATGACACCATGGAATAGGAAACTACCTGGATACCTGCCCCTCCCCCCCGAAGAATTTATTTCACAGGATGACATTGAATCTGCAGCTCTGGGAGAGGGATATATCTGATCGGAGTACATGGGAACAGATGAAGGGGGAGGAGGAGAGAGTGGAGCACATCCTGGCCCACCAAGCCTTGAGGACGATGTTCCCGATTAGAGCAGCCAGTCCACAGAGAGGACCACATGTCCGGCCCCACTATGAGATATGATGTCCCTCACTGACCCATAGCCCTAGAGAGGACAACACTGGAGACACGGTGTGGGAATTGCACCTTATCTGATCCCGCCGCACCAAGGCAAAACACTAAGGGGGTACAACAGAACAGCACGTGAAGGAGCGGTGAGGTCCCCAGGGAATGCTGAAGGTGGACTTTGGGGCCAGGACGTGGTGCCCCAATAGACTGGACTGTAAAACACTCCTAAAGGCCAACAAACAGTCATTGAACTAACTACAAGCTTTTCTTTCTTACTGTGTTTTGTTTTTTTGTCATTGGTTTGTGGCTGTTGTTTTGTTGTATACTGTTGCTTGGTTTTGCTGTGTCTTGTTTTTGTGCAAGTTATTATTTCTGCAGGTCTGTCTAAATAAGATAGGCTGGATGAACAATCTGGAGGAGAAAACAACGGGAATGACAGTCCCGGGGGAATATGGGACAGTGGAAGCTGGGGGGAAAGGCAGTGGTGTTAACAAACCCAGGGACAAGGGAACAAGTGATCCAAATCTGTGGTGATTAGGGTGGAGGAGGCCTGGTAAGGTGTGATCAAGGGTAGTGTAACCAAGAGGAATTACTGAAACCCAAATGAAGACTGAGCATGATAGTGGGACAAGAGGAAAGTCAAAGGAAATAGAGGAACGAGCTGGGAGGCAAAAGGCATTTATAGAGGTCTAAATACAGGCGTGTACATATGCAAATATATTTATGTATGAGGAAAATAGATCTATGTGCTTATATTTTTACAGGTCTAAATACGGGCATGTACATATGCAAATATATTTATATATGGGGAAATAGATCTATGTGCATATATTTATAGGTTTAATATTAAGTTAGCAGAAGCACATTGGGCTTCCACTCAAGTACTCCCTCAATGCAAGAATACTTTCTTTTATTAAATTGGCATTCTATGATGCTCACCTTCCCTACACAACCGCTGAAGACAAAGCGGGTGAATAAGCAAATGTGGTGAAGAAAGCTGATGGTGCCCGGCTATCAAAAGATATAGCATCTGGAGTTTTAAAAGCTTGAAGGTAAACAAGCGGCCATCTAGCTCAGAAGCAACAAAGCCTGTATGGAAGAAGCACACCAGCCTGTGTGATCACGAGGTGTTGAGGCGATCAGGTATCAGGCAGCATCAGAACAAAAAATCTTATTGTAGTGAATGAGTGGGGGAGTGCGGGGTGGAGACCCAAAGCCCATTTATAGGCCACTGGACATCCCCTTACAGAAGGTTCTCGGGGAGGAGATGAGCTAGTCAGGGTACGATGTAGCAACGATGAAACATACAATTTTTCTGTAGTTCCTTAATGCATCCTCCTCCCCTACTATCATGATCCCAATTCTACCTTATGAATCTGGATAGACCAGAGGATGTACAGATAGGAACTGGAAACACAGGGAATCCAGGGCAGATGATCCCTTCAGGACCAGTGGTGTGAGTGGCGATACTGGGAGGGCAGAAGGGAGGGTGGTTTGGAAAGGGGGAACCGATTACAAGGATCTAAAAATAAATAAATAAATAAAACAAACCTGACACTTGAGTACAAGAAATGAATGAGAGAAAGGAGTCAAAGAAATTTCCAAGATTTTTTTTTTTAACAAAATATCCTACACCTGGATATTTATTAGTGGATTAGTTTGAATGCATCTTATGAGAGAAGCTCTTGACATCGGCTTTATTAAAATAGTCTCCCCCCTTTTGACTTGTGGGAGAAACTACAGCTCACTAGGATGTTCCTTCCTTTCCAACAGCAGGATGAGAGCGTGTTAATTGGTTTGGGACAGGTGTTTCATGGCCACTAAACCTAGGAGGACACAGACCCCATTGGCGACAAATCGGGAATGCAATCACAAACCCTGGTGTATGCCGTTTTGTTTCCCCTGAAAATTCCCTTCTACATAGCTTCACTCTGTCCTTCCAGCTCTACTCTCCCTGCCCTTGAAGCCTCACTTGTCCCTTTTGGGAAGATCATCACTGTTTAATTCTTGGGCCTTGAAGAATTCTAGTCCCACTAAGGAATATTCAGAGGTGTGTTTGTGAGCAAGATAAAGAATTGTTGTTTAAACTGTGTTTTAGTTTCTTAGTGCTGCTGAGAAAATGGCATGATCGGTGGAGGGGGGTTGGGGAGGGGGGAACATGTTTGACCTCTTCTGACTCCACAAGGGGGAAGGAGAATCCATACCACACCAGCCCAAGGCCAATTTCCACAAGGCAGATGACCGCATAGAATTTACAGAGAATACTCACCATTATAGGGGTTATTAGGGAAGGCAAGTTACCATAAGTTAGCATCAGAAAACATTAAGGATAAAGTCCTTTTGTCCACATCAGTGCCTCCCCTCAGCATCCCAACAGCCATGTGTGTCTCTCTAGCCCTCAGCCCCTTGGCTATGTGGTCCCTTGTCCTTTGCTTTGCTCTGTGGGTTGAAAGAGATGTCCCACCTCATGGTACTGCCCTCCTGCTGTGAGTCATGGTCTCGGTGCTGCAGCCTCTGGTATATGCCACATTCAACAGGGATCTTGCGTGCATCTTGCAAGAAGATCTGGAGGCTCTTCTTGATGGTCACAGGATTCTCTCTCTCTGCTTCTGAGATGGCTCACTCTTATATACCTAGTAGAATGGCAAAACTGACTAATTTTCTCTATTAATGTTTCACATACCCTATTTGGATGGTTCCACTCAGTCACTTGACGGGAGTTATAAAGACATCAAGAAAAGTGTAATTTCCTTTCAGCACAGTGGCTGTAACAGAAATACCACAAGAGGGTGGCTTTCACACATAAACATGTCATTTCCCATGGGTCAGGAGGTTAGATGTTCAAATGCAGGGGGATGGTTCCGGGAGAAGACTTTGTCTGCTGCAGGGGAGGGTCTTTGCAGGGTCTGCTCTTGGTTGTTTGGGGCTCGTCATGTGAGTTTGCCTCAGTTTGTCCTGACTTCTGAGCCTTACCTGCTCCTTTAATATCTTCAAAGTGATTGGTTTAAAACCTACCCCACACTGATATGAATAACCTCACTGACATAACAAAGAAAATCTTGTTCCCAGATGGGATTATGTCTACAGTCCAGGGCCGAGGATTTACAACACTTATGTCTGACAGACACATTTCAATTCATAGCAGGTGACTTGAATTCAAAGTAAAGGCAAGAAATTCTAAGTGAAGATGTCCAGCAGTAGATGGAAAACACCGATTTGAGTTCAAAGAGGAAATTGAAAATAGAGATACATATTGGAAAGCCAGAACACAGCTAAAGTTGAGAAACTGAAAAAGCCAATGAGAGAACAGAGCGAGAAAGAGAAGGCTCTGTTCTGAGCCCGAGGGACCGAGCACCGCCATACCGTGCAGGAAAGAAGCAGCAGCACTAGGCCCGAGAAGACATGAGAGTCCAGGCAAGTCAGGGAAAATCCAAGGCACTGCAGCCTCATGAAAGCAATGGAAATTGGTTCCTAAAAAGGAGAGGACAATCAATGTTAGCGAAAGCTGTCTAAATTTAAGGGGCTTGTCGATAAAAGAATGGAAAAAAGGAAGCCAAAAGAAAGACAATGGTACAGAATGTAGTCAGGGAGAGAGAGGGGAGACTCTTAACAAGTCACAAAAGGCAATTAAGATTGTAAAATAGCTTGCTATTTTTTCATGCTTTGTAGTCAATTCCAACACATCAAGACCCCATGTGTTACAGATTAGGATTGCTTCATAGGGCTTTGTTCTTGTTGCTTTAGCTGCAATCTGTGCAGTGGGTTGAGTTGCCAACAAAAAGGTCAGTGGTTCAAATCATAGATTTGTGCCCATAACAATGTATAACCTTGGAAATCCTGTGGAACAGTCTACTCTGCTCTATAGGGTCACTGGGAATTGGAATTCACTCAAAGGGAGTGGATTCGGTTTGGGTTTAAATCTCTACAGAAGCTCATCACCAGCCCTTTTCTTCTGCTGTGTCCCCTGAATTGGCTTTGAACCACCAACCTTTGGGATACCAGCTGAGTGGAAATTCTTTGTGCCCACACTCTAAACCAAGTTCATTGCCACTGATCCAATTCTGACTCATAGTGACTATATAGGACAGAGCAGAATTGGTCCTATGGGTTTCCAAGACTGTAAATCTTTATGAGAGTAGCCTCATCTTTATCCCGAGGAGCAGCTGGTGGTTTTGAACTACTGATCGTGAGGTTAGCAGTCCAATGTGTAACCCAGGGCCTATGAAAAAGGTCATAACAATTTACTCTTTATTATAAAAAAGAAAAAAAAAGATCTTCAGGCACTTGGTATACTGGGGGGATTCCAAAGTTCATAAGAAAAATTCCACTATCTTTTTTTTAATCACAGTTTTATTGACGTAATTCACATATCACGCACTTCATTAATTAGGTCATATCATAAAGAGTTGCACAATCATCATCACAATCAACTCCAGAACATTTTCTTCTTTGCTGAGCCCACTGTACCAGCTCCCCATTTCCTTCCAACCTCCCCTGCCACATCTTCAATATTGGCCCTTAATCCAGTCACTATCTCTACAGACCCACCCTTCCTGGACTTCATATACTGGAAACATACTAGCCCCTCCCCCCCAAAAAAATCCAATAGCAACTACAACAACAACATAAACTAGAGAAAAACCCCAATAGAAAACAAAGCAGGAAATATTGATAAAAACCAGAACATATTAAAATGGGTCAAAAGGGAGATCAAATGATAAGGTATTACATCTTACCCTAAGTTCCTCTGCTATAATTGAGTTTACCATGCTCTCTGTCAGACAGGAAGGCTGTTCACATCCCTCTGCTATGGTCAGAAGGGATTCACCAGAGGCTTCATCCATGCAGGGACCCTGCGAATGGATTTTGTTATCCATTATCTTTTAATTCAATTTTTCCATGAACATGTTGACGCTCTCTCGTTGCTACAAAATGGGTAGCAGCACAAGGCCCATCACCAGCTCAGGAAGTAATAGTGGCCAGATTCTCTGACGGAACCCCCGCCTGAAGTGCTTCTAGCAAGTTCTAGCTTTTAGCGAGTTCCAGGCTGAGGAGAATTGACTCTGCAATCTTAGAAATGTAAAAACGACGAGGATACAGCTCAGGTATATAGAATGTCTACTTTTGTATTAGCTTAGGGACATCTTTTGTAATTCTTGTGATCTTATATGTGTGTGTTATTTGGTTAATTGTTTGGATGGATTGTACTTTTTAGGTTTGAAAGTCTATTCTGTCAGGTATTTGAAGTGCTTGAACAGGGTTATATTTAAAAGTATAGCTTGAACTGCTTTTAGGGAAATCTAATCCCTGTATACTTAGATGTTGACTATTCTATAGTTATGTAAAATATCATATAATCAAGAGGAGCCTAAGAAAAAGTAAAAGTGAGATTTTCTTTTTTAAGATAAGTAGATTTATACATAGAATAAGCTGGATTTTTAAGTGAGGTTATAAAATTAATAACCTTAACAAATTAAAGATGGATTTTAATGCAAGTAATTATAAGTAGTCTTTCTTAAGCCAGAAAGTCTCCTGGGCAGTAATCATTGTCAATGGTAGAGCTGCGAACAGGGTGAAGATGCAGAATTTGAGGTTAGGAGCCATTGTTGGCCTTCCAGAGATAAATGTAAGTGGCTGGAAGGGGACACAAGGTAGAAGTCAGAGGCTGAGGAGAGTATGTGAGATGAAGAAGTAGAAGAAATTGGATTTTGAATGGAAGAAGTAGCCTGTAATTAGAAGAAACTTTTGGGGGTAAGTGAAGGGGTTTTTAATATAGAAAAAACCTCTATATATCTGAAGATACAGAATAGAAATAGATTGTGTATGATATAAAGGGGTACTTGGGAGGTAGTATATGGGAAAACTGAAATCTTGGAAAAAAACTAGCCTAACGAAGAAGGAGGGAGACTTATTTATCTGAGATATGAGAAAAAGAGAAAAAGAAGAATGTCTTAAATGTAGAAAGACTGATGAATTGAATTGTATCCCCTCCCCCCAAATACAAAATATATGTTGTATATCTGAACCCCTGTATAGTTGTAGGAGCCATAGTGGTTGATGGCACAGTGGATTATGAAGATGAGCTGCCAAGATCGCAGTTCAAATTCACCAGCTGCTTAGTGGGAGAAAGTAGAGGCTGTCTGCGCCTATGAAGAGTTACAGTCTTGGAAGCTGCAAGGAGCAGTTCTGCTTTGTCCTAGGAGGTCACCATAAGTGGGAATTGACTCGATGGCAAGATTTTCTGGGTTATGCAAGGTCCTCAGTTTGAAACCACTGCTGCTCAGCAGGAGAAAGAGGGAGCTTTCTACTCACAGGGAGTTTCAGAAACTCACTGGGGCAGTTCTGCCCAGTCCAATAGGTCTCACTATGAGTCGGCATCACCTCCATGGCTATGAATTGGGTTTTTGGGTGACACCAGTGGATGTAATCCTATCTGGGAATAAGGTTTTGCTTGTTATGTTAATGTCCCCACTATCAATGTAGGGTTATTTTAAGCCAACCAATCACCTTTGAGATAGATTCAGTGCAGCAAAGCAAGCACAGGCGGGGAACTGGATGCTGTGGCACAAAAGCTGCAAAGAGACAAGGCCTAGAGCTGAGCCGGCAGAGTGGGAAGCGGTGCCCTGAATCTGGACTTCTAGTCTCCTGAAGGAGCTCTGATGGTACAGTGATTAAAAGCTTGGTTGTGCACCCAAATGTTGGCGATTTGAACCCCGCAGCAGCTCTGCAGGACACAGATGTGGCTTCCTGCTCCTGTACAGGTACACAGCGTGGGAAACCCTCTTGGACTGCTCCAAACTGCCCTCTGAGGGTCATTCTGAATCAGACTTGACAGCCACGGATTTGACTTGTTCACCTCCTAGATTGTGAGAAAATAAATTTGTTTGCTAAAACCACCAACTTTTCTAGCAGCACGGTTTAACTAAGACAGGAGGAAAGGGCAAAGGGCACATTCACCAGGATCATTGACCTCTATAGGGAAGGAGGTTAGAGACTAAATTGACTTTGGATATTGGACAGTTCCCAGATCATAAGCCGGTTCCTTCATGTATCCACACAGTTTCATCTCCTTCAAGCCACTACCAGTCAACCTTGGTCTGATGTCTTACATGTGATCCCACACCTTCCTCCCTAACCTGCTCTGCATTCCTGCATCCCTCTAGCTCCTTCTTTTTCCACAGCACTCACCAGGTTCAAGCACACAATATCATCTATTTACTGTGCTTGTTTTCTATTATCTGTCATCCTCCAGAAGACTGTAAGGTATAGGAATTGCTGTGTTTTGTTTTGCTCTCCCCCCCCCATTTCACTTAGAATGATAATGAAGTACTCAATAAATATTTGTTGAATGAATAAGTAGCAAGGTTGATGTTGACAACCTTTAGAAAAGTCAGTACTGACACATGTGACCCTATAAGACAGGGTAGAACTGGCCCTCTGGGTTTCCAAGACTGTAACTATTTACAGGAGTAGAAAGCTTCATCTTTCCCTCCTCAGAGTGCCTGGTGGTTTTAAACGGATGACCTTGCAGTTAGCCAATACATAGCCATTATGCTGCCAGAGTAATATCTAGGCAGTGGTGATTTAGTGGTAGAGTTCTCTGCTTGCTATGTGGGAGGCCTGAATTTGATTCCTGGTCGAGCACCTTGTGTACAGCCACCACCCATCTTCAAGTGGAAGCTTTCATGTTGCTATAAGGATGAATAGGTTTTGGCAGAGCTTCAAGGCTAAGAAGAAAGGCCTGGCAGTAGTCTTCCAAATGTCAGCCAACAAAACCCTACATATCACAATAGTATGATCTGCAGCCATATAAAGTACAACAAACTGGGTGACTTAAACCATAGTCACTTATTCGCTCCTGGTTCTGGAGGCTAGAAATCCAGATCAAAGGACCAGCAGGGTCCCTCTGAGTAATGCACCTCTGAAGGCTCTGGGGAAGAATAGTTACTTGCCCCCCAAGCATCTGATGGTTATTGGCCATCCTTGACTTATTCATCCCACTGGTCCCTGCATTTGTTATCACAAGACTTTTCTCCCTCCATCTCACTGTGTTTTTGTGGGTCCATATGTTTGTGTGTTTGATGGACACCAGTCATTGGATTTAGGGCTGCCTGCACCCAGTGTGACCCAATCTTCACAAATTACATTTGCAGAAACTCTAATTTTGAATAAAAACTAAATTCTGAGATTACATTCCAAACCCATTGTAATGAGGTTCAATTCTGAGGTTACATTCCAAACCCATTGGTGTCAAGTTGATCAGAATGCATGGAAATGCCATGTATTTCAGATGAGAACTGATTGACAGGGTTTTCTTGACAGAAGCAGATTGTCAGGCCTTCGAAGATGCCACTGGTGGGTTCAAAGCACTAAGCTTTAGGTTAGTAGGCAAGGACAAGCTACTGTGCCATTCATGGACCTTAGTATGAGGCCATCTTAACTAGTTACTTATGGAGACTCTATTTCCAAATAAGGTTACATTCTGAAGCCCACGTGAATATGGATTTTGGGGTGACACTATTCAAACCAGCATACTACCCAATTCATTTGAGATTTCAGACTAAAAGGGAGATGTCTAGGCAGTGCTAATTTCAAATATTTTTCCTCTTATGATCTAGGAATATAAATAACATAGAAAGAGATACTATAGAATGATATTTACCTGTGTTTTAATTGGGTATACAAAGACATCCAACTGTGTGGCATACAACAAATGGCGGATCACATTGAGAATTCAGAACACTTCATTGCACTCAGGGGAATTCATACCTAAGCCAAGAGGCAGACCTTTGGCCAGAACAAGGGGACACTGCATGGTTTAAAATCAAGAAGTATTCATCATAATTATTCAAGTGGTATGCTGAGCAAATAATCTGAGAGTCTAGACTACATGAAGAACTCAGGGTCAGGACTGAATGAGGTTTATGAATGACCTGTGATATGCAGATGATGTAACTTGGCTTGCTGAAAGCTAGGAGGGCTAGAAGCACTTGATGAAAATAAAAAATCAGATCCTTCAGTATGGGTTGCATCTCAATGTAAAGAAAACTAAAATCCTCACAAATGGACCAGTAAACAAAATCCAGATAAACAGAGAAAAAAATGGAGATGTCAAAGATTTCATCTTGCTTGGATCCATAATCAATGCTCAGGGAAACAGCAGTCAAGAGATCAAATGGTGCACAGGACAAATCTGCTGCATGAGAACTCTTCACAGTGTGGAAGAGCAAAGGCGTCACTTTGAGGCCGAAGGTGCTCCTGGTCCAAACCAGGCTCTTTAATCATTTCATGTACTTGTAAAAGCTCATGTATAAAGACACTGAACAAGGAAGACGACAGAAGAAGGGATACTTTTGAATTATAGCATTGGTGAAAACATCGAAAGAATCATGATGGCCACAAGTACAAACGAATCTGTCTTAGAGGAAATACAAACAGAATCGCCTTAGAATCGAGCATGGTGAGACTTCATCTCATATCCTTTAGACATATTATTGGGAGACACCAGTCCTTGGAAAAGGACATTGTGTTTGGCATGATAATTAGATTTTATGTCAAGTTGGCTGGCTCAGGATTTTCCTAGGATATGAGATAACACAATGTAACGAACTCTATCCAAGGACCTACTGTGGGTAGCCAAACGGTTGTAGGAAGAACCTGGGGAAGTGCTACCTCCTTAAGCTGGTCACAGCCTTGATGTGACTGAAAAGGAGTTTCATCAGGGGTATGACCTACTCTTAAGAGAAATTCACATGATGGGTCAAGAAGCTACTTCCCATTTTCTGCTGTGTCTGAGTCCTGCATCTGGTTCAGCGATTACCTGCTATGTTGCCTGCTGATTTCAGAAGCTATCAGCAGACCACCAACCTTGGATTCTTTCATCTTTGCACCCTTCATTTTCCTGTTCCATGGTTTGTCAGCCCCTGCAATGACAGAAATCAGGAGACATCTTTAGCCTAACACCTGATGCACAGACTTGAACCAGAGTGTACTTACCCACTTCTCAAGAGAACCTGGTTTAACATACTTGGTAGAGTAGAGGCTCAGCAAAAAAGAGGAAAACCTTCCCTGAGATGGACTGACACAGTGGTTTCAACAATGGGCTCAAACATAACAACAATTGTGAGTCTGGCAAAGGACTGGGCAATGTCTTGTTCTATTGGAGCCAAGGGAATAGCATCTAACAATAATGAACTACAAGCCCAAGCACCTTGGTATTTCAATATTAGACTGATACAATACTTCTCTATGGTGCGGTGTTTGGGGTTTTGCAGATTCTTATAGAAGTCAAGGTTCCTGTCCCCAAGATGCTTGTCATCCAGAGGGAGAGCCAAGGCTGATATTCCTCAAACAACTCATGTTTGATAACATGATAACTCATGAAAATTCATCAAACAAACTCATGTTTGGCAGCAACTTGTAAGGTAGTACACTATAGACTGTGGGTACTATTGGATGTTAAATTCTGTGAAGCCGGTGTCAGTAAGCAGCATCTGGTCATCAAGCATTGTTCTCTTGGACTTAATCACCCGTATGTAATATGACTGGCTCCTTACAAAATATTCCGCGTAGTCCTACAAGGATTACATTGTGATTGTGCCATTCCCATTTTAATGCGTCTTGCTCTTGTTGTTATTAGTCAACACATACAAGGTTCTGGTCATGTTACCCACATTCCAAGCTTCCTTTGGGACAGGTAGCTCTGCTAATGCATATCCCTCAGGCACGTGACAATTTCTGTCCCTTTTGCTTTTAAAAATGTTTTTCTTTGTTTGTTTGAATATTATCACCAGTTTTAAAACACATATTCTGCTTTGATTTCTACTCGAAGTTATGCAATGTGTCTCTGTAATTTTAACTATTGCCTGTTTTCAGTCTTGCAATAGCATGTGATGTGTTCTCTATATAGGCATGTGCTCTTACAAAGCCATTCCTGTTTTTGAGAGAAACTATGATGAAATAACTCTGCTTGTATTTGGAAGGGAGGTAGGTGGGGGAAGAAATTATATATATTTTCCCTAGCTTATTATAATTAGAGATATTGTATGAAAATAGTATCTCTGTTGCTTAAGTGTTGCTCATCTCCTGCTGATCAATTCTCACTCACAGGCACCGTCCTTTGTGATATAATAGTTAGTTGCTGTGGAGATGATTATCTTGTCAGGAAAAAAAGAGACTTATGAATTTCAATGAAGATTGAGCAGCAGGAGCAAAAAACTATGCCAAAAGCCAAACATTTCATTCAATTAAGTTTTCTATTGCCTTTTTAATATACCTTCCATCATAAAGTTGGATGCATTAGTTTAAATAATATAGTTTTGGGGTTAATGATAAATAATGAGAAGAGGGACATTTAAAATCCAAGGCAAAATATGTAATGCTGATACGCTCTACGGAGTTAGAAAGGGTTTCAAGTTAAAAAGCATTTCAGGATTAAGCATATTTTATAGGCCATGCCATCAATGTTTAGAGAAATGATTAAGCTATCAGGGCAGTTCTATTAGAGCTCAACTTTTAATGAGTTGTTGAAATGATTTAGGCATCAGTCAACAAGCAGGAAGCAGAATGCTAAGGGAAACATGAATGGGCATTGGCTCAAATAGCTGGTTTGAATTCCGATTCTGCTACTTACGAGTCATTGATGTTCAGCAGGCCTCTTGACCCCTTTGAACTTTAGCTTCATGAAGTATAAAATTGTGATACGTATGTAGGGTTCTTTTCAGGGATATCAATCAACTCATATTGTCATCCCAGATTGTTTACAGTCAACATATATTCTGGTTGACTAGTTATTATATTCAGCCTGGGTGTTAGTGTCCATGCTATCACCAAAAATCAAACTGCTTGCCATAGAGTTGCTTTTGACTCAGAGTGGCCCTAAAGGACAGGGTAGGACTGTCTGTCCCTGTGGGTTCCAAGGCTGTAAATCTTTATGGGAACAGAAAGTCCCATCTTGTTTGCTGACCTTTCATTCAGCAGCCTCACATGTAGCCCACTAACCCCCTGGGGTGCCTTGTCCGTGCTATACTCGTGGCTAAACATCTTGAAAACCATCCTTGTTGCTAAAGCTAGAGTAAGTAGACTATGCTGCATCAATAGGAAATTCTGAAATCTCAATGGCTTAACACAGTGAAGTAACTTTCTTGCTCTTAGAGAATCCAGCAGGAGTCTGGCATTCCTCCTTCCTCTCAGAACTACTGGTTTTCAATCCTAGATCACCAGCTGGAGACAGACGTGATGGATGTGTTACAGAGTAGAACTGCTCTGTAGGGTTTTCTTGGCTGTCATCTTGATGGAAGCAGATCATCAGTCTTTTCTGCTGTGGAGCTGCTGGTTGGGCTCAAATTGTCTATATACACTGTTTGCATCACCCAGTAGTCACCAAGGCAGATATACATTATTTCTGCTCATAGATCATTGGTCAAAAAAATGTCACCTGGCCCTAACCCATCTGCAGAGAAGGCTGGAAAATATAAGGGGGATTGTGGAGTTGGTGAGCGTTAACTGCCTCTGCCATCAACTCTTGCTTTTGTGATGTGACATTAGATGAGATAGTGCATATGAAGGATTTGCCATGGCGTATGGTGAGCTAGGTCAGATTACAAAGGCTGAACCAGGTTTAAAACTTTAAAAACAAGGCATCATAAAAAAAATTAATTCTCAGGTACAAATGGTCAAAAAATGGTGGGGGGCAAAAAAAGAGAATGAATATTGGAAACTCGCATTACAGTCAATCACAAAAGGACAAATATTGTATGAGTCCACTACTATCAGATAAACACCAAGATGAAGGCAGGCGACTGTTCCCAAATTGTCTTCTTCTAATTAAGCCCTTTAAGCAATGAGCTAGAGAGCCTACCTGGTGCCCATGAAACATATGTCACCCCCTCTAAATGTGCATCTTAAAACCAGTTGGACAGAGATCTCACCTCAGCTGAGGTCAATTTTTCAGGATCTGGGGAGATGGAGAAGGTTATTTCTTTGCTGCCATACAAAACTGTGCTATGGGCACTCAATCCAACAGACATTTCCATCAGAATAAAAAGGAAAACTCTTACTAGAACTCAAGTCAAGATGGGGGGACAGGGACATGTATTCTAGGGAAGGCAATTATATCTCTGTCGGTAGGAAAATGGGAGGAACAACCCTCCAACAGGGAAAAATTTTTAACAATACTTATGTGGAATCCAAGGTTAGAATGTAACTGGTATTAGGTTCCTAATTTGATACTTTTGACCTAGTTTCTATGTAGCCCATGGTGACCCAGAGCATGCGCTACAGACTACTGGGACTTTAGACTCTTCTATTGAGGTACACAGCATCTCCCATAGGCCACACCAGAAAGATTTGATGTGGGAACCTCACCAGGTGAACAGGGCGTTACCTCAAACTCACCTGTAGCCCTTAGACATAAGGCTGAAACTGCCTTGTGTGAGACTACTAGCCCAAAGGCATACAACTGGTGGATGTTGGACGTTGGTTCAAATCCCTTGCCTTGAGGGTGCCCAATGAATGGTGGTCTGGAACAACCACAACGTCCTATTTCAATGCCCTCCTTGCTTTATTATGACAAATATTAAACTGGTAGGCGTGGCTCTACTGCTATGAATGAATATTATTGGAAAATGTGTCCTATCAGCAAAACAAATAAACAAAATCCTTAATACTATGCCACATATACTTTATCATATTCCAAAATAGTATTTAAAACTTAATTTGTAGTACCAGAAAATATTTCTCAAATGTGAATTAATATGCCAAGTGTTTGAAAACATACTTAGATATACGTTCCTCTACTTTTGATAGTCTCTGAATGTAGTAAGATGCTACATATGAATAAAGAAGACTGACAAAGGATGTACGTCTTTGAATGATGGTGTTGGTGGAGACTATTGACTATGCCATGGACAGTCAGAGGAATGAATATAGTCATCTTGGAAGGAGTATAGACAGAATGTTTTTCTTTTCGATGGAGACACTTTGTCTTACATGCTTTGGACATGATTTCAGGAGAGACTAATATCCCCGGAGGAGGCCATGCCGTTAGCCTGGGTTCACGAGAGAAGCCAAACCAGTGACACATAAAACCAAAGCCATTGTCACTGAGTCCATTGTTATGCATAACAACACTGCAGGACAGAATAGAACTGCCCCTGTGGGTTTCTGATACTGTAACTCTTTTTGTTTTAAATCATTTTATTGAGGGCTCTTACAACAATCCACACATCATTTGTATCAATCATATTTGTGCACATGTTGCCATCATCATTTTCAAAATATTTTCTTTCTACTTGAGCTGTTGGTACCAGCTCCCCCCCCCCCCCACTCCCCCCCCCTTGTTAACACACATTATATTATAAATTATTTTTTATATCTTACACCGTCCGCTATCTCCATTTACCCACAGTTCTGTTGTTCTTCCCCCTGGTGGAGGGGTGACAATGTTATAAGTTGATCATTGCGATCAGTTCCCCCTTTCTCCCCCACCTTCCCCCTACCTTCATGGTATCACTACTCCCATTACTGTTCCTAAGGGGTTTATCTGTTCTGGATTCCGTGTGTCAAGAGCTCTTTTCTGTACCAGAGTACATGATCCGGTCTAGCTGGATTTGTAAGGTAGAACTGGGGGCCATGGGAGTCGCGGAAAAGAAGCATTAAAGAACTATAGGAATGTTGTGTGTTTTGTCGGTGCTATACTGCACCATGACTGACTCGTTTCTTTCTTGTGACCCTTCTGTGAGGGATGTCCAATTGTCTACAGATGGGATTTGGGTCTCCACTCCAACTCCCCTGATATGATTGTTTGTTTGGGGTCTTCTGATGCCTGATACCTGATCCTATTAACCTTTTGTGATCACACAGCTGGAGTGCATCCTCCATGTGGGTCTTGTTTCTTTCCTGCCAGATGGCCATCTATCTAACTTCAAGCCTTTAAGATCCCAGATGCGATAGCATCTAATAGCCAGGCATTATCAGCTGTCTTCACCACATTTGTGTATGCACCCATTTTGTCTTCAGTGATTGTGTAGGAAGGTGAGCATCAGAGTGCTGGGTTATTTGAACCAAGAGTTCTTGCATTGAGGGAGGGCTTGAGTAGAGGCCCAATGTCTATTTGCTACTTTAATACTTAACATATAAATACATGTGCAAACTATATCCCTATCGTTATATATTACATATAAATATATGTATATATTTACATATATAATGCTTATATTTATACTTCTAAAAATGTCTTTTACCTCCTAATTCTTTCCTCTATTTCCTTTTCCTTTCCTCCTATTCCACTATCATGTTCGACCTCCATTCGGTTCTCTGTAATTCCTCTCAACTACATTGCACTTGATTAAATCCCATCAGGCATTCTACTCCCTCTTTGTCATTGATATTAGATCTCTTGTTCCTTTGTCCCTGAGTTTGTTGACTCTCCCTCACCCGCTCCTCCCCTCCCATGTCCCTCTGGAACCGTTGGTCCCATTGTTTTCTCCTTGGGATTGTTTATCCTGCCTATCTTATATAGATAGATATAGAAAAAGAGAGAGCGACAGAGAAAAGGGAAGGAAAAAACCAACAAAAAAAGTCTATGAATAGTTCCATGCCTGTCTGCTGACCCTTATGAATGTTTTCCAATCAGGTCTGATGAGGTGCCAAGCCCTGCCCTCCGGAGTCTGAAGTCTATTTTCTGGATTCCTTGGAAACTTCATTGCTTTGCTCCCCTTGCTGCTCTGTTGTGCTCCCTTCTTGTTTTGCCCCAGTGGGGGTTGGGGGGGTTGGGTCAGACTGGGCACAATTCCTGCACTGTGAGGCTGTAACTCTTTATGGAAGTAGAAAGCCTCGTCCCACCCACCCCTCCTCTCTCTCTCTGTGTGTGTGTGTGTGTGTGTGTGATGCTGATATCAAGAAAATGGCTCACACAGTTGAAGTATCAAGTCCAAATTCAGGCAGTTTCCAGGTTCATGGGTCAAATAGAGGTTTTTACTGACAACATAGCTGCAGGTAAAAAAACCAACATAGCTGCAGGGGCTGAGGAACCCAAGATTGGCAGGAAGACCCTATGGTCAGCAGACCAGGTTTGTAACTAAGGAGGTGAATGAATCCAAGGTTGTCAGGTCAGTGGCAACCTGGCATCAGCAGACTATATGGCAGGTTGTTGACTCAATTCCAAAGAATGGGAGGTCAATGAGTTAGATGAAGGATCTAGACCCAGTAAAAAGCAAACAAGTTTTCCCACAGTGTCCACTTGTCTAGGAAGTGGGCCGCACCTTCAAAGAAATTTCCTTTCAATTGCATCAAGACTTTGACTTGAGTAAGGGGTTGTACTCCATCTGTGTTAGGTAGGGTTCTCTAGGGAAACAAAACCAGGACACTTGTGATTTTTATCTATCCATCTATTGATAGATTTATTCAGAATGAAGGAATATAACAGCTAATTAGTCCACACAGAAGTACAGAGGGCTCAGTTTAATTCACTTCCATGGAACAGTTAATATACTGGAAGTCCATCAACTCACAAGGGCTGCTGGTCCAAGGTCAAGGAAGCAGAGAGCTGAGTCTTCCCTTGCGCAATGCAGGCAGAGTCTGCCCACAGGCAGCAAACAGCAGGGTGGGTGACCAACAGCTAGCAGCTCAGGAGCATAGCAAAGGAGGCCCAGATGGGATATTGAACTCAAGCAATGCAGAATAACAGGATCCACCAGTGTCAAGCTCAAGTGATATACACACCAGCAGTATGGCAAAACAGGTCTAGAAGGAACCTCAAGCACTAGTGACATGATTCATGGGTTGGTAGTATAGCTCACAAGTTGAAGCATAGAACTAGCTAAAGCAGCTGCACGCTGGGCCTATCACCAGAGAGCAAGAGAGCGAGAGGTGGGCCTTGCCAAGTCATTTATCTCCTTGCCCTCCAAACAAACTGTACCCTGATTAATCCCACATGTTCCTATTGACCAGGTTGGCACAATAAACATACCTATCACACCATCCTAATCCCCTTATAACTGCTTGGTTGTTCACAGCAGCTTCCATTTTTGTGGGGTTAAAGGGGAGAGGGGACCCCACAAAACATCACAGGTCCAGTAGGTGTAATTGTACAGCAATAATAAGTAGAAATTATGGTAAAGTCATAGAGAGCATGAGAGTTAGAGGAAAGGTTGGAATGAATGGAGTCAGACACAATTCATGGTAGCATTGCTCACCTCAGCCCCACTTGATGGTCCTCGTGGAGGGAACCCAGCCGCCAGAGCAGGAGCAGCCGCCCTCAGCCGCCCTCCCGAGAACCAGGGAGCCTCCTTATTTATTGCTAACCACGCATCATATCACTTTAGGGGGATCTGATTACAGAATCATACATCACAGAGAGGGGCGGTACAATTCATCCTTGGGCGGGTTTGATCATTCTGGTGTCTCATACAATAAAACAGACAATTTCTATTCTGGGAGGCATGCAAGCCCCCTGATAGCAGATAACAACCTACGTCATAGAGAGGGGTTGCAACATAGACAATACAAGCAATAGGAGGGGGATTACCTAGGGGTGAAGGCGCAATAATAAGAGGAGGGAATAGGGGAGCATGTGTGGCCAGATGGGTGGACCCTGGACTCGATAAGCTTAGTCATCTTAGAGTGGTCCCAGGCTTGCCTTTGGGCACTGCTTCAAGGGAACAATAGCAGAAGGGACTGGACCCTACTTAGGGTGAGTCAGACTATACAGTCTGGTTGCTCCAGATGGCTGATGTTAAGGAGAATAACCTCTGACCTGCTTTCACTGACCGCCTAGTGTACAGTCATTCTCAAGCAGCTAAGTCTGGTACATATTTTGGGGGAGACAGCTTGAGAGACATCCTTCTGCTCCCCACACATTATGGAGTTGATTACATTGTATTAGGTCACATCATAAGGAAGTCCTTGATCTTAACTGCCAAATCACTAGATTCCTAGATCAATCAAGTTGACCCAAAACCTAACTTTCCAAAGACATCATCTTTGGTAAAGTAAAGGGCCAACAAAAAAGAGGAAGGCGCTGAATGAGATGGATTAATATAGTGACTGCAACAGTGGACTTAAATTGAAGATGGCTCAGGATGGACAGTGTTTAATTCTGTTCTACATAGGGTAATTCTGAATGGGAACCAACTTGACAGCATCCAACAAGAACAACGTAACTAGTAGGCACTATTATTATTGTCATTTTACATCTCATGGCAAGTACGTAATTGGAAACCTGAGTTTGTTTATTTGAAAGCCTACGAAAGCCCCTTATGCAGTAACTGGTACATTACATTGCCATTCTTGCTTATTCTAACCTGTGGATATGCCATTTATTAATAAACTGACCTCTATGGTTGGATATTTAAATTGTTTTAAAGTATTTTTTATTATCAATAAAAAATATATTATCAATATACTGCCTGTGTATATAAGATTTACCTACATTCTTATACATGAATCTTTAAAAAAATAAATACTTTTGGATAAACTCAATTAAGTGAAAACACTAGTTATCAAAGGACTTAAACATTTAAAGGTGAAAAAAATAACACTATCGGATTTCTCAACTGAGCAGTGATATCAACTTATATTATAATAATAGTGTATAAAAGTTATGGTTTCCCTGAAACTTTCTCCATAGTAGGTACAGTGATTTAAAATTTTGCCAATAGGAAAACGTCAAAAGATCTAGGCCCCCAAAACTGTGTTACATAGTACTACACATCCTTAAGAAGCAGTGACGAACGCATGAAGTACATTACCGCATGGGAACAACTGGAGGAAATTATGCTAAGTGAAGTAAGCCAAGCAGAAAAAGACAAGTACAACATGACTCCACTGAGGTAAGCTTAAAAATGCAAAAGGGGTGTATGGGAAAAAACTACTATATATATATATATGCATATATATATTCATATTCCTGGGGTGAGATCCAGGTACTGTGACAGGAGCTAGACCCAATCCAGGGATGCATGTGGTAGCCAACTAAAAAGGAGGGGAAATGAAAAACAAACAAACACGGGGAGCAGGGCACGAAACCACCCAAGGGGAGGATATTGTTTATATCTCCACAGAGGGAGAGAGGGAACAGGCTTTAACCCGGTGCGCCAAGACATGAATGCAACATACCAGCATGAAGCAGGAAACCAATAGAGAGGTCTAAGGGGTCAGCCCCAATCCCAACTATGTGGACACACACACCCCTCCCCTCCCAGAAGAATGCACTACAGAGGATAGCACTGAATCTACAGCTCAGGGAGAAGTACAGTCTGATCAACATAGGAGCAAATGAAGCCCAAAGACGATATTCCTGCTAAGAGCACCCAGTGCACAGAGAGGACAATAGGGCTGACCCCACCACGAGACAGACATCCCTCACTACCCCATAGCACTACAAGGGTCAATACAGGAAACACAGTAAGGGAATTGTGCCTGATCTGACTCCGCCAACACCAAGGCCAAACACAAAGGGCATGTAACAAAGTAGCAAGGGGAGCAAAGCAATGAACTCCCCAGGGAATACCAAAAATATACATTGGGGCCAGGGCATAGCACTCCATCAGACACAACCAGAAAACACTCCTAAAGGTCAACAAACAGACCTGGAACTATTTATAGGCTTTTCTTTTTGTTGTTGTTGGTTTGTGTTATTGTTAGGTTTTCTTTTGTTGTTTTGTTTTGCTCAGCCTTGTTTTTGTCCTTATTATTGTCTCTGCATGTCTATCTAGAAAAGATAGGTGGGATAAACAATCCAGAGTAGAAAACAACAGGACCAACGGTTTCAGGGGGACATGGGAGAGGGGAGGTGGAGAAAGGAAGTGGGTGTTAACAAACCCAGGGAAAATGGAACAACAAGTGACCTAAAATCTATGTGAGGAGGTGTAGGATACCTGGTAGGACTTGATCAAGGGCAATGTAACCAAGAAGAATTACTGAAACCTGAATGAAGGCTGAACATGATAGTGGGACAGGAGGAAAGTAAAAAGAAATAGAGGAAAGAACTAGGAGGCAAGGGCATTTATAGAGGTCTATATATAGGCATGTACATATATAAATATATTTTTATATGACAATGGGGAAATAGTTCTATGTACATATATTTACATGTTAAGTATCAAGGTAGCAGATGGACATTGGGCCTCTACTCAAATACTCCCTCAATGCAAGAACACTTTGTTCTAATAGCCTGGCATTCTGTGATGCTCACCTTTCCGACATGATTGCTGAAGACAAAATGGGTGCATAGCAAATGTTGTGAAGAAAGCTGATGGTGCCCAGCTATCAAAAGATACAGCATCTGGCATCTTAAAGGCTGAAGACAAACAGCAGCCATCTAGCAGAGAAGCAACAAAGCCCACATGGAAGAAGCACACCAGCCTGTATGATCATAAGCCGTCTATATGATCAGGTATCAGGCATCAAAGATCCAGAACAAAAAATCATATCAATGTGAATGAGGAGGAGTACAGAGTGGAGACCCAAAGCCCATCTGTAGACAATTGGACATCCCCCTACAGAAGGGTTACAAGGAAGGGACAAGCCAGTCAGGGTGCAGTACGGCACTGATAAACATACAACTTTCCTCTAGGTTTTTTTTCCTTTTTTTTAAAAATCATTTTATTGGGGCTCATACAACACTTATCACAATTCATACATACATCAATTGTGTAAAGCACACTTATACATTCGTTGCCCTCATCATTCTCAAAATTCGCTTTCCGCTTGGGTGCCTGGAATCAGCTCCTCAGTTTCCTTTTTCCCCTGCCCTTCCCTCCCCGCTCCCCCTTCCCTATGAGCCCTTAATAATTTATAAATTACCATTTTATCTTATCTTACACTGCCCGGCATTTCCCTTCACCCACTTTTCTGTTGCCCTTCCCCCAAAGAGGAGGTTATATGTAGATCCTTGTGATCGATTCCCCCTTTCTACTCCCCCTTCCATCCCGGTATCACAACTGTCACCGATGGTTCTGAGGGGTTCATCTGTCCTAGATTCTCTGTGTTTCCAGTTCCCATCTGTACCGCTGTGCATCCTCTGGTCTAACCAGGTTTGCAAGGTAGAGTTGGGATCATGATAGTTGGGGGGAGGAAGCATTTAAGGACTAAAGGAAGGTAGTGAGTTTCATCCTCTAGTTCTTTAATGCTTCCTCCCCCCACTATCGTAATCTCAATTCTACCTTACAAATATGACTAGACCAGAACATGTACATGGGTCCAGATAAGAGCTGGAAACACAGGGACTCCAGGACAGATAAATCC
This sequence comes from Echinops telfairi, assembly GCF_000313985.2. Classification (NCBI taxonomy): domain Eukaryota; kingdom Metazoa; phylum Chordata; class Mammalia; order Afrosoricida; family Tenrecidae; genus Echinops; species Echinops telfairi. Next base: position 27,427,902 of record NW_022111324.1, on the reverse strand, counting down.
TTCAGGACCAATAATAAGCGTAATGATACCAGGAAGGTAAGGGGAAGGTGGTGGGAGATACGGGGAACAGATTACAATGATCTGCATAGAGCGCCATCCCTGGGGGATGGACAACAGAAAGGTGGGTGAAGGGAGACATCGGTCAGTGTAAGACATGAAAAAATTATATATTATCAAGGGCTCATAAGGGAGGGAGGGAAAAATTGAGGAGCTGAAACCAAGGGCTCAAGTAGAAAATGTTTTGAAAATGATGGCAGCAATTGTACAAATGTGCTTGACACATGTATGTATGTATGGATTGTGATAAGAGCTGTATGAGCCCACAATAAAATGATTTTTTTTTTAAATCTAGGCTCCTCCAAATAGCCTAGCTTTCAGCTATTGCAGTAACCCTTGGTGTTTCCCCTTTGGCATCAGCCTTTAAAACAATAAGGAAAAAAAAAAGTAAAAAGAGAAAAAAAATTAAAACAATAAGAAATGCATTCATTAATTTGCACATTAGCATACATAATGTTACATAGTGTTAGCTCTTTTGGAACCACAAATGCAAATTTATATGAAAAAAATCATATTGATCAATCTTTAAGTTTATTTAGTTCAGGTCAGTTGCATCATTCAGCCAACGATTATCCTTCAAGAGCCTTTTGACCAGATTGTATCTGAGTTTCCTTCTATAAAGAAGTGGGGGAGGCGGGGATCACTATCCTTTAATATCTTCACAGGCATGACATCATCAGTGTTCTGTGTTTATGCTCCTTAATGAATGGTTTTATATGTACAGGTAGAAGCAGGAGATGGGAGTGCTATTGTACAGTACGAATGAGATTTATGGAAATGAAGGAGTGGTGAAAGGGAAATTAGCTTGCATCAATGAGGCCAGAGAGGAGTGGGGACAAAAAAAGAATTATTTTTTCATATCACAGGAGTGATGCTTGTGCTCACACAATATCTGTGGAAATTAAATATTGTTCTTCAAAGGCAAAGTCTTTATAAACCAAAACCTAGTGTTTCTGTATAACAGATAATCACTACTAAGAAATGCGTTTTATTTATTTATTTTTATTATTTTTTTAAATCGTTTTATTAGGGGCTCATACAACTCTTATCACAATCCATACATACATCAATTGTGTAAAGCGCATTTGTACATTCATTGCCCT
>NW_022111324.1:27412851-27422839 GCF_000313985.2 Echinops telfairi | reverse complement strand
AAAAAAAAAAAAAAAGAGCTAAATGAGAATGTATATCGGAAATGATTAAACATAATAGGTGGCTAGTAAGTGTTACCTATTTCATTATTCAGCATGTTCTTATTAGAGACTAGAGACTGCTTTATAATTACTGCGTGCAGCTATCTGGAGTCATCTTCATTTGATGTTGCGGTAATTTCTTTTGCTTAGCTCCAACAAGCTGCCACTCTAACAGACATTCCTACTATTAAGTGTGAAGTAAACAATCTGTTTTTTTTTTTTTTGGCTGACAATTACTCAAGTTGGGCTCCAGAAGATTAAAAAAGAAAATAGAGATAAAAGGTCCAAGGGCACTAGAACTTAAAACAAAACAAGATAAACAAACAAGCAAGCAAGCAAACAAACAAAAATTCTTGGTAAATTTTGAGGAAATGAAAATTTTCAAGTTTTCATTTGAAAATGAGAAAGTGGATTTTGTGGTTGGAACAGAGATAGTTCAGTGCTAAAGCCTTTAATTGAACATATTTAATGTAGTTAGCCTCATAAATAGCTAAGTGATTTTTAATTTTATACATTTTAGGCAGCAAAAATCAGTAGTTGTTTAAGTGCTTTTTGGTATAAGAAATAAATTCAGCAAACACTTAATTTTAATTGCCATCAGTATTAGCAAAATCCCTTTTTTGTCTCTTGATGGGTTTGCCGTTTGTTAAGGCAGAGAATATATATGTGTATAATGGAATCATTTTAATGAAAAAATAATGAGATATTTAAGGAAGGAAAAAGTTTATTACTAAACATCCGCTGGCACTCTCTTAACAATGTGGACCCTTCGTGAAAATACAACATTACATGCTCCAGATACTTACAAACTAGAGGTACAAGGGAGAAAAATGTAAAGTTATCAGTGCCTGTCACTAGCTTTCTCTCTTCTAATCTCCCGAATATATCAGTTTGCATGCCAGCTAAGAATGTGATCCAAGAAGTGTCTGTGAAAGAGACATTCCCTCCCTCCAGAAGAATTTATTTCGGAGGACAGCATTGAATCTGCAGCTCTGGGAGAGGGACATGTCTGATCAGAGCTGCAGATTCAGTGCCATCCTCTGAAATACATTCTTCTGGGGGGAGGGCATGTGTCCATGTATTTGAGATTGGGGCTGGCCCCTCAGACCTCTCCAATGGTTCCCTACTCCATGCTGGCATGTTGGATTCACATCTTGCAGCACTGTATTGAAGTCTGGTCCCTCTTTCCTTGTGGAGATATAAATAATACCCTCCCCTGGGTAGGTTAGTGCCCTGTACCCCAGCTACCCATTTCTTTTTTTTCCCCTTTCCCTCACTCCTTTTTAGTTGTCTACCATATGCATCCCTGGATTTGGTCTGGTCCCTGCCATACTACCTGCTCCTCCCTCCAGGAAAATTTGTATACAGCAGCTTTTTTCCTATGCCCCTTTTGCATTTTTTTTTTAAAGCTTACCTCAGCGGACTCATGTTGTACTTGTCCTTTTGTGCTTGGCTTACCTTGCTTAGCATGATTTACTTCTGTTCTTCCCATGCAATAATGTGCTTCATACGTTCATTACTGTTTTTTAGTGATGTATGGTACTCCAGTGTATGTATGTACCACAGCTTTTTAATCCACTCGTCAGTTGATGGAAATTTGGGTTGTTTCCAATTCCTTGCAATTGTGAACTGTGCTGTAAGGAACATTGGGGTACAGATGTCTGGCCTTGGTTTGTTTCTTGCCTCTTCTGGGTATATGCCCAGTAGGGGTATTGCTGGTAACTCGATTTCCATCTGTCTTAGATATCGCCAGATCTATTTCCATAGTGGCTGTACATACTAAAAGGTCCACCAGCAGTGGATGAGAGTTTCTGTCTCCCCACAGCCCCTCCAACGCTTATTGCATTTTGATTTTTTGAATTGGGCTATCTTTGAGGGTGTTAGGTGGTACCTCATTGTTGTTTTAAGTTGCATCTCTCTTATGGCTAAAGATTGGGAACATTTTCTCATATGTTTGTTGGCCATTCAGATTTCTGCCCATGTGAAACTTCTATTATGGTCCTTTGCCCACCTCCTCAGTGAACAATTAGTTTTTTTCTTTTTGGAAGCTAGCAGTGTATTGTAAAGTTTAGTAATAAGGCCTTTCTCTGATGTGTCATTGCTAAAGATGTTTTGCCAGTCGGTGGACTCTCTTATTAGTCTCTTGGTGAATTATTTTGATGTACACAGGTGTTTTACCTTCAGTATATCCCATTTGTCAATGTGTGCCTCTTGTGTGTTTGTGTCCTTCCCTATTTATGATAGCCTATGTATTCCTTGTGCCAAAGTTCTCAAGTAGGTCCCAATTCCCTCATTGATGGCCCTAATAGTTTGGGATTTAACTTCAAGGTCTGTGATCCACCTTGAGTCTATTCTTGTGCATGGAGTGAGATAGGGTCTTGCTTCAGTTTTCTGCAGGTAAATATTCATTTTTTTCTAGCACCACTTGTTAAAGAGGGTATCAGCTTCCTGTTGGATATTTTTTGGGCCCTTATCAAAGATCAGTTATCTGTTTGCTAATGATTTTATTTCTGGGTTTTCAGTTCTTTTCCATTAGTCTGAGTATCTGTCATTGTACCAATACCATGCAGTTTTGACAACTATGGGTGTATAATATGTACTAAAGTCAGGTAAAACAAGCTCTCCCACTGTGTCCTTCTTGAGGAGGTCTCTGCTAATTCTGGGCTTCTTCCCTCTCCATATGAAGTTGGTAATCAGTTTTCCGTTTCTTTCAAGAAAGATGAGGGTAATTGTATCGGGATTGTGTTAAACTGATAAAGTGCCTTAGGCAGAATTGACATCTTTACTATATTGAGTCTTCCAATCCATGAGCATGGGATATTCTTCCATTTGTTGAGGTCGCTCTTGGTTTCTTGTAACAGTGTTCTGTAGTTTTCCCCATATAGGTCTTTGTTCTTTTAGTCAAGTATATCCCTAGATATTTCAGTTTGTGTTTGGCTATTGTAAAGAGTACCACCTTTTTTATCTCCTCTTCTGTGGTCTTATCCGATGTGTATAGCAGTCCGATGGACTTCTGCTTATTGATCTTGTATCCTGTCACTCTGCCAAACTCCTCTGTTGCTTCCAGTACTCCTCTTGTGAAGCTTTTGGGGTTTTCCATATATAAATCATGCCATCGGCAAATAACAGTAGTTTCACCTCTTCCTTCGCCAGACGAATACCTTTGATGTCTTTTCTTTGCCTTATGATGTTAGCCAAAACCTCCAGCATGATATTAAATAAGAGTGGGGACAAGGGGCATCCTTGTCTGGTCCCCTTTTTCAGTGGGATTGTGTTAGTCTTTTCTCCATTGACTACCATGTTGGCTGTTGGTTTTTCATATATAGCTTGTATTGTCTTGAGGAATTTCCCTTCCATTCCTATCTTCTCAAGTGTCTTAAACAGGAATTGGTGTTGTATGTTGTCGAATGCTTTTTCTGCATCTATCAATATTATCATGTGGTTCTTATAGTTTTTCTTTTTTAATCATTTTATTAGGGCCTCATACAACTCTTATCACAATCCATACATACATCAATTGTGTAAAGCGCATTTGTACATTCATTGCCCTCATCATTCTCAAAACACTTCCTCTCCACTTAAGCCCCCGGCATTAGGTCCTCATTTTCCCCTCCCTCCCCGCTCCTCCCTCCCTCATGAGCCCTTGATAATTTATAAATTGTTATTTTGTCATATCTTGCCCTGTCTGACGTCTTCCTTCACACACTTTTCTGTTGTCCGTCCCCCAAGAGGAGGTCACATGTAGATCCTTGTCATCAGTTTAGTTTTTCATGTCAATGTCACAAATGATATTAATGGTCTTTTGTATGTTGAACCATCCCTGCATCCCTGGTATGAATCCCACTTGGTCATGGTGAATTATTTGTTTGATATACTTTTGTATTCTATTGGCCAATATTTTGTTAAAGATTTTTGCATCAATGTTCATTAGGGATATTGGACTGTAGTCCTTGATTCTCGTGGGATCCTTGCTTGGTTTTGGTATCAGAGTTATACTAGCTTCATAGAAGGAGTTCGGGAGTTTTCCATCTTTTTCTATGTTCTGGAAGATTTTGTGTAGGATTGGTGTTATACCCAAAATGCTTGGTAGAATTCTCCAGTGAAGCCATCTGGTCCAGGGGACTTTTTCGTTGGTAATCCCTTGATAACCTTGTCTATTTCTTCTATTACTATGGGTGTGTTGAGATTCTTGACATCCTTTGGGGACAATCTAGGGAGGGATTGTTTTTCCAAGAATTTGTCCATGTCTTCCAAGTTGTTGAATTTGTTGGAGTACAATCCCTCATAGTACTGTGTAATTATTCTTTTGATTTCATTAGGGTCTGTTGTAATGTCCCTTCTTTCATCCCTCATTCTTGCTTTTGAAATTTGTTCTCTCCTTTCTTTGGCTGTTTGCATTGCATTGTTTTAGAGGAGCCAGGTACCATTTTCCAGGGAGTCTAGGAGCACTGGCTCTCTCTGGGAGACTTGTAGGAATGTTTCTTCGAACTGCCTACAGCTAATTTCATTATGGGATTAACCTACCACTTTATCCTCCTGTGGCTTCCCTCTCAGGGGAGTGCCCCAGAAGGCTGGTGGGCTGCCTGCTTTGGTGTTGCAGAGGTTCAGCAGAGGTTCCTGCAACAGTTCAGAATGGTGACAAGTGTTGGCCGAGCTGCCTTAGGCCTTGTGAGGCACTAAGGTATGTGGGAGGAAGTTCCCTCAGTCACGTGGGATAACAGAGGAAAAATAGGAGCTCCCCCAGGCACACAAGCAGGAATTTCCAGGTAAGAAGTTGGGCGGAGCATCCCCTGGTGGAGATCGGCAGGGCTTTCCCCTGCCTTAGGCTATGCTCCCCAGGGTGGAGCTCACCTAGCTGGGTGGGGGCAGGCGTAAATGTCCTAGGCTAAAGGGAGTGGTCTGGAGGTTGGCAGTGGTGTGTGAGAGAACAGGAAAGAGACAAAGAGGAGGAAAAAAAATTAAAAAGTAAGCCTGCTGAGACTGAGGGGGATAGAGAGAAGAGAGGGAAACAAAAGTAACAATGTAGCTAAGCCCTGATCCCTGCCTGTGGAGCTGCAAGGGTTTAATCCTTGCCAGGAAGCAGCAGCAAACTGTGGTTGTGTTGAGATAAAGTTCCTGCATCGGCTCCAAATGGTCCCGGCTCCAGCCAAGAGTGGTGGCGCTAAGATCAAGCCCTAGCCGGTCTCCACTGTGATAAGCCAAAAGCCCCCAGCCCCTCAAAACCTTGTGGGTCTGTGCCTACTTATCTTTGTGATGCTCCTGCGTTCCAGCAGTGTGGAATTTCCCTCTAAGTAACTCTCCTGGGCTGATTTCTGCGGAGTCCATCTGGTATGTGTTACTCAGTCGCCATCTTCCCAGAAGTCTTCATTTGCTCTCAATTTTATCATGACTTTCACACTCTGATGCTATTTAAATGAAAAGCAATGGGCATGTTCACAAACATAGCTCTTTAAATAATTACTTATACTTAGGTGCAATGAGTTCCTAAGCTTAGGCCAGTGAATCGCACTTGCATGATCTTACATTAGCTAGAACTTGAATTTTGGTTTTAGGTGAGGTAGAAAATACCTCAAAGCAACAAAACCCACATGGAAGAAGCCCACCAGCCTGTGTAATCATGAGGAGTCGATGGGATCAGTTATCAGGCATCTAAGACCCAGAATAAAACCATACCCAAGGTGAACTGGTGGCAGGCATGGAGTGGAGACCGAATGCCCATCTGTAGACAATTGGACATCCCCTTGTCACAGGGAAAAGATGAGCCAGTCAGGGTGCAGTATAGCACCGATGAAACACACAACTTTCCTCTAGTTCTTTGATGCTTCCATGCCCCCACTATCATGACCTCAGTTCCACCTTACAAATAGGATTAGACCAGAACATGCACACAGATAAGAGCCCCCAACACAGGGAATCCAGGATAGATAAACCCTCCAGGGCCAACAAGGAGAGCAGAGATATCAGGAGGATTAGGGGAGGGTGGGGGGGAAAAGGGGGAATGGATCACAAGGAGCAAGGATCACAAGGAGTTTGTCCTCCCAGGGGGACAAACAACAGAAAAGTGGGTGAGGGTGACAGAGGACGATGTAAGATATGGAAAAAATAATCTATAACTTATCAAGGGTTTGTGAGGGAGGGTGGGCCGGTGGGGGAGGGGTAAGAAATGGGGCGCTCTATCAGGGGCTCAAGTGGGAAGAGAATGCTTTGAAAATGATGATGGCGGCATATGTGCAAATGTGCTTGATGCATTGGAGGAGTGTGTGGATTGTGATAAGAGATGTAAGAGCCGTCAATAAAAGTATTAAAAAAGAAAAAGAAAAGAAAATACACAAAATTTGTTTCTGATCCATCTGCTGCCTTGCCCAGCCAGGTACAAGCTTAGATGCTGTGTGTCTTATGGGCACTTTCCTCCAGTCCTGCAAAGCATCCAAACCACTGTCATTTACAATAGCAAGCAAATAGAGAATCCAAATAAGAATTTTAGAAAATAAAATTAAAACGGGGTATTTCTTTTTTTAAAAAATCATTTTATTAGGGGCTCATACAACTCTTATCACAATCCATACATACATCAATTGTGTAAAGCGCATTTGTACATTCATTGCCCTCATCATTCTCAAAACACTTCCTCTCCACTTAAGCACCCGGCATTAGGTCCTCATTTTCCCCTCCTTCCCCGCTCCCCCCTCCCTCATGAACCCTTGATAATTTATAAATTGTTATTTTGTCATATCATGCCCTGTCCGACATCTCCCCTCACCCACTTCCTGGCTGTCCGTCCCCTAGGGAGGAGGTCACATATAGTTCCTTGCAATCGGTTCCCTCTTTCCTACCCACTCTCCCTCTACCCTCCCAGTATCACCACTCACATCACTAGTCCTGTAGGGATCATCCGCCCTGGATTCCCTGTATTTCCAGCTCCCATCTGTACCAGTGTACATCCTCTGGTCTAGCCAGACTTGCAAGGTAGAATTCATGTCATGATAGTGGCAGTGGGGAGGAAACATTTAGGAACTAGAGGAAAGTTGTATTTTTTATCATTGCTACATCACATCCTGACTGGCTCGTCTCCTCCCCGAGACCCTTCTGTAAGGGGATGTCCAGTGGCCTACTAAAGGACTTTGGGTCTCCACTCCGCAGTCACCCCATCATTCACTATGGTAAGATTTTTTGTTCTGATGATGCCTGATACCTGATCCCTTCGACACCTCGTGATCGCACAGGTTGGTGTGGTTCTTCCATGTGGGCTTTGTTGCTTCTGAGCTAGATGGCCGCTTGATTACCTTCAACCCTTTAAGACCCCGGACGCTATATTTTTTGATAGCCAGGCACCATCAGCTTTCTTCGCCACAAAACGGGGTATTTCTGTCAGAGTTGGAAATAGTTCTGATATTTCATAGAATTGAATACACCTGAATAAAGTTTCTTTTAGGGAAAATTAATGTCAACCCTCCCACTTATTTTTTTAAATACCCTGATTGAGATATAATTCACATACTACAAAATTCATAGACCATCAAATCCACTTGTCAAAACAACCACCACCACAACCTAATTTAGCCCATTTTCTTTAAAAGAAAAACAGAACAGCTTTATTGGCACATCGTCCACATATCATACAGTTCAATAGTTCAGCCATATCAAGAAGAGTTGTACAATCATTACCACAATCTCTTTCTTGCATTCTTTGTTCGTAGCTCATTTCCCCCCAACCTTCCCTGCCAGACCCTCAAGAAACCATTAATCCCATTATTGTTTCTGTAGATTCGCCTGCCCTGGATTTCATACACAGGAAAACATACCCAAAACAAACGAACAAACAATCCTAATATCAGGAACAAAATAAAACAGAGAAAATGCTCAATTGAAAAGAAAGCAGAGAATATTAAAAAGTGGAACAGCTTTAAAATGGGTCAAAGGGAGATTAAAAAATAAGGTGTTAAATTTTAACCTAACTGCATCTGCCATCATCCACTTTCCAATGCGCTGTGCATGATAACAAGGCTATGCACATGCCTGGACTATGATCAGAGGGGATTCACCTGAGGCCTAATCCACATGTACTCCACATTTTTAAAAAACTGAAAAACTTTTAAATGGGTCACAAAAGAGAGCAAATTAGATATTAATTTTAACCTAATTATATCTATCATAATCAACTTTACAATGCTCTCTGTTTGATAACATGAAATTTTGCCCATTTGCAAATCATGTAACCATTAGCAGTCATTCCCAAGTAAACATATCACAGCCCCAACCCCGAGAAACCAAGACATTCCCTGTATGAATTGCAACGGGGTCAGTTCCGACTCACAGCAATCCTATAGGGCCGAGTAGAACTGCTTCACATTCCAAGGGTGTAATTTGATGTTCAACCATTGCACGAGGTAGCCTGTGATTAAGAGCTGATGGTATTGAAGGAAGAAGAGCAAGCTGCACTGAAGGCATTAGCCAAAAACACAGCTCTAGGAATTAAGTAAATACCAATAGCCATATTTCAACAAGCTGACACAGGATTGGAAATACTCACTTCTTTATGCCAAGAAATTTAGAAGACAGCTACCTGATCAAGTGACTGGAGGAGATCCATATTTATGCCCATTCCAAAAAAAACCGACACAGCAAAAAGTGGAAACGGTCAAAGTATATTATTTTCACCGTCTTGGTAAAGACTGCCTTTGCAATCGTCCCTTTGCAATTCTCTTCTCTTTCATAGAATCATTGTTCATTATTTCCACCCCCCTCTCGCCCCCCCCAAGGTGCTTCTGTAAATCATTGGAAATAGAATCACTTTATAAATCATTTTGTCATAGCACTCAGCACATTATAATCCACTTTAATTGTTTCCTTGTGACTGTCTCCCACACTAGACTGTAATCTCTCTCGGGACAAAGCCTGTGTCCAGCTCCCAGAAGGCAGCTCTTCTGGAAGAGCTTAAATGTCTACCTATGAAATGTTCAGAGAACTAGAAATGTTTTCAGTACTTGAGGTTCCTGCAATTTCAGAAAAGTAAATTCTTTTTGTTTCCTTTATTTTTTTAGGAGCATTGGACACAGACTTTTATTGAACAGAAACTTGATCCAAACCCTACGTTATGCAAAGCTTTATCACAATTCTACACATGTTGTAATTTGTGTGAGTTGGTTGGAGAGCAAAGTATTATAGTTATTAGCATTTTGACAAGGGACATTGTCCATTAGGAAGCGTCACCGAAGAGGGTGGTATCATTTTATTATTAATTCTTTCTTTGCTGTTAAATGTTGCTAAATGAGTGTCACCTAACCAGTAGTGTATTGCTGCGAGTGAGTGCGCTTCCCTGCAGCTTCTTGTGGTTGCCCGAGACCTCTTGATAGTCAAATTTCATATATGGTAGTTTTAAACTCACTGGGCACAAATAAAGATAGATATCACAACATAGTCTGGATATAAGCTAAGGACTCATACACACACATACACACACACACACACATCCCTGTTCATAGGGGATTACTGAAATTTAGTGCTGAAGAATGTTTTAAAGTAGCAGCACCTTCTTATTGCCTGTTTTAATAATGCCATTAATGCTTTCTGACAACTACACACCACCGTGTATTTTTTTTTTTTTTTGGATTGTGATAAGAGCTGTAAGAGCCCCCAGTAAAAGTATTTAATTAAATAAACAAATAAAATAGAACAGTAATCTAAAATGTTAAAAACAAACAAACAAACAAAAAAGAACAGTAATCACAAAAAAGAGTTATACAATCATCACCAAAATCAATTCTAGAACATTTTCTTCTTCCTTGTACTCTTTGTTATGTAGTTGTGGCAAAAAATACACAGCAAAACAATCTCTACTTCTGCATGTATAATTCATTGTCATTGATTATGCACTTTGTGTTGTATAACTATTCCAAATTTTTCTACCACCATTAATATAAACTCAATGCCCCCTAAGCAACAACTCCTT
>NW_022111324.1:27396594-27412487 GCF_000313985.2 Echinops telfairi | reverse complement strand
TCCTGGATTCCCTGTATTTTCAGTTCCTATCTGTACCAGTGTACATCCTCTGGTCTAGCCAGTCTTGCAAGATAGAATTTGAGTCATGGTAGTGGGTGCGGGGAGGAAACCTTTAGGAACTAGAGGAAGGTTGTATTTCTCATACCACCGTGTATTTTTAAAAATTAAAATGACCCACAATTAATTTTATTTCAAAATATTGGACCTTTCTGTCCTACAACTAGAGACTGTAACATTCCAAAGTTGATTTAGAATTTATGGTATGTTTTAAAATAAATGCTAGTAGAGGGAGAGAGAGACTGGGATTCCTGCTTGTTTCAATATTCCGAGTAGAAGTTTATTTTCGATTGAATGCAAATAATATAGCTACCCTAGTGGATATATCCATTGATACAGGATGACAACAGTAACAGCATTCACTCATTTCTTCTCTGACATTTTCCTCAAAAGAATCGGATGATATATCAAAGAAAAATATACAAGCTAAATCCTAGTGGAATGTTGACTGCTTTTGTTAGTTATCTTTTGAGTAGCTACAATGAGACTTTTACATTAATTTTTGATATAATGAGGTACCAGAAATATGTAAAGATATATGGCTGTGTTAGCTATTTTTGAAAATTTGTTTCCAAGTTAAAACTTACCCTGAAAATTTGCTGCCAAGTAAAAACACTTACTTGAGGAAGATTGTTAATTTTAATCTTAGATAGATGGAGTTTAAGCTGTTGTACTGTAGCTGAAATGTTTTACAGTTTGCTAATTATCAAGGTTTGGATAGATTGTTCATCTTCTTTAAGGGTCAGATATGGAAACCCCACTAAGCCAACTGGGCTTCACTTCAAACTTATACCTGTAGGAGGTTTAAGGAACTCACATACTCCCTTGGACTTACGGCTGAAATGCCTTAGTGTGAGAAGACGCAGATGAGTGCTTTCCATGATTGTGGAATTGGTGGTTGTTGGACTTTGGTTTGGATCTCTTGCTTTGAGGGTGCCCAGTGAATGATAGTCTGGGACTACCATATAGTTAATATTTTAATACTCTCTTTACTTTCTTATGTCATGTATTAGTTTTGTAGGTTTGGATCTGTCTTTATGAATAAGTGTTATTGAGAGTTTTTCCCCATCACGAACCCCCATTGTTCATACAAATGGTTTCCAAGTCACGTAAGCTTTTAATCTGCACATCAACAATTCATGTGTTTCTATCCAAAAAGCCAGTCTATAGTTGTATAATTTCCTTGTCTCAACAGTATTTTTAATTCTAAACTTTGGGCTAAATTAATAACTATCAATTGAATTACCTTATGCCCCTGGGATGATTTAGAATGCTCTCTATCATAAAATGATAATGATGTATCTAAACTGAACTAGAGACCTAGTTCCATAGATATAGGAATGGATTTTGGCTCACACTTAATTCTATTCCCAATTTAAGAACAATTAGTTCTTATGACATGGCTTTATTAGATACTTGATCTCATTAAAAGATAACTGAAGATATGAGTATTATAGCAAAGTATGGTGAAGAAACCAGATGGTGCCTGGCTATCAGAAATAATAGTATCTGAAGTCTGAAAGGCTTGTCTTAAAATAAGCAGCCATCTATGTGAGGCATCAACTAAGTCCACATAGAAGAAATACATCACCAGCCTGTGTGATCCAAGGATTGCATATAATAAAATCCAAATCCAAAGGAGGTGATGGTATCAGAGTTTAAATTTTTAGCACTGGGTTTGCAAAAGTCTTTGGATGACAGTGGAAGCCCAAAATCCATTTGTAGGGTCCTTACATGGATTAAGCCTCTGGGATCCCCTCTGACCATAGTTCAGGGATGTGAATAGCGTTGCTATCAGACAGAGAACAGTGTGAAGTTGATGATGGCAGATGTCATTTGAAATGAAATAGCTTATTATTTGATCTCCCTTTTGACCCATTTTAAAGTTGTTTCATTTTTTAATATTTTCTGCATTCTTTTTGATTGATACCTTCCTGTTTTGTTTTGCTGGTTTTTTGTTGTTGTGTGCTTCGTGCTTGTGTTTTGTATGATTTGCTGTATATGAAATTCAGGGTAGGATGGGACACCTTTTTCCTCAAAGTGAAATCCTTGCTGTTCTACACTTTAAAGAGGTCATGTGCAGCAGAGTTTCCCAATACAACATGGCATTGATTTCTTGACTGCAGTTTCCATGAGCATTTATTGGGAATCCAAGCAAAAGGAAACCCTTGACACCTTCAATCCTTTCTATGTTTATCATGATGTTAGCTTTGCATAGCCTCTAAGTCACTCAGGGCATAGCCATTATGAAAATCCTTAGAGCCCTGTGTGGAGTCGTCTAGTTAATTGAGCTGTGTTTCCCTAACCCCCATCATTCTCTACCACAATATTCATAGTATTTCACAATTTTCATAGCATCATTTATCAGCAACTGGAGCTATTTTATTTAGTCATTAACATGTTTGCCATCTCTCCTCACTGGAGTACAATCTCCTTGAAGGGAGGAATTTTGTCTAGCTTATGTTTTACTATATACAGATCTAAAACATTAATCAAACAGTGAGTATAATTTATTGTTATTGATTGTTAATTGACTTATTAACCCTCTCTCTGCTTTGGGCAATCACCCCTGCAGGGCTTGGATGAGATCAACCCTATTTTTTTTTCAACAACTTTATTGACAAGTAATTTACATATCATATAATTCAATAGTTAAATCATTCAATCATGTCATGGACAATTGTACAGTCATGCTCACATCACTTTTAGAGCATTCTCCCCTCCAATGGTTAAATAATCTCTTTAAGATAAGTTATGCAATTGCAGTCCAATCTAGTGCTACCTCCCCCCTCCCATCTTTATTATTTACTCCCCCGAAATCATCTTTTCTCCCTATCTCCCCACCCACACCCATATATTCCCTATATCCCCTTGTATCTATTATTACCATTATGCATCCTTTCCTCTTGTGCTTCACAGTGGGGAGATCAAATCGAAAACAATAAAAAAAACACAAAATGTTGCTGAGGTAGTAAGGATAAAACATAATAGTATACAGATAAAAATAAAAATAATGTGTTAGAAGAAAAAGGCCCCCAACAACATCCAGAAAACCAGGGAAGAAATTTCTGCCATGGATCCAGTAAGAGATACTTGCACCCAGAACAAATTCAGGTCATGTCTATAGGGTGGTCAACTGGACAAGTATCAAGGTCAATCCAGCATATTCAAGATTACAATGTTCTCTTGGGAAATTACTTTAATTCTTCTGGTATAGTTTTTTCTAAAGTTTTATTGGGATATAATTAATATAGCGTAGAGTTCAGTAGTTCAATGTATGAAGAAGGTTTGTGCATTCCTCACCACGATTAACTCTCAATTATTTATTCCTTCTTGTACTCAAGGCTGTTGACTCCCATTCCCCCCATCTCCCCTCCAAGCCCTCAGGTAATTATGAACCCTTGTGGTAGGCCTGATCATCTAGAGAAACAGATTCAGTGACATTTATGTATCAGGAAGATCTGTATACCAAGAAGTAATTATATATCAAGAAGGCACCTAGCCCAGTTCAACTCAAGTCCGTAAGTCCAATGCTAGTCCATACGTCCTTCTACAGACGTGTGCGTCCACATGCCAGTGTCTCAGATGCAGAATAGTGAACCGAGAAGCAAAAAGAGCACAGACTGGTGGGTGCAGAGTCTCGAGGATTCAAGGTTGGTGGAAATCTGTCAGGGTACCAACAACTTTCAAGGTCAGCCCACAGGGGCCCTGGAGACAGGCGGCGTTCCAGTAGGCAACAAGGCAGAGAGGCAAAGAGGGCAGTTTCCATTGCCTCTCATTCTTATACCAAAAGGCTATGACACTAAGGAGGCGTTATCAGACTGTGACCTGATTGACAGGTTTGACTCCACTCCTGCCCATGAGTGTCTAGTTGACATAAAATCATCTAACTACCACAATCTTGTTGCTGTCTTTGAAGATCCACCCATTGTGACTTTCTTATGCAGAAAAACATACAAGGCAAAAAAAAAGAAAAGAAAAAAGGACCCAGCAATAATGACCAAATAAAATAGAGAAAAACCTCAATAGAAAAGAAAGCAGGAAATATTTAAATATTTAAAAAACCAAAATGGGTCAAAAGGGCGATCTAATGTAACCAGGTGTTACCTTCCTGCCTAACTACAGCTGCTAAAATCCACTGTATAAGGCTCTTTGTCTGATGTTAGGTTGTTCACATTCCTAGACTATGGTCAGTGGGCATTCACCAGAGACTCAATTCATGCAGGGACCTTACGACTGGATTTTGAGCTTCCACCATCATCCTTAACATTCTGCAAAGTGGATGTTTCCTAAGATGAGGAAG
Organism: Echinops telfairi; assembly: GCF_000313985.2. Classification (NCBI taxonomy): domain Eukaryota; kingdom Metazoa; phylum Chordata; class Mammalia; order Afrosoricida; family Tenrecidae; genus Echinops; species Echinops telfairi. Next base: position 27,408,127 of record NW_022111324.1, on the reverse strand, counting down.
CTTGAAAGGAAGAGTACCTGAGATTTCACAATGACCAGGTCTCACGACCTATAAAAATAACAATAGAAATCTGGCGACAACGATTTAAATCTATGGTAGAACATTCATTCAGTAAACCTTGGTTGAGTGCTGACCTTAATTCTGGCACAGGATGAGGGCACTGAGGTCAAGCCATGGCCTCCAACATCATAATGTCTCAGAAAAGAAAGAAACAAAACAAAGCATGGATAAACACGATCCGTGTATTCCAGCTCGTCTTCTACTGCTCTTTCACAAAAACGTTCTCAAAACTGCTCAGCATTTCTGCTCTGGACTTCTTTTAAATTAAAGTTATTATAGCTCTCACAGTAGTTAATGCTTTCAGCATTATGGAATTAAGTGATACGATTTATATGGCTATAACTTTAATAGCACCATGTAAAACACAGTCATTAAGGCTGCAGTTTCTGCCAACCTGAGTTAGTTGTGATCCGAACACTGCTATGCTTCCTAATTTAATGGCAGCAGGACTTGCACTAGAATTTTAAATTTTATTAACTTGATTTTTAAAAAAAATCATTTTATTGGGGGCTCGTACAACTCTTATCACAATCCGTTCATCCATCTATTTGTGTCAAGCACCTTTGTACATTTGTTGCCATCATCATTCTTAAAACATTTGCTTTATATTTGAGCCCTTCCTATCAGCTCCTCATTTTTCCCTCCCTCCCCATTTCCCCCTCCCCCCCGTGAACCCTTGATAATTTATAAATTATTATTACTTTGTCATATCTTACACTGTCCGACACCTCCCTTCACCCACTTCTCACTGTCCGTCCCCCAGGGCGGAGGTTATATGTAGGTCCTTGTAATCGGTTCCCCCTCTCTACCCACCCCTCCCTCCACCCTCCTGGTATCGCCACTCTCACCACTGGTCCTGAAGGGATCATCCGTCCTGGATTCCCTGTGTTTCCATTAACTTGATTTTTGAACAGTGAATATAATAGGAGATGAGACCCTATTTGCACATATTTAGGTCATGATGGCCAGAAGGACTAATAATCCTCTTGCTGAGTGAGTTGAAGCTTTCTGCTCCCAGAAAGATTTACTGCCTAGGAAATTCTATTGGAATTAAAAAAAAAAAAAGGACTGAGCAAAGTCATTGTCGTATATTACGAGAACTGCCCTTTGTTGTGACAGGCTGCAAATCATTCATCGCAAGCAATGTGTACTTATACTTGTTGTAATCAATTATGTGAAGGCATCTACTATAGATGTAGAGTATTTCAATCTTGCATAGAAGCGCTACCTTTAAAGCTTGATATTGGTCAAAAAATATTTGGTTCAGAAGGAAAATGGAAATCCATTTCAAACTAGCTTCATGTGTAAAAATGGGAAGGATTTTTATTTCAGAGACTGGGCAAGCCAGGGCTCAGCTAATGAGGTGTCATCGTTTCAATATGAGGCTCTCTTTCTAGTGGGCAGGTGTCCCCTCACCTCACTACCGTTGAATCAGCTGTGACTCACAGCGACTCACAGGACAGGGTAGAACTGTGCCCGTGAGCTTCTAAGATGGTGGCTCTTTACAGGAGTAGAAAACCTCATCTTTCTCACACAGGAGCCCAGAGCTCATAGCCTCCCCGTTTATCTCTCTTGGGGGAAAGAAATATTCTTTTCCAATAACTGCCATGGAGAAATCGTGGGGAAGATTCTGTTGTTCTCATTTGGAAATCGACCAGCATAGTGTTCTAAGCTCCTAGATTCTTCTTCTCATTTTCTCCTTCAATAGTGTTATTCCTACATTTGGCACTTTCTCAAAAGTTAAGTATGCAATTCCCATACGCCTCAGCGATTGTATCTCTATATGGTTGTTGGTCGGTGCTGTCCAATTGGTTCTGACTCATAATGCCCTATGTTCAACAGAATGAAGCACCTCTCAGCCCTGTGCCAGCCTCACAATTGTTCTTATATTTGAGCCCACGGCTGCAACCACTGTATCCATCCATCTAGTTGAAGGTCCTCTTCTCTTTTGATGCCCTGGGACTTTACCAAGCATAGTATCCTTCTCCAGGGACTGTTTTTTCCTGGCATGTTCAGTGTGTAAGATGAAGTCTTGCCTCCAAGGAGTATTCTGGATGTACTTCTTCCAAGATAGATTTCTTTGTCCTTTTAGCAGTCCATGATATGTTTACTATGCTTCCCCAGCATCACAATTCACATACATCATTTCTTCTACAGCCTTCCCTATTCAGTATACAACTTTCACATGAATACGAAGTAACTGAAAATATCATGATTTGGATCAGGTGGCACCTCAGTCCTTAAAGAAACACCCATGCTTCCCAACACCTTAAAGACGTCGGAGGTGCCCCGGCGGGCGCGCAGCCCAGCGCCATGGGCCGGCTTCGGGAGGCCGCAGGTTGGGGGCCTCCGACCGAGGGAAGCCGGAGCCGGGTCTATGAGCGGCCCGGAGACCGGGCTCGACTGCTGCGGAGGCATCGGCGGGGTGGACTTCAGGCAGGCAGACCTCTACGTTATGGCCTGGCTGCTGGGCTACGTGAACCCCTTGGATCCCAGCTCGGTGGCTGCAGTCCTAGCATCGCCTTCAACCCGCCCTTCTGGAATGTGGTCACAAGATGGGAACAGAAGACCCACAGACTGAGCAACGCCTTCGGGTCACCCTACCTGGCCTGCTATGCGCTGGGCGGCGCCAACCCGCTGCTGAACCTGGTCCGCTCACACCACTTCACACAGGCCATGCTGAGCCAGCCCAAGATGGAGAGCCTGGATCATGTCGGAGCCTACCGCGTGGGCCTCGCCCTCCCGGGAGTGGCCGTCCTGTTTGTGCTCTCCAGCTTCTCTGCACTGGGTTTCACTGGAACAATCCTAGGTGATTATTTTGGGATGCTCAAGGAAGCCAGTGACCACGTTCCCGTTCAGTGTCCTGGACAACCCCATGTACTGGGGCAGCACTGCCAACTACCTAGGCTGGGCTGTCATGCACGCCAGCCCTGCCGGCCTCCTGCTGTCTGCCATCGTGGCCCTGGTCTATGTGACTGCGGTGCTACAAGGAGCCCTTCACAGCAGAGATCTCCCAGCAGAAAGCCGCCGAGTCCGACAAGCAGAGTTGACCGGCCAGCTGGTGGGCCTGGGAGGGAGGCAGTAGTCGTGCTGGGGTCGAGCCCTCTGCCCGCCCTGCCCAGCCCACCCTGAGGGGCGCGACCTCCACTGCTCAGGCTCACACCTCATGGCTTCTCCAGTGCCTTGGAAACGGCGTCGTGGGGGCTGGCTCTTACTCTTCCCCTGAGCCTCCACTACCCCTGCACTTAGACTCCCCAATAAAGGCCTCTGTCTCAAAAAAAAAAAAAAAAGTCTTATGCAGCAGATTTAGCCAATGCAATGCACCCTTTGATCTCTTAACTGCTGCTTCCATAAGCATTGTGGATCAAAGCAAGATGAAATCCTTGATTACTTCAATCTTTTATCCAGTTATTAGTATGCTACCTCGTGCTTCAGTGGTGAGGATTTAGTTTTCTTTACATTGAGTTGTAATTGACACTGAAGGCTGCAATCCTTGATGTTCATAAGCAAATGCTCCTCACTTGCAGCAGACAAAGTTCTGTCATCTGCATATTGAAAGTGGTTCATAAGCCTTCCTCCTATTCTGATGCTATGTTCTTCTTCATATGCTTCTTGATTATTTACGCAGCATACAGATTGAATAAGTATGGTGAGAGGATGCAATCCTGATACACACCTTTCCCGATTTTAACCCATTCCCTTGTATCTCCCTGTTTATCCATCTACAAATGCTACAGGAACACAGTGAGCGATCCCAGAATTCCCTTTCTTCTCAAGGGCACTCATAGTTTGTTAAGATCCACACAGTCAAATATTTTTGCATAGTCAATAAAACACAAGCATACATGTTTCTGGGATTCTCTGCTCTCACCGAAGATCCATTTGACATCACCAGTGATATCCTTTGTTCCACGTTCTCTTCTGAATCTGACATGAATTTATGGCAGCTCCTTATCAATATACTGCGACCCTGGTTGAATGATCTTCAGCCAAAATTTCCTTGCTTATAATATCAATGATATTGTTCTCTAAGTTGTGCTTTCTTTTAGGTTGCCTTTCTGAGGGATGGGTAAAATATGGATCTCTTCCAGTCAGTTGTCCAGGTTAACTGTTTTCCAAATGTCTTGGCATAGATAAGAAAGGCTTCTAGTGCTTCATCATCTTGTTGAAACATTTCAATTGGTCTATACTCCTGAGTTAGTTAATTGTGCCAGGCTGGCCAATAATCACATGTGGGGCTAATTGAAAGGCAGAGGGATAAATGGGTGGTGAAGCCTCGCCTTTCGAGTTCTCCAGTCTCTTGCTTTGTGATGGTCGCACCAGGATGCAGCTGCCTTAGCAGTTCCCTGCTTCAGCTTGCAAGAATGATTCTTACAAGACATCCCCAAGGAGAAGCCGCATGGATCTATCCCGATGCAGCCCTGGGTGCTGGAGCAGCCGTGTGGAGAACCCTGCTAGTGCTGAGATGCTTATTCGTTTACTGACTCAGCTTTCCTCCTGCAGTCAGCGTCATTGCCTCTGTTTTGTGAGGTGGAGGACTTTGTGGACTGGTGTTGGGTTAATGGGTTAATGTTGGACTTGTGGGCTTGGGCAGCATTGGGTTGGGATGTTTTCGTGATGCACACTTTCTTTACATAAAACTGTCTTGTACGTGAGTTGCTGTGGATTTGTTTCTCCAAAGTACCTAGACTAATACAACTCCATAGGTATATACTCCCAGGTATATACCCCTACAAACTTGGAAGTGGGAATGTAAACTGATACTTGCATACCAATGTTCATTGAGCAACTATTCACATGTGTCAAAAGGTGGGAACCAGTCAAATGTCTATCAACAGATAAGTGGTGGGGGGATGTGGTACATACGTACTGTATAGTGGAATAGTATTTAGTTATAAAGAGAAATGGAGTTTTGATATATGGATGATCTTTGAAAAAAAATTAAGCTGAGAGAAATAAGTCAGTTACAAAAGGATTGTGTAATTCCACTTATACATAAGATATAAACTAAGTAAATGCATAGCAACTAGAGCTTATAGTGGGCAGGTGGGAGGAGGAAAGGGAGGCATTGTTGCTTAAGGGGCTCAGGCTGATGACAACTTTAGAAGGAGATAGTGGTGATGTTTGTGCAACATGATGAGCCTAATCAATGTCACTTATTTATATGTTTCAAAAAGGCTGAAATGACAAAAGTTCTTCTATACCTATATTTCATTGTTAATTTCCCATCAAGTTGTCCTCTAACTCATGCCAATGCTACAGGGGCAGAATGCTTTCATAGGGTACCATCATGGAGATTGTAGCTAGGTTTTCAGAGGAGCATCATCTCATTAAATGAATTGGAAAATATTTGATAGGGTGGCCTTATCAGTTGTAACCTCTATGAACCGATAGTTGGTATATTGTCAAAATAAGACAGGTAATTAAAAGCAGTGTGGGCAAAATAGCTTTATTCAGGTACAACAAATCATGCCAATGCAGAGGAGGATACATTCCATCCATACACGAAGCATGAAAATCTGAACATCTCTGCCTCACTCCCCACACCATTTGTGAGAGCAAATGTGCAATGAGATAGCAGCTGGATGCTGGAGGAGCGTCTGCCTTGGGTGCAGGGAATACAGAGTGCAGCATCTGTAGAGAGTCGAGACACAGTAAAATGAACCTAGTGAAGCACCAGCAGCAACAAAGAAAAGAAAACTCGGAAAAAGGAAATTCCTCAGGGCTTAGAAAATCTCAAACTATTTTCCCAAAGAACCCAGGTAAAAGACCACATAAAGGAACTTATTTTACCACAAAAGTATTTTCTGTGTGAATATATTCCATATTATTTATTCATGTGATAATTGGACATTGGGTTAGTTCCAGTTTGGAACTGTTATTAATAACACAGCTCTGAATATTATAGTACGTGTCTTTTTGTGAATCTATGTGTGAATTTCTGTTGGGCGTCTCTGTATTTTTAAGTGAGCAACACGTCTCAAAAGATTGCTGTGTTAGTCTAGGTACTTTAGAGAAACAAATCCACAGCAACTCATGTATAAGAGAGTTGTATGTAAAGAAAGTGTGCATCACGAAAACATCCCAACCCAATGCTGCCCAAGCCCACAAGTCCAACATTAACCCATTAACCCAAAACCAGTCCACAAAGTCCTCCACCAAACATCCCAACCCAATGCTGCCCAAGCCCACAAGTCCAACATTAACCCATTAACCCAACACCAGTCCACAAAGTCCTCCACCTCACAAAACAGAGGCAATGACGCTGACTGCAGGAGGAAAGCTGAGTCAGTGAACGAACAAGCATCTCAGCACTAGCAGGGTTCTCCACACGGCTGCTCTAGCACCCAGGGCTGCATCCGGATAGATCCATATGGCTTCTCCTTGGGGATGTCTTTTAGGAAGTCAATCTTGCAAGCTGAAGCAGGGAACTGCGAAGGCAGCTGCACCCTGGTGCGACCATCACAAAGCAAGAGACTGGAGAACTCGAAAGGTGAGGCTCACCACCCATTTATCCCTCTGCCTTTCAATTAGCCCCACATGTGATTATCGGCCAGGCTGGCACAATTAACTAACTCAATTACATATAATGTATCATTTTTAATAAATTAAAAACAACTAAAATAAAAAATAAAATGTTATAGCAGTTAAAAGAAAAGAAAGAACCAGCAGGTTTCCTGGGTGTGGGTGTGGGTGTGGATGGCAAGAGAGATGCAGGGGGAGGGTGGGGTGGGGGTAGGGGGAACTCCTTGATATCAAGGAATTCAAGTGGAAAAATGTTTTGAAGCTTATTGTGGTAGCAATTGTACAATACTGATTTATGTGATTGAACTATGGAATGGTATGATATCTGTATTAGCTCCCAATGAAATGTTATTTTTTTTAAAGAAGAAAAATAGTACAACTGCAAGTCACCTTGCTTTTTATTATCACCATGCACAAGCATTGTAAACAATGTAGGTGACCAGATACACTGCTTCACCTGGGTCACCAGTTACAGTGTTCCTGAATCCCCTGGATGTCGCTGGGCTAATGCTGCTTCTCTGTCTCCAGTCAAGCGCACCAGAGAAACACATGTCAGAGTCCTGCCACAGGACTTTTGAGCAGCTCTCAGTGCTTCATTAGGAGAATCAGTGTTGTTGGAGTGAAGAGTAAGTGAACTATATGAGAAAATGTTTTTTAAAAAAGCCCTCCACATCATAGATTATGTCAGCATTTGTGTTGGAGCAATAAGTATAAATAAACACGATAAATAATGTAATTCCTTCCTATATAAATTCATCAGAAAAAGCTCTGTTCCTAATGAGTGATTCAATTTTCAGATGGACTAAAACTGCTTGAATGTTAGAATTTGGAAGAAATAGATGAATAATGACAAATTTTCTGTTAAACTAATCTAGACTGAAGAAAAATAATGAAAACAAACCCCAAACAAATTCAAACTCACTGGCATTAAGTTGTTCCAATTCACAGGGACCACATAGAACAGGGTAGAACTGCCCCAGTGGGTTTCTAAGACTATAATTCTGTATAGGAGTAGAAAGCCTCATGTTTCTCCCAAGAAGTGGTTCGTGGTTTTGAACTGCTGACCTTGCAGTTAGCAGCCCAATATGGTGATGGCAGCTTTTGGACCAGAGTTAGTACTATAATCATGCACTGCTGCACTTCCATATGTATCATGGTCCTGTAACATTAAAGTAGAGAACTCCCAGAGAACAGGACATTGCAAATGCAACACTTTCCTGCATGCACCACATGTATCTCAGATCTCTTGTATGTAGAGTGACTGCACTGCTAGGCATTTAATGGCACAGAATGCAAATAACCTATCAAACATATGTATTGATAGTCATAAGAAATGCCTCTGTTATTGGCTCATGTACAGTACTTTTACCTAGAAGGAAACTGTACTTCCTAGCTAACAGGTGACTGCATCACAGTGCATGCTGTAACTTGCAGGGAGTAGCAGCCAGCCATGCATGCTGAATGTCACTTGAGTATTGCAGGGTTACCTCTGTTTAGTTTCCTTTCTCAAATATGTCTGTGAAGTAAATCATGGCTTCCAAATGCAGCATACTTGGTGCTAATGATGACAACACAGAGGCAAAGGAGAAGCAATTTGGAAGTGAAACAAAAGTTTTAAACATCACGGAAGTGGAAAATAAGTGAGTGCTATTGCTTACAACTTAGGCACGCTGCACTAAAAAAATCATTACGATCCTCAAAGACCAAGAAAAATAATCACTTAGTGGTGAAAGGATCAGGTTCACGAAGAGGATCAAGTATGAAGAAATAACCAGTGATGTGGACCGAGGGAATCCCTCTCAGCCCACTGACCATCACTGTTAAGGCACGGAGCTTGTTCAAGATGTTTAAAGAAAAGCAGGCCCAGACTTCGATGCGGTGGTCGCGCAACGTCCAAATCACGTAACAGACTATGTCATGGATGTCTAGTGATGCATGATTGCGTTACCCTCATTGGCATATAGTCCTGGCCCCACCTGGAGTATCACTGGTGGTCCAGCAGGTGGCACTCTTCCCTTTGTGCACTTGTACTAAGCTCACAGCGTCCAGAAAACAACCTAGTTCAGAGTCCTGCCTTCTGAAGCACTGGTAGAATTGGCTTATTGTGGCAATACTGTGATTAGACCCTTTGCCTGGATGCCTGTGCTTGGTCTTCGGAAGATTTGAAGATTTGGTTCTAGAGTTTATCCTCCTTAGATCTAAGTCTTCATTGTTTCTGTTTTGTTTTCTTCCAAATGCCTGGGGCTTTTACTGTGTAAGGTGTTATGCAATGATAGGGTCCACAATGATTAGAATGCCTATTTGAAAAGCATGCTGAGAACTTCCAAGCCATGTTTTCCAACTTAAGAAGATTTAAAAAAAAAAAACCTTTCCCACTTGTGGTAAAAATTCCACACATTCCTGGATTTTCCAAGAATCACCAACAAACAGAAATTGAATTCTATCTACTGCATATTCCTTTCGAGAGGTTATATTAGGCTGAACTTTCAATGGCTTGTATTTATGAAAAATTATTATTATTATTGTTGATTTTCAAACATACTATTAAAATACAGCTTTTCCTTTCAAATTTGGTACTAGTGCCCTGGCCCCTGAGGAGTCAGCTATGCTGGTCGCAAAGCAAAATACGATAGTAAGCATATGAATCAAAAGAGCAAATCAAAGATCGATAGAACAGTTAACAATACACCTCTTCATTGATTAACTCTTGTCATGCTAGCTTTATGTAGACAACGCGGAGCATGTATTTAGCTGTAACAATATGTGTTAATTACTAAGGGATATTCCACAACTCAATGCCATTGAGGCCACTCTGACTCATAGGGACCCTACCCCATAGAGTAGAACTGGATCTTTGGGTTTCTGATGTGGTAAGTCTTTACAGGAATAGAAAGCCTCATCTTTCTCCCATGCAGCAGGTAGTGGTTTTAGACCACTGATCTTGAGATTAGCAAACCAACATGGAACCCATTACCCACCCTCCCCCCACCAGGGCAATTTAAATTATTTTCCATGGGCAGAAGGGAAGGCAGTAATTAGAACAGGAGTCCAGTCTTTCTTACATGAAAGCTGGTGCCTCTGAAAAATAAATCACACATTATATCACATCTAGGTAGTTCATCTTTCCTTCATTAATTTATTCTACCTTGCATGAGACCATTTTCAACATTTAGTCTACCTTCGATATAAACCCAGCATGGAACAATCTGTAACAAGTGCTGTGGGTCAGGCCAAGCATTCCCTAGAAACTGCACAAAGAGAAGAAGAATGGTAAGGGAAAATTGGAGGGTGCCAGAGACAAATGGAATTGACTTTATAATTTGTCAGGAAATATTCAATAAAAATCTCAAGATAATACATCTTAATAAGAACTGTATTTACTTTGCAATGTGTGCTACAGTAAAAAAGGTAAATGCCTTTAATATAAATAAAGTGCTTCTAAATCAATAAGAATAAGAAGTCAATAGAAAGTGTAAGAACAAGTAATTCACAAAGAAACACATACAGCCAGAAAGCACGTTGTAGGCACTTACTTTTCCTTCCTCAGTAAGAAGTTTAAAATGAAACAATAAAATGTGATACCTAGTTTGACTTCCAAATGGACATATATGAAAAAGAAAATGCTAATAGTAAAAACATGTGAACATGTCTGGTGTGGCTGAAGGTCAGGGAAGCAGGCATGCAGATGCTGATGTTAGGTATGTTAATTAAGCTATATTTATACAATGAAATACCATTGACCTAGACGTGGTTAGTAATTTACATGGAAATATTTCAAATGAAAATGTATGACACAGATTACAGATGATATAGAGCATGATCTCGTTTCTATAATTATAAATTTGTCATTATAAATTGTGATTGCATTATAAATTGTAATTGCATAAAAATCTTTAGGAATTGACACTAAACTAATAATTTTGATTATCTAAAGTTACTCATGTTGAGATCTGAGTGACTGCTTACGTCTTTTCCTTTTGGTTATGTAGAATCTAAAAACTTCTCCATGATAAAACCTATACTAGTCATATAATTAAACAAGAGCCAAATTTATCATCCAAGAAACAATATCATGGTTAAGAGCATAAACTCTAGCGTCAGATAAACGTAGGTCACAAGTGACCTTCAGTAAATTCCTTCACTTCTTGACTTTGTTTCCCTTATCTGTAAAATGCTGATAACCACAGTGCTTATGGTAGTGGTTTTTTCTTGAAGATTAAATTAGATAACTGAAGTAACCTACCACGTGTACAACCAACCAATCATTACAGAGCTCCTACCTCAATATTAGAAACAATGCTAGTTCTGCGGTCGAATTCTTCCCTTTCAGAAGAGACACAGGTTCCATTCGTGGTCAGGGCACCTCACGTATAGTCTGTCCACGGAGGCAGTCATGCTGCTGCAATGGTGACCAGGTGTCAGCTGAGCTCTCGGACAAAAGCAGAGTAGAACAAGAGGCCTGGCGATCTTTTACTTATGAAATCAGCCAAAGACAACCCTATGGGTCACAATGATCCAGTCCAGTTGTATGTGGGGTTGTTCAATGGTAGCTAACATCAACACCCTCTATATTATAGCATAGTACAAGGGACTTGAGGAAAGTACAAAGAAATATGATAGTGCCTGTGCTGTCACTCACTCAAATGAGAAAATGCTAAATAAGGGGTTCACATTTCTATGACATAAAATAGAACCCCAAAACATATATTTTTTAATCGTTTTATTAGGGGCTCATACAACTCTTATCAAAATCCAAACATACATCAATTGTGTAAAGCGCATTTGTACATTCATTGCCCTCATCATTCTCAAAACATTTGCTTTCCACTTAAACCCCAGGCATCAGGTCCTCATTTTTTCCCCTCCTCCCCACTCCCGCCTCCCTCACGAGCCCTTGATAATTTATAAATTTTTATTTTGTCATATGTTGCCTTGTCCGACATCTCCC
>NW_022111324.1:27366461-27394525 GCF_000313985.2 Echinops telfairi | reverse complement strand
CATACATCAATTGTATCAAGCATATTTGTACATATGTTGCCATCATAGTTTTCTAAACATTTACTTTCTATTTGAGCCCTTCGTATAAGCTCCTCTTTTCCCCCCACCTTTCCCCCCTACCACCCTTGTGACCCCTTGATAAATTATAAATTATTCCTGTTTTCATATCTTACACCAACTGTTGTCACCCTTCACCCTGAACAAATTTTATGGTATAAGAATCACATGTCAATAAAGATACTTTTTAAAAGGTATCATTATAATATGTGATATATACCAGAAAGCAATGTTCCTAAGGTATTTCAACAAAGAAGCTATTATAGTATAGAAATTAAAATAGCACAAGAAATTTTTTAAAGTAGCTGATTTGAATTCTAGGAAACCAGAACTGACTCAAAGTTAATGAGTTGCTTTGGGACTCCTTTTCCCAAATGGTTGAATAAAATGGTAAATCATTTATAAAATTGCGCTTATTTAGGATTTGTAAATACTAAATACTGTGACTAAAATCATGATTTCCTTTCCTTTTTCCTTTGTAAGTCAAGAGGCAGCGAATTTTATTTGGAGAAAAGAAGCACTTTGTTAATGTAAGCATCTGTGATTTTTCAGGCTCCACTGCAAAATTCTCTCTCTAGAGTCTCTTCTTTGCCCTCTCTTAACCTTACTGAGAACTCTGTTGCTGAACCTTTACTGCATCCCTGGAAAAATGCTAAGTGCTTCCCAGAGCCCATCAGATTTAATTTTCACAATAGCTTATGAGGTACCTGTAAGAGCTCCATTTAAGAGATGAGGAAACTGAGACATGAACATATGCGATTTGACCAGCCCACATGCAATGAAACCCCCAGGTTAGAATTCACAGAGCTGATTAGGTCACTGAGAAAGGAGTGGAACATTGAATAATCAAATCATTGAGCATCGGAATTACTGAGTTATCTGGTGATGGCCCTTCGTTATTCATCCTACTCACAGCTTTCATTCAGTCCAGATTTTACTGCTCAGAGCTCCTTCATTGTCTTCTTCAGAAGGTACCTAGTCAGAGCTTCCTACGACGGCCCATGCAGGAGCTCGGGGAATCTAATGGGGTACCACTGGCGCTGCTAAAGCCAAGCCCAGCAGTTTGAAATGACCGGCCTCTTGGTGGTAAAAACCTCCGTCTTCCTGTTACCATAGAGATGGACACCAGGCAACCCAAAGGAGCTGTTTCCCTCTGTCCTAGATGGGGGTCATTATGAGTCTGAATCAATAGATGGCAGTGCTTTAAAATTATAAAGTTCCAGGTGTTTGTACTTGGGATACAACAATTTTACAAAATAAAATTCCCTGCACTTAAATAATCCACTACCAAAGGAAACCAACCAACAAAACCTGACAAGAAACAACGATTGAAAAAGATAAAAGAAAAACATCCCTCACCTCCTTATGGAGCTTACGTCTTGTGGCAAGCTAGGAAGATAAAGAAAACAGGGGTCACAGGATCCTAAGAGAAGCCAAGGGTTCAGGGTAGACAGAGGAGGGCTGATGTTTAGATTCCCTGGTCCGAAGGGGTTGACATTCAAGCAGAGACTTGAATGAAGCAAGGCGCAGTCAAACAGGGAAAATCTGAGGGAAGCACATTCTAATGGTGACAATCTCGCACAAAGACCCCCAGGCGCTAGTTTTGCTCGGGATGTTCTCTCCCCACTCCAAGCGCACTGCCATCAAGGTGATTCTGACTTCCAGTGACCAAGAGGGCAAAGTCAGACTGCGCCTGCGGGGTTCTGAGGCGTTCGATCTGTGCTGGGTTTAGAATGGCTCCTCTTTCTCCCGTGGAGGGGTTGGTGGTTTCAAATGATGACCTTGAGGCTGGCAGCCCAAGTGGTAACCTCCTCCTCCACCGGGGTTTGTTCTAGGAAGAGCAGGTGAGTTCAGAGAGCGAGTCAAGGCCAGCATGTCAGGTAAGAGACTGGGTTTTACTCAGGAGCAGGGAGACCAGTTCGAAGAGTAGAGCAACGCCCGCTAAGAAATGTCGGTGGTGATGGCAGTGGAGGGAAGACCTGTTTGGATAGTGGATGTAGATTGAAAGTCGAGTTGGCAGGCCTCGCCGGTGATTTGGAATGTAGGATGAGACCTTGGGGGTGAGGTATGAGAATTTTTTTGTGTGGAAATACTAATAAATGAACTTGGAGGGTTGGGAAGGGGAAAGCCTTTGAAGTCCCACTGAGGCTTTGCTTCCCCGTGTACAAACCACTTGATCTTGTGGGTGAGGCAACAGGAGCCACTAAAACCCTGTCTACTAGGAATGGGATGAAATGAGTGGTGACCCCTGTGCCCAAGAGAGGCTGCCAAGCTACACAGTGGTTGTGGGAAAGGTACACATGCGCTTTCCAATGAGCGATTTCCACTTGGTTAAAGAAGGGAGCCTGCAGGTGTGAGGAGAGGTGGCCAAGCACGTACAGTTTCACTGCTGGGTGTACACTGCCTTACCCAGCCCTTCGTTCCCCACCTCCAAATGGCTTTCTCTCCTTTCTTTCACTCCTTCAACCCCTCCTTGGCCAACGTCGGGGCTGCAGGGGAGGATGGGCTTCGGAGTGGGAGTGACCTAGTCAGTGTGTGAAAACCCAGATTCCCGAGCCTCTGGTGAGGGGGTGGAAGGGAGGCGATTGTGCTTATCCCTGCAGGTTTACAGGGGATGCTGGCCTGGGGACCAGGCTACAGGAGAACGGCGCTTCTCAACGTGTGCAGGAGGCCCAGTGTAAAGGAGTCTTCCACTCACGGAGACCTAGTGTAAGGGAGTCTCCCACTCACAGGGACCCAGCGTAAGGGGTCTTCCACTCGCGGTGACCCAGTGTAAAGGGGTCTTCCACTCACGGAGACCTAGTGTAAGGGAGTCTCCCACTCACAGGGACCCAGCGTAAAGGGGTCTTCCACTCGCGGGGACCCAGTGTAAGGGGGTCTTTCACTCACGGGGACCCACTGTAAGGGTGTCTTCCACTCACGGAGACCTAGTGTAAGGGAGTCTTCCACTCACAGGGACCCAGCGTAAGGGGTCTTCCACTCGCGGGGACCCAGTGTAAGGGTGTCTTCCACTCACGGAGATCCAGCGTAAGGGGGTCTTCCACTCGCGGTGACCCAGCGTAAGGGGTCTTCCACTCGCAGGCGGAGACCCAGTGTAAAGGGGTCTTCCACTCACGGAGGCCCAGTGTAAGGGGGTCTTCAAATCCCCGGACTTCTTGCGGGTTGGCTGCAGGGAGCGCCCCAGCTCGCAGTACTGTAACCAGTCACCCGGGAAACGACGGGCTCCTCCTAAAGGTGCGAACCCCAGAAGCAAAACTCGGCAAAGAGGAGCCACAGGAGAAAGAGTGCGTCCTTCGGGGAGCAGGGGGGGAGACCTCCTTGGCGCGGGGCAGAGATGAGGGCGGGAAGGCGGCGGCGGGCCGGCCCCCCAGGCGCGGAGGCGCGGAGCTCGCCGAGCTGCAGGGGGCGGCGCCTCGCGGAGGAAGTTTGCCCGGAGTCAGCCGCAGGCGGCCGGCGGGAGCTGTCAGTCCCACCCCGACGCGCGGGTCGGCCAGCGCTGCGTTCGGCACCGCCCGCACCCTCGCCATGGGCGCCTCGGCCTCCAGCCAGCTGGACGAGAGCAAGTGCGTCTACATCCGAGGTACGCCCGCCGGGGGGGCTTCCCGCGAGCCCGGCCCGCAGCCGGCCGCCGGGCGCCCGGCCGGTCCCCCAGGAGGTGTGGACGCGGGGAGGCTGCGGGACGGCGCGCCGCGGGCGCACTCCCCGCTCTGGACGCGGCCCCGTCGGCGGGACGAGCTCCGGGGCGCAGCGTCAGTCCGCCTCCCTCCGGCCGGCGTTAGGGGAGGAGGCCCGCGCACTGCAGTCCGGGGCAGGAGAGGGTTTGGGCAGCGCCGCAGGGCAGTTGGAGGGGCGGTGTTGGCGGGTGCGGGGTGCGGGGGTGGGTGGGGTGGGGCGCCCCGTCGACTAGTCTGTGGCACCTGCCTGCGCTGCCCTTCCCAGAAGCACCTGATTCTGGCCTGGGTTTCGCGGAATCTGTTGTGATCGTGCGGCGCAGAAAGCACCAGGGGCATGCCTCCGCGCTAGATGGTTACCTGGGGATTCCCGGGTTGAACACACAAAACTTCCCTTCCTTATGACGTGGGCCTGGGTTCGTCAAACGTGGCGGTGGCTGCAGCTTCTCTGTGGGCTTCCTAAGTTCGCTGGTGGGATTTCACCAGAGACAGCGGGGCGCTATCGTGTTGTTCCCACGTTGACCAGTTCCCGTGCCTCCCCATTGAGGGGAAAGCAAAAGAGGAACACGCGCGCATTTTGCAATGGTTGCTAAAGCGACACCGCGGAGAAATTCATTTTGGGAGCCCAGTTATACGCAGTGACTCAGTGAAGAGCGGGAAGCAGAAGAAAACAAAACAAACCGAACTGAAACAGCAGGAAACGGTGACTGTTTACCTCCTGCTAGTTAGTGTCCCCTTCCCTGCCACGCCCACACCACAACTACTACCCAACTTGCACTGCCCACCCAAAGCCCATTTTAAAATGGCCAGATGGCCTTGATATCAAGTTTCTTTGCAAGGGAGGTTATCCCGTGAGTTGTGTGTGTGTGTGTGTGTGTGTGTGTGTGTTGGCATTTGAAATACCTTCTTACTAGGTATTAAACTCATATAAGTTGTACCTTAGGAGCCTTGGTAGGGAGTGATTGCCTTGGGGTACTAAGCACAAGGTCAGCAGTTTGAAACTTCTGTGAAGAGTTGAAACTCACAGGGGGCAGTTCTGTCCTGACCAAAGGGGTCTCCACGGGTCAATGTCAGCGCCGAGTTTTAGTTGGAAACCACCAGCAACTCTTCACCCACAGGGGAAGTTGTGCTCTGTCCCATAGAACCACTAGGAGTCCGAATCCACTCCATGGACAGTGAGTTTGTCTGTCTGCTTTTGGTTGTACCCAACTTCTTCAAAGAGATAGCTAATCTCGTTCTGGCCCCTGAGCCAGTTCTTTACAGCAGATTTACACTCCGAGGAGGAAAGGGTTGAGTTGGTATTCTCTCCCAGATTCACTTTCAGGCACGGGCACATTGAAACTAAGGATGTCCAGGTGGTAAAGGGACATCCAGTCGGGGCCCTTGCAGAGGAATGTAGCTGATCCTCCAGCCTCCTGCTCTGGCGCTTTCCAGCTGGAAGATGGCCCTCAGCTTCTTAGGGGCATAACACCCGTCAGCTTTAGAGCTTTGCTGCTGATTCACAATAGGGGGAAATATAGCTGATTTACTTATATTAGTGAAAGAGCTAAAACGAGCCTGCCTCCATCTTAAAAAGAATGTGTCTGCATTATTGTTGCTTGCACCAGGAATAATGCTGTATTATGAAAGTAACCAAAATCTGAGAATGTCTTTCCATTTAGATGTGAGCCAAAAAGTATGTTTCTCAAGATCTTGGGTCCCTGGAAAGTTTAGAAATACCTAAAGTGGAGACTACCTTTGAAGTCTAGAAAGACGAGGGCTCCGTTTACTCAAAGATTTCCTCATTGTGACAGTTGTTACTGATGTAAGAAGCACTATATTCATATAAGAAAGTGCATTACCATCTTTATTCTGAATTTGCATAAAAGACTTGCAGTGGATGCATCTTTTAAAATATTATTTTGTTGTTGATGATGATGAAAATATGCACAGCAAAACATACCAATGCAAGCGTTTCAAATACTGAAATTCAGTGACGATGACTTTCTTCAAGTTATACAACAACCCTTCTCATCCTCAGTTCCTCCACCCACACAAACATAAATTCATCTCCTGAATAAACACAAGAGCAGAGTGTGTGACAATCATGATGGCCATCTTCCACTTTCACAGCCTCCTTCTATATTTGGCAGGCCGTTTTCAAGGCAGATGTAGAGGGGCTTTAAGGAGAAGGATTAAAGTTAGAATACCTCCAGAGAAAATGAGACATTGACTCATGTGAGAATTTTGGTCTTGCCAAGAGGGAAGAGAACTTCGGAAAAAACGCCTCGTATTGTGCATTGTTAGTGCATGAGCAAATTAAGGTCAAGGAGCTCTTCTTTCCCGATGATTTTGAAGCCCCAAACCCCTTAATAAAACCACTAACCTTCTCTTTACCACTTGGGCCATAAAAGTCTCAAGCTTTGATTTTATCATAAACAGAACAACTGAAAGTATGATGGTGAGGTTTAAATACAATTTATGTCCTGCTTCTCATAATTTAGCTACCAGTGAATTACAGACTTGGAAACTCCTGTAGCTAACATAACATGTTTCTTCCCAGCTTGATAAAATTATCATAGTTAAGCTAGATGTAGAATATCTTCAGTATTTCGGGGGTAAGTTTGGGCAGCTTTATTTTGTATGTGTCATAAGCAACTGCTGTGGTTGCTAGGTACCAGAGAGTCCATTTTGACACGGTGACTGTCTACAATAAAACAAACAACTTTCTGGTCCGGTACGAGCCTCACATCCCTTATGCTTAAACTCTGTTGCAACCACTGTGTTGAACCACCTTGTTGAGGGTTTTCTTCCTACCCTCTACTTTACCAAGCATGATGCTCTTCTCCAGAAACTAGTCTTTCCTGACAATCTGCACAAAGCATGTGAGACAATGTATTCATTAGGTAATAAACTCTAGGTTGTATGATACTTCTTGTACACTTATAAGAAGCATTCTGATTGTACTTCTTCGGATACAAATTTGTTTTTCTGGTAGCCCATGGTACTTTCGATACTGTTCACTAACATCATAAGTCAGATGTATCCATTCTTCTTTGGTCTTCCTTTGCTATTGACTTTGGGTCAGTATTTACTTTTAGACAAATCATTTACTAGTTTCAGTTTGGTTTGTTTACCCCCAAAATGAGTGTTAATAGTGATCCACTTCACGTGGATGCTTTTAAAGTAGATTACTTTTTACCCAAATCCATGACATAACGCTGATTCTAGCTCAAAGTGATCTATAGGGCAGAGTAGAACAGCTCCCTAGACTTTCTGAGTCTGTAAATCTTTCTTTGTCTTTAAAAAAAGTTTTATTGACATATAATTCACATCATAAAATTCAACAGTTCGATTATATTAAAAAGTGTTGTGTGATCAATTTTAGAATTCCTGTTATTTTATATGTCAAGTTGTACAATATGTGTCCTTCAGTGGAGTCTGTAAATCTTTAAGGGAGGAGACAGTCTCGTCTTTCTCCTATGGAGTAGCTGGTGGGTTTGAACCGCTTACCTTACAGTTAACTATCCAATGTCTAACCCACACATTATTCTTAAATTTCAGTAAATCACTAGGTAGAGGAATATCCACAGTGTTTAGAAATTGCTTCATTTATAAGATAACAGGTTAGAAAATTGCTACCATATTGATGTCTCTTACAACAAATTATGAATACATTTTAAAAATTGTTTGTAGAAGTCTTTTAGTCTTTAGATATCTCTTGGTATCAGGTTACTATAAAATAAATAATACTAAGGTCACTTGTATCACATGGACATTGGTAGCCTCTGTGATTTTTTTTTTATTATTGGCCTGAAAGAGCCTTCCTTCAATAAGTAACACAGCAACCTTATAGGATATGGTAGAACTGCCTCTGTGGGTTTCTGAAGCTGTAATTCTTTATGGGAATGGACAGCTTCATCTCTTTCCCTTGGAGGGATTGGTGGTTTTGAACAGATGACCTTCCAGTTTGCAATCCAATGCACAACCCACTCCGCTGTGAGTTGAAATGGACTTGATGGCAGTAAGTCAACAAGTAAGAAAGCTGGAATCATCCAGGCATCAGTGGTCAATTGAAAGCATTTATTTTTTTACAAGTAGTTAAAAAAATTTTTTTTCTTAACTTTTGGTATGCCTGCCATGGAACTATAGTTTCAAGGAAGACATACATTTTCTTTTTTAGGAGTATTTTTCTCCACTTAGAACATGAATATTTGCAAAAGGATGCAAAAGGAAAACAAGTCTGAAGCATTCCTGTGGAGGGTCAATGCTGAGGCTGAGAACTATGGGGTAGACAATTATCCATGTCAAAGGCAAAAAGTCAGAAGTGTGTCTAAATTGTGTCTAAATTGTTGAATGGAAAACCACTGCCATGGGGTCCATTCTGACTCTTAGTGACCCTGTAGGACGGGTGGAACTGCCTTGTGGGTCTCGGAGACTCACTCTTTAAGGGAGTAGCAAGCCTCATCGTTCTCTGTGGAGCAACTAGTGGTGCCCCTCTGGTTAACAGCCCAATGAGTAACCCCTATAGCACCAAGGTCCTCTTGAAATTTTGTTATATGGTTTTTGTGTGTGTGTGTGTGCATGAAATCCAGGATTGACAACCTAAAGAGAGCAAGTAGAATCAGAGTTCTTGGGGGGTACAGTTGGGGAGGGGTAGTAAAGGGGAGCTGATATCAAGGAGTTCAAGAAGGAAGAAAATGCTTTGAAACTGGTTATGGTAGCAATCATATAATACTGCTTGATGTGATTGAACTGTGGAATGGTATGATATCCATATTAGCTCCAAATAAAATGTTTTGGAAAAAATGAATAAATAGAATTTAAATTAAAAATACAAAGGCTTGCAAGTGACCACCCAAGGCACAACAAGTTGTCTCTGTTCACCTTGACTAAGGGAGGAAGGAGAGTCAGGAGCAGACGAAGAAACGGACTGTGTGGACAGCTGTCCCCATGAACAGCTAGCTCCCTCCTTCTCCATGAGACCAGAAGAACTGTATGCTTTGGGTGCTATTACTGAATATCTTGATCCACGATTCTGTAGAAAAATTCTAATAAAAAGGGGACAATGCAGACCAAATTTCAAATTCTTGTGGAGTGCAGGTTGTCTGGGGCCATGGAGGCTGGAGGAACTGTTGAAACTATTGTCCTGAGATCATCTTTCAGTCATAAACCCTGGTTTAAAAAGCCCTGGAGCCTTTTAAAAACCCAATAACAGATTAGCTTATCTACTAAAGAATGTCATCGTTGTGCCTTATGCCCTCTTAAAGAACTATCTGTATGGAGTGAGAGACCAGCAACTGGAAAGATTAGATAGGATCCCGAGGGAGCAGCAGAGGGTATGTTAATGGGGGAGGAACACTTTAGAAAAGGAGGGTGAAAATGGTTGTACAACTCAGAGAATGTCATCAGTGCCCCTGAATTTCAACAGAAGCCATGTGGTTCTGTGTGCATATTCTCTACAGGGAAAATAAGTAATTTAAAAGAAGAAATGATTTTCTGCTTTGAAAAATATCACAAAGGGGCATCAAAAAGTTCATGGAATAACCCCATTGGTTCATTCTATTTTTTGAAGAATGTTTTGAAGCTCCTTATAGCTGAGGGATTTATTAAACTAAAAATCCTGTTGTCCTCAAGTTGATTGTGAATTGGACAGTAGAGTTACTCCCATTGGGTTCCCAATAACTGTAAGCTTTATGGTATCTGCTGTCTCTTTCTCCCTAGGAGCAGCTTGTCAGTTAGTTAAGAACTTTAACCATTGTGCCCCTAGGGCTCCTTAGGGGTTAACTTAAGTGGCTAAACATGGAATTCATGTTGACCGTATGGTTAGTGTTCGCACACATGGAAATGACTGTATTTCCATAGTCAGTGTGGATGGGAAGAGTGGTACCTGTTTACTTGTGTTTAACTCCTGTGTGGTACTAGTTGACACTTTGTTTATTGTTCACTTATAAATTGTTAGTGGAGATAGTACGAGAACTGGTTCCATTTATCTGGATAATTATGACAATTAGAATCCAATTTATTAGGCTTTTTTTTTTTTAACTCACTAGTACCTTTTGTTGACATGAGCTATCTTGGGATTCTTCAAATATATCATCAGCGCCTGCTGTCCCCAGGTGATGCCTTTGTTTATTAGGCTAGCAACGTCAGTATGACTGAAATGGAAAGTTAGGATACACAGTATGGTCTGCACTGTTGGATATCAATCCAAGATTCTTTTCTTGTTCCTTTTTTGTAACAGAGTTCCAGTTTTGCTCAAGCTCCCTCCAGCACCGTGTATTCCTGAGAAACCAGCCCACTTAGAGGAGCCCTGGTGGTGTAGTGGGGACGAGTTGGTCTGTGAATCAAAAGGCCAGCAGATTGAAACCACCAGCTGCTGCTGGGCAGAAAGCTGAGCTTTTTCTACTCTTGTAAAAGTTTATAGTCTTGGAAAGCCACCAGGGCAATTCTACCCTGCAGTGTAGGAGCAGTATGTGTCAGAATGGACTCCATGCACGGAGAACCCCAGTTATCATCTCTGAGAGGTAGCTGATAATTGGTCCATACCTATTAAGTTACTGATTGCACCGAGCATGACATTGTGATAAATCTGGCTTGAGGGGGAATTTATTTACTGGGTGCTTTTAGAGAACTTTACCTCCCTTTAAGAAAGGAGGGGAAGACAAGCAATGTTTCAGCTCTTGTTATGAAGTTGTCCCATCTATATGGGACCCTGGGAACTGCTGTTTTGTCTTGAAGAACAGGAGGGAAATTAGCATGATGAGAACTCCTACACTTTAAAGGACTGAAAAACTGAGGCAGTCTCAGAGTGGAGACTTGCTGGTAGTTGGCTCACCTGGGTAGGTTTTGTCCTGAGACCTACTAGTCCCCTCTGAGTCGGGGTGGTCGAGACTGCTTGCTGTCCTCTGCTTTCTTTAATAATTTTGTTGCTAGTCCTCAAAGTAGCCTCCCTGATTTTAAACACTCGAAAGAAGTCTTGTGTATCAGATTTTCCCCAGATTTAGTTATGGACTCCCCATACTTAATCTGGTCATATGAACTATTAGATTAAAGACATTTTACAGCCACTTTTAAGCCTAGATGGGGCCATGTGACTGAGTTTTGGCCAGTGGGATGTAGGTAGGCAAGGTTACTTCATATGTGACTTCCAGAAAATGATCTTAAAAAGAGTTTTTCTGTATATTAAACTTCATATAACCCACTGGACTGTGAACATAGATGGAGCAATGATCTTGACCCACAAGAAGGAGTTTATTCAGAGCCCAGTAAGAACTACAAGTAGTACAGCCCTCATGCCAGCGCTGGACAACTCACCTATGGACCTTATTGGTCCACTAGAAATAACCTGCTTTATGGAAATCAGTATTACATGATCCTCATCAACATAATTACCTTCTTTTTCTTGCAACCACAAGTATTGTAAGAAATAAATGAAGGATTTGTTAATGGATCTTCTTTAAGACAAATTAATCCACAGAGAGTAAGAAGTGGGTAACAATTATATCATGAAGGTTTACCTTAATTTCTGATTAAGAAATGGATGACCTCTCCTAAGAAGTAAGGTATACAAATCCCAAGTGATCTAAGGGGAAGAGGAGGAGAACATCCAGTTTAAATGATGCTCAAACATTATAGTTTGATTAACCAGGGCCCTGAGGCTTCTCAAACTCCTCATGAAGCTAGAGTCACTTTTGATTGAAGAAAATGTGGAATTTCTCATGTCAATAATAATTTGGTAGAGGTGAGAAGCTCTTTTAAAACCCCAAATTTAATTTTATTCAAAGGCATAAAGGGTTTTGTGAATTGAGTTACTTCCAAAAAACAAACAGTTCCCCCCACCACACCCAAAACAAAACAAAACAAAAGCAAAAACCTGACAGCTGTCGAGTCAATTCTGACTCATGGCTACCTTATAGGACAAGGGCAAACTGGCCCATAGGGCTTCCAAGCCTGTGATCTTTACGGAAGCAGACTGCCACTCCTTCTTCGACGGACCTGCTGCTTGGTCTAAACCATCAACCTTTTGGTTAGCAGCCCAATGTTTGACCCATCCTGCCACTAGGGACCCTCAAGAATTTCTTGCACACTCACTGCCATTGAGTTGATTCCGACTCATAGTCACCCTACAGGAGAGAGTAGAACTCTCAGTCACCCACAGAGTTTCCAGGACTGTAATTCTTCAAGGGAGCAGAAAGCCTCATCCTTCTCCTTCATGTCAGATGGTGGTTTTGAACTGCTGATCTTGTGGATTACAACCCAACTCGTAACCCACTGTACCACCGGGGCTTTTCTGAGATTCAATCAAAATATAGGAAAGACATTAGACTGACACAGTGAACGTTCCTCTTGGACCCATGGAAGAAGTGATCATCTTCCCGCCTGTGTCTTAGTTCGAATCTTCATGAGTCCTAAGCTGATGTGGATGAAGCCCTTCTGTTTCTGTGGACAACAGAGGCTGGAGGAGGACCACAGCAGCAAGGGGCCCTTTCTCATAGTAATTCTTGTGTTGTCATGTCAGTAACCATTTATATCCTTTTATTACTTTGTGTGTGTGAACCACTGGACTGATTATAATTCCACTCTGCTGTGAATCTGGGGGAGGTCAGAGCTGGATTCACAGTCAGACATGCAATAGCAGGAGCCCAATTTGTTACAGCAATTTCTAATTTAATTAAAATCTGTGTACTGTGAGAGTTCCGCCAAATATACAGTGTGAATTAAGGCAGTGAATTTTAATCTCCCACTCAGCAATTTTCATTTTCTTTGTCAGTCAAGCTAGGTAGAGCTCAGCCAAGCCAAGAAACAAGGCACATACAACAATTGGCATTGTGAAATGGGAAATGAAGTCAGAAACAGAGGGGGAAAAAGGATAATGAGAAGAAAGACAAAAGAATTAAAGAATATAATACATCTGCTACAGTTGGTTTGAAGCACTTTAGTAAAATGTTGGGTATGTGGGCTAAAATTCTAACCATCACAAATTAAAAAAAAAACAACCAACAACCTAAAAAAAACCTAAACAAACCAAAACCCCCAAAATACAGACAACTGAACAAAATCCCAAAATGCAATACAGATTTTCCCATTTGAAACTGGAAAATTCATTTAAAAAAGAGACTAGCAAGTTGCTGCCAATGCGAAAATGCAAGCCAGCTTTTAAAAGTGGCCTTTCTTTTCGGCACACATGTTTCCTCACTTACCGGAGGAGGGGATGGAAGGCTTAGAGACATGAAAGCAATTCATATAGTTGTGCAAATTGCAAGAACTAAAAAGTTTATATTTCTATACTTGATGTTACTTGCAGTGAGTCTGTCGGGTTAGAACAAATTGATACTAGTTTTTACTGGGAACTTTGAAGCGATTCTGAAAAAAGTCCAGAGTCTGAAGGAATTTTGGAAGAAGAACAAACATCTCTATGCCAACCGATGCAAAAAACATTTTTTCTTTCTAATCATTTGTAAAGTTAAAAAATAAAACATAGATTCAGAAAGCCACTCAAAGTAAATGCATAGCTTTGTGAATCATGTGAAGATGAGTATCTTTGTAATCATTGCCCAGGTCAAGAATTGGACCTGAACTTGCTATCCCAGAAGTTTCCCCTTACCCCATTCTTGTCCTAGACTCTTTCTGTCTCTCCAAAAACAACCATTAAAGTAGTGGTTATTTGCTAGTTATCGATAACTTCCTAACTGCTCCAAGTGATCCCATTGTGATTGAGTCTATCTTGACTCACAGTGACCATATGTAAAAAAACAAAACAATGGAAAACCACTGCCATCCTGTCAATTTTGAGTCCTAGTGTTGTCGAAGCTGTAAGTCTTGAAAGGAGTGGGCAGCCTCATCTTTCCTCTTCTGGAACTCCTGGCAGTTTTGAACCACTGACCTTGCAGTTAGCAGGCCAATGCTTACCTAACAGCTTCTACTTCAAACTCTCAAAACTTGACTCCAACTCACAGCGGCCCTATAGACCAAAGCAGAATGGTTGCCTCATTTTCTTCCCTTATAGAGGCAGGTGGTTTCCACGGCTGACCGTGTGGGCAGGTGGTTTCCACGGCTGACCGTGTGATAAGTAACCCAACGTGTACTCGACGACATCACCCGGCCTCCAATAAGACAGAGTAAAGCTGCCCCCCAGGGTTTCCCAGGCTGTAATCTTTACGGAAGGACCCCTGGTGGCCTGGTGGCGTAACAAGGTTGGCAGTTCAAATGCACTAGTCATTCCTTGGGAAGAAGAGGAGGCTTTTTGCTCCATAAAAAGTTAAAGCTTCAGAAACCCACAGGGGCAGTTCTACTCTGTCTCTTAGGGTTACTGTGAGTCAGAATTGATTGTATGGCAGTTAAGTTGTGTTTTTTAGGTTATAATAGTTTTATTGACATATCTTACACAATCCAATATATCCATCCACATACAGTTCTGTTGTTCAATCCCATCGAGTGGAGTTATGCAATCATCAATGCTATCAGTTTCCCATTGCCCACCCCCAGCCCCAAGTTTGGTTTTTGTCCAGAATCTTTATGGAGGCAGACGGCTGCATCCTTCTATGATGGAGCAGCTGGTGGGGTTGACATGCTGCCGCCACTACCTCTCCAAAAGGTGTTCTTGTTAGGTGCCTTCTGGTTGGTTCTGACTCATAGCACCCTCAGTCCCGCACCAGCTTCTCGACTGTTGTCTCGTTTAAGCCCATTGTGGCAACCGTTGTGTGATTCCATCTCATTGCGGGCTTCCTCTTTTTCACAGCCCTCCTACTTTAACGAGCAAGATGTCCTTCTCCTTTTAACATGTCCAAAGTATATAAGACAAAGTTTCCAAAAGGTAGCGGCTCTTAAAACAACTATTTGCTTGCAGTTTTGCTATTTGAGCTAGTTTCGGCTGGACGCTTCTACTGCTTTTTCTTGTTGCTGCTGCTAAGGCCTTCCCTGCAGCTGCCTTCTGGCCTGGTGGCTGCTCTCAGCTAGCAAGACTTTCTCCTTGTCAGATGCTCTCTTTCTCTGCACACTCTCTCTAGTTAGGATAGCTAGATTTCTGAAATGGTTTTTAAGTAGGGTTTTTAAAAGTGCAAAATCAGAAGCTGCCAGGGCTTCTTAGGGCTTGAGGGCGGAGCGGCAGCATTGCTGTGCACAGTCTACCGGGCATAGCAAGTTCCAGGGCCAGTCCAGACTCACCGGGAGAGCTGCACACAGTAGTCAATGCTGCAAAGTGCGGGTCACTGGGGGCCACCACTGTGAAGGACCAGTAGCCCGGGATCGTGATAGTGACTTCCTCACATTTCTGCCTTTATTTTTTCACCTAATGTTGCATTTTCAGAGCCCTGGTGGCACAGTGGTTACTCACTGGGCTGCTAATGGAGAAGACAGCAGTTTGAAATGAACCAGCAGCTCTGCTGGAGAAAGAGAAGGCTTTCTCCCCATCAAGAAGGACGGTTTGGGGAACCCACAGTGGCATTGCTACTTTGTCCTGTACAATTGCTATGAGTTGGCGTTAACTTGAGGACAAGTGAGTTTTTAAAAAGCTCATTTAAAAAATACTAGCTTAGTGTTTTGGGAGAAAGACATGACTTTCTACTCCTGTAAAGAGTTATGGTCTCAGAAGCCCACAGGGGCAGTTCTACCCTCCTACAGTCAGAATGGACTCAGGGGCAGTGAACACGACTAGTGTTGCCTCCTCAACACTCTGTCTTTTAAGTTCGTTTATTCCACAGGTCTCTTTACGACGCATTTTTTCTGGCCTTTGTAGAGGGGCCTGGGCTATCTGAGTGCCCCACAATGTGGAATTTACTCCTGGTATAGTTCCACGCTTTTCATCGGTTCTTCCTCCACATTGAAGGAAGGAGCGTGAGCTGTCTGAGGCGCAGCCCTTTTGCAAGACTCCAGCAAGTGCTACAGCCTTCCTGGAGAGAAGACCGTACCGTCTCACTAGTGTGTTCTTCATTTAGAAGCCCAGAACACCTTGTTCCTCTCTCAGTTTCGCTCTGCCTGTCTCTTTCTCTTTCTCCAGTGACTCGGGCACTGGACATGAATCACACTGATTCAATGCAGTGTCCTTTAGACATGCTGTCATGTCTAACAGTCCCTGGAAACGAACACTGTACTCGGTAAAGCAGAGGGGCAGTGAGAGAGCAAGACCCTCAACAAGGTGAATTGCCATGGTGACTGCAGCAGTCGGCTCAAACACAGCCACAAGCGTGATGACGGCATAGGATTGGGCGCGGGGGGGGTGTGCGTGGGTGCGTTTCGTTCTGCTGTACAGAGGCTCACTATGAGTCAGAACCTACTCAACCACTCACAGTGAAATGACTCCATTGAGAGCGTGGAGGTAGAGGGAGTTGGATGGAAGTGGTGAACACCGTTTAACAGGGCCAGGTTCTCAATCGTCGTTATAAGGCAATAAATATGTCTAGGTTGGAAGAAGCATGCGAGTTGAATTTGACTATATTTCAGAAACCCAGACCAGTTGCCAGTCGGCTGACTCGGAGAGTCAAACATCAGAAAAATAGCTGAACATGCTGAGAGGAGTTCCTTGAATCAGTTGTGATGGGAAGAAATGGCTGGTTGCCCGTCGTTTTCTTGATAGATCTCTAGAGAGATTGAGTTTTGGATGTGTATTCCTGTGACAAAAATGAAAGTGAATTTTAGTAATTCTTTAAGTTGCTTCTGATCGAAAGAACTAAAGTGCTTATAAATGAAGCAGTAAAAGTAAAGTCGTGGAATTAAAGGGTGAACTGAGGGAAAGACAAAACACACTTTACATTCAGATCTTCTGAAAAGTCTGCCTCTCAATGAGGAGCAGGAGGAAGGTGGGAGCAGGGTGCAGTGCTGGTATGTTTTGAACTAGGGAATGCACATTGTCATGATATCGCAGAAAGGACAAACAGAGAAGAGATGTATAAATGAGAAAGGAGAGAACACTGGTCGTGAGTGTTCCTAGAGCGGAGAGACTGGCCTTTGATGAGGAGAAGGATACTATCTATGTGGCATTAAACCAAACCATCGCCATGGAGTTGGTTTTGACTCAGAGCCACCCTGCATGGGTTTCTGGGGCTTTGTCGGTCCTGGGAACGGCCGGCTGGCGAGTTGGAAGCATCAACCTTGCACTTTGTCCGCAGCGCCTCCAGGACCCTTTCTGTGGTAATAGGAGGGAGGAAAGCAGAGCCAAGGAGATGAGGAGTTCTCTCTGGTGATCACAGGTGAGGCAAGGTTCTGAGCTGAGAGAGGAAGTGAGGGCAGGGGAAGGCAGGCTGTGAGTGGAGACCAGGTGAAATCTTTGTTCTGGGTGGTTCAAGGAACATTTCCATGCTGAGCCAGGTTGAGGAACCACTCGGGTTTGGTTATGACAAGGCTGCACCCCTGCCTCTAGGTAGGGGCTTCTCTCTAGCGCCACCTGGCTGCAGGGCTGAGGGGAACGGAAAGTTCCACAGACTGTGCAGTGGAAGGACAGAAGCTTACTCTCTATCTGTGACGGAGTGAGGTAGACTGCAGGCCTTTCTTCCAGGGTGCCTCTGGGTGGATTCAAACTGCCAACCTTTTGGTGAGCAGCTGAGCATGTTAACTGTTTGCTCCACTCAGGAATTCTGAAGATTAATTCCTTGAATCCTTGGTTTCCCTGATCTATTCGTGCATGAGGTGACTCTTCAGGAGACAGAGAAAGAGCGCTCTGAAGGGAATAGGCCAGACAATTTCTAGCACTCCCACAGAGCTGGGAATAGTTTATGTTCCATCACCCAAAGTTGAAGGATTTATAGTACACAAGGCATTGATTGTCTAGAGCCCTCAGTTGTAGGGAGCATAAAGAGCATAACTTATCTCTAGACTACAGCCTGCTCTGAACCTGCTCTAGTAAAAATAATTAAAAGCAAACCTCAAGGGGATCAAACCGATTCCAAGTAACTGAGTACAGCAACCAAGTCTAACATTCTTTATAGGAATACAACAAAATGCTCATTCAACAACATAAAATTCACATTATCTGGTATCCAGTAGAAAATTTCCAGGCAAATGAACAAGCAGGGAAATAAGATTCATTACTAGAAGGAAAGCAATAAACCAATCAACAAACAGACCCAGAAATTACAATGATGATGAATATAGCAAATAAGGACGGTAAAATAGTGCTCAGTATTCCGTCTATAGGTGGAAAGGCGTGTTAGTTTGTGGTAAAAGGAGGTGTGCAATGATGCCGGAAGCTATGCCACCAGTGTATACCAGCAGCGTTACCCATAGAGGACAGGTCTCAAGGGAACGTCCTGACCTAAGACAAACTAGGAAGAACATTCTACTTCTGAAAGATCGTCAATGAAAACTTATGGTTCACATCAGAACACTGTTCAACTGGACTCAGCTACGCAGTGATCCTGAGAATGATGCTAGAGCAGGCACCGCTGTGTTCTGTTGTCTGTACCATGAGTCAGAATCTACAAGCTGGTGATTAATAACAAGAACAATAACAACAACCACATAAGCTAAAGTAGAGACAAACATGGCATGGTAAGGCATGGAGTGGAAGACATAAAATGAATTCTAATTTCCAGGCTTTAGGGAAAAGCTGTCTGACTGCTGTCTATTTGAAGCCTGTTGGACATTATGGAAAGACGGCAGTTGGCTTGACCTGTTCTCAACACTGTCAGCACATTTGGGAGAGGAGCAGAGCTGTCTGCAGAGGCTGGCATGTGCCCGAGTAGCAGTTGGGATGGGGCTGGCCAGGGACCAGGGCAGATGTGTGGAGTCAATTCAGAAATGTGGGGACATTGTGGATACTCTTTCAAAAGGACATCACGAGTAGTGGCCATGTGCCATTACTTTGGGGCTCACACAGGGCAAATAGAAATTTCTAGGATTAGCTCAAAAGAATCCAGAGTTTTCCCAAATTTGGACAGAATGATTTCCTATATAAGTCATTCTGAGTTGAGTTAGCTAGAGGTGTCTGTGTGATTACCTGAACGAAAGAGACACAGGCTTAGAATTAGAATAAAGATAAATTTTATTAACAACAATGGCAATATTTAATACCTGGAGTTTAAATATTTAAAATGGATGGGCTAAATCAAAGGATTAAATAAGGAATGCTAATTGAAAGGCACTGTTTATACTTAAAATAAATAAGAATTTTAGAGTATGACTAAGACTGGTGCATATCAACTGAGATATCAGCATTCAGTAAAAAGTAACAACTCTTGGTGATCTGACAAATGATACTAATAATGACAGCTGTAAATGCTAACATTCATTGAGTGACTACTATGTATGAAGAGCCCTAGTGGTATAGTGGGTTATACATTGGGCTGTTAATTGCAGGGTCAGCAGTTCAAAACCACGGGCTGCTGGGAGGAAAAAAGACGAGGTTTTTTACTCCCTAAAGATTTACAGTCTCAGAAACTTACAGGGGCTATGTTCTACAGGGTCACTATGAGTCAGGATTAATTTGATGGCAGTGAGTTTTGAGTACTATGTATGAGGGAGTTTCAAAGGGTTGGTGGAAAAATTCCAATTCCATTTTCCCACAAACTTTTGAAGTCCACTTGCAGTTATTTATGTGCCCGTGACAAGTAAACGTCTCAGAGAAAAGCTAAAGGGTTTTATGTCTTCTTCTGGGAATTTCAAGTCTTGTGTACAAAGCTTTCTCTTTTTTCTTTAAAAGGTGCAGCATCAACTTGATAGGGTTTGAACCATGACTGAGAGAGGGGGTTCTAGTCCCTTTAAATGAGCTGAGCATCAGTTGGAATTTATCTCTTGGTATGAGTTGAAACGGTTTATTAAAGTTTTGATATCATAGCTCAAATCTAAATGGTCTAACACACACACACACACACACACACACATAATAACATATACAGGTATCCCCCGCTTTTTGAAAACCCGAGGAGAATTTTCGCATTTACGGGTGGGGAGTAAAAGGCTAAACTAGTGCTTGAGGTGTT
Organism: Echinops telfairi; assembly: GCF_000313985.2. Classification (NCBI taxonomy): domain Eukaryota; kingdom Metazoa; phylum Chordata; class Mammalia; order Afrosoricida; family Tenrecidae; genus Echinops; species Echinops telfairi. The sequence goes on along the minus strand of NW_022111324.1, from coordinate 27,374,904 downwards.
TTTTGGGCTTTTTTTGCAGTGAGTTCAACCAGGAGCAGTGTGGTATCACTAAGCTCCTTCCTCTGTGTTTAGTCTGGGTAAACTAGAGAAACAAATTCATGGACGCTCATATGTGGATAAGAAAGCACTTTATATACAAGAGCAGTCGAATATTGAGAAAACATACCAGCCCAGTCCAGATCAAGTTCTTAAGTCCAATATTAGCCCATATGTCCAATACCAATCTATAAAGTCCTCTTCAGACTCATGAAACACATGCAATGACACTGAATGCAGGAAGATCACAGGCCAGTGGACAGGAGTCTCCACGTGGCTCCTCCAGCTCCCAGGGCTCTGGCTACATCAGTGTAGCTCCATCAGGCTCATTGTCAGTAATGTCTCACAGGGAATGTGCTGTTTATCTCCTTAGTGCCTCCAAATGAGGTCATCAAGCTGTGACCTGATTGACAGGCTAACCTCCACCCCTTCACTTTCAAGTCTCAAGTTGACCACAGATTATGTAACTACCACACTCTGGAGCTATGCTTACATCCAGCCCCATTAGCTTTGAATTACGTGTTGTGTTCTTGGTGGTGTGTGTTATTTCGTAATGCTTCATACATTATTTTTTGTTTCCTGGGATGCTCAGGCATTTTCCTATATAAATGAGTGGTAATTGCTTCTTTGCTTTACTCTCTTTAGGGTTATGAAAGGTTCTGACAGTGGGGGAGAAACTTGTGCATGTAATTCAACAAGTTTTATATGTGTGCTTCTGCAGACAGCCTCATCATATGGTGACAGGGGTCATCATATTCTGCAACCGTCATAACTCTTTTTTGACTGGGTGATTTTTGAAGTGACTGGAGTGGTAGATGACAAACAGCTTAAAAAGAAATGAAAATTCATCTAAAATGTTAACAGCAAATAATATGAAACTTAGAAGTAAAGAAAGCGAGTACAATTCTTTTCACGTTAAATAATCTATCAGTATAATGCTATAAAGATGTAATAATGTAAAAACAACAACAGAACCCATTGCTGTTGAATCTTTCCAATTCATAATGACCCTCTAGGAGACCCCATAGACCTTTCCCCTAGGGTGAGTAGCAAAACTAGGAGTAAGGGAAGGTGGGGGCGGGAGTAAGGGGTAACCGATCAGATCACATTGATCTATGTATGGCCTCCTCCCAGGGGGATGGACAACAGAAAAGTGGGTGAAGGGAGACAGCAGTTGTTGTAAGACATGAACTTTTTAAAATAAATTATCAAGGGTTCATGGGGGAGGGAGAAGGGTGGGGGAGGAGGAGCTGATACCAAGGGCTCAAGTAGAAAGAAAATGTTTTGAAAATGATGATGGCAGCATATGTACAGATGTACTTTTGTATGATGTACAATTGATGTATGGATTGTGATAAGAGCTGTAAGAGCCCCCAATAAAATTCTTTTTAAAAAGAAAAAGAACTGCCCCCTAGGGTATCTAAGGCTTTAAATCTTGGTGGGGGAGACTGCCACACCTTTCTCCTGTGGATTAGCTAGTAGATTCACTCCCTACTTTTCGATTAGTTCGATGAATAGTTTATTAATGTCACCACTGAGCCAATAAGGATCCTGGTGGCTAATAAGGAAAAAACCCACTATACTATATCACTGTGACCCGATAGAGCAGTGGTTCTCAAACTTCCTAATGCCGTGAACCTTTAATACAGTTCCTCATGTTGTGGTGACCTCCCCCGCCAACCATAAAATTATTTTCGTTGCTACTTCATAACTGTAACTTTGCTACTGTTATGAATCATAATGTAAATATCCAATATGAAAGATGTAGTTTCATTGTTACAAATTGAACATAATTAAAGCATAGTGATTAATCACAAAAATATGTAATTATATATTGTGAAATATTTATTTCTAATTACAAATACAAGATATTTTGTCATGAAGCATGGTGTAGCATGGGTAACAGTCTTAATATAACAACAGTAAACTATATTGCTACATTTTGCGACAATATGTGTAAAAAGCCAATGTCAGTGCAAAGGTTGAGATAGCTTCTTTCTCACCAGATAGAAATTCTCGGGGCAGTCTTTGCAAGAGCACAACAAAGATCATCTTCCACAAGTCTACTTCTGTATTTAGACTTGATAATCAACAAGCTGGGAAACCCTGTTTCACAAAGATATGCTTTGGAAATGGAAGACGGGGGCACAACACAGTCTCAGACAGAACAGGATATGACTACAAACACTTGATCCAGAATTTCATAACTAGCATGATAGAGAAATCAGTTCTCACTGCATCGCTATTAATAAGCTTGAAGAAATCCTCCTGTGCTGTCTCAGGAACATCTTCAACTCTGACTGTGAATGGGCTTCTGGCAAGTGCAAATGGAGTGTCAGATAGATTTGGAAAGTACGATGAAATTTTGTCTGCAAGCATGTGCAAGTGTTCTTTCACAAAAATTATCATCGTAATCCTTTTGTCTGGTTCAATGTCATGTTCCTCAAAAAAAGCAGATAAGGTAGGCAACATGTAAATTTTATTTTCATCCTTTTTTTTTTGTGCCAAAGCTGAAGTTTCATTTAGAATGATCAGATCTTTTCAGACAAACTGAAGCATGCTGCATTGGTCCTCGCATTGATAAATTTAACTCATTCAAGACGGCAAAGATGCCAACCAAGTAAGCTATTTTCTGCAGTTCACGTTTATTGCTGAAAAGTGCTTCGAATTGTGGTCTTGCTTTCTGATTAAAAGACGTTTTGAGTTCATCGTGAAGCTCAAAAACATGTTTTAAAACTTTTCCTCTCGACAACCGTCTCACTTCATTGTGAAATAGCAGAGCATGATTCAGCGCATCCAACTTATTGCTAAGTTGCTAAAACAGTTGACTGTTTAAAGTGCTTGCCTTTACAAAATTCACAGAACTTATGATGCTTTTCATTACTTCTTGTAGCTCTTGTGGCAGCGTCTTCATTGCTAACATTTGCTGATGAATCATACAGTGAGTTCCAATGACTTTTGGTGACAGACTCATTGAAATCCAGATCGAAATCCTAGCATAGCTGGAGCACCATCTGTGCAAACACCACAAACCTTTTCCCAGGAGATCTTATGCTCTTTCAGAAATGAACCAACTGTGTCAAATACATGATATGCAGTAGTTGTTGTTTCAAGAGGTTTGCAAAAAGGAAACTTATCTTTAAAGTCACCATCATTAATATACCTCATGTAAACCCATAACTGCGAACAGTTTGCAATGTTTATAGACTCATCAGGCTGGATGCTGAATACTGGAAGTGGAGCAGATTTAATTTCCTGGATTACCTGATCAAGAATATCAGCAAACCTGTCATCTATTCTGCAGACAGTGTCGTTAGATAAGGAAATTGCATGCAATTTCATAACAAATTCATCTCTAATCATAACTCAAACGATGTCTTTGGCCACTGGCAACAGTAAATCCTCAGCAATGGTATAAGGTTTCATAGCTCTGAAGATTCTGAGTGCCACCAAATATGACGCTTCAATGGCTGCTATGTTTTGTTTGTGGTCGTTGCCACCAGTGTCAAGTCTGGCTTTCTTGAATCCACCAGGCTTCCTAGATTTGGCTGATAGAACTTCACAACAAATAACACATTGCGGTTCCTTCATTCCTGCTGTAATTATTGAGGTAAAACCATACTGTAAAAATCCTCACTATATTTTCTTTTCTTAATGTTCTTCTCTACACAACCCATTGTCACGGGTTGGTTTGCTAATGAAAATAATATATAAAAATAGCTTTTATAATACAAAGATGATACATGGCATCGTTTAATCAATACAGTTCATTAAAGTTTCCTATGATTTGCCATTCTCTGTTGTTGTTTTTACATATCTGTTACTATCACAAGGGGGAAGTATTCACATCGACCACAGCTGAATATAAAAAGACTGATCAGCATCTAGATTAAGTTCCCACATGTGATAGTCTGGGTACATAGAGAAACAAATCCACAGAAGCTCATGTATAAGAGAGAGTTTTATATAAAGGTTAAGTGCACATCAAGAAAACATCCCAACCCAGTGCTGTCCAAGCTCACAAGGCCAACATTAACCCATATGTCCAACACCAATCCACAAAGTCCTCCAACATATCACAAAACACATGCAATGATACTGACTGCAGGAGGAAAGTGGAATCAGTGAATGTGTAAGCATCTCAGCACTGGCAGGGGTCTCCATGCAGCTGCTCCAACACCCAGGGCTGCATTGGGGTAGGTCCATGTGGCTTTTCCACAGGGATGTCTTGCAGGAAGTGAGCCTTGCCAGTTGAAGCAGGTAACTGGCTAAGGTAGCAGCACCCTGGTTTGACCATCAGAAAGCAAGAGACCCAAGAACTAGAAAGGCGAGGCTCACCGAGCCATTTATCCCTCTGCCCTTCAATTAACATCATGTGTTTATCGGCCAGGTTGTCACAATAAACTTTAACTATATCACCATGGTAATGATATATATATGTATATGTCTATCTATCTATTTGCAGTAGTTGATTCTTTTACAGTACATGATTTTACATTTACCCAGTAATTATATATTTCACGAAGTGTTGTTTTACTTCCAATACTGCTACTTTCAACACAGTAGCTGCTTTTAACAGAGTAGCTGCTTTCAGCACAGCTTTCTACACAGTAGCTGCTCTCTACACATGCATGGATGGTCTGCATAAGTACATTATGGTGCCAACCATGTCACATACACCCTGTATTTATGGGGTTGGTGCAATGAAGTTGTCATGCTGAGTACTCATATGTGGGCATATTTGCATGTGGGCGGCGGACCCACCTGGAGATGATAGAGGAGTGGTGTCAGTTGCTAAGACCATTGGAAATAAGTGTTTTCCAATGGTCTTAGGCGACCCCTATGAAAGGGTCCTTCAATCCCCAAAGGGGTCTCGACCCACAGGTTGAGAACCGCTGCGATAGAGGTTTCTGAGATTGTAAATTTTTACCAGAGTAGATTGCTTCATCTTTTCCTCAAGGAGCTGCTGGTGGCTTGAATTGCCAATTTGGGGTTAATAGCCCAAGGGCTAGCCCAGCCCACAGCACCACCAAGGCTCCCTGTTAGCAAATAAGAGTTTTAGTTTTGAAAAACATCCAGGATAGGCTGTCTGATTCTGAAGCTGGGTTGACTAGATTTTGGATGTCTTTGCTTTCTTATTAATAAAATGAGGATTCAGTTATGCCCAGGAGAGTAGGTAAAAAGAGATAAAATGACTAATGAAATCCTTAGATTTCCCAATCCCTACTATTATGCTAATCAATTTGTTTTTACTATCAGGAACGGCAGCAGGCCTTCTCAGAACAAATAATTGGCTTTCACACATTGCCAAATAAGACCTATCTCACACATTTGTTCCGTAGCCTAATTAGTGTTTCAGAGTGTTTAAACACAATGCTTCTACAGAAGCAATGGTATTATAATGTGTCGGGACACTCCAGTATTGTAATTAATACTAATTAGATTCTTTTCAACAGCTTGTTGAATGTACAAATTGCTGCATCTAAGGTATTCTGCTTTATTTATTCACTATGAAAAAGTCAGACATAGTCGTTTAAATAGGAACCTTTACATAGTTATTCTCTAGATTCTGCACATGTCTTGCCTCTTAAGTCAGGGAAGGGCAGTAGCAAACCCCCTTTCTAGGCATTATCATGGTACCTAGAAGCCTGTTTCCAGAAGTCAGCTTGCACTAAAACCCAAACCCACTGCTGTTAAGTCAGTTTCAATTCATAGTGACCTTACCTAGACTTTCTGAGACTGTACATCTTTATGGGAGGAGACAGCCTCATATTTCTCCAGAGGAGTGGCTGGTGGGTTTGAACTGCTGACCTAGTGTAGCATCCCAATCCATAGCCCATTGTACCATCCAACTGGCAGTGGTATGAAGCCAGATTTCACTTGTATATTAGAATGAAACAAACACCCCCAAATTTTAGGAGCTTGATTTCTATCCCATCCATTACACAGTCCAATCGGATTTTCTGGAGAGTAGGAAAGACACTTGCTGTTTTGGGCTGTTGTGTTGGCTCTGACTCAGAATGAAATGTTGCCTTCCCTGAACAGTGGCCATGGTCATGGGTGCACTCAAGTCCATTCTTGTGTCTGCTGTGTGTCTTGAGTGCCTTCCAACATAGGGGGCTCATCTCCCAGCACTAGATTGTGTTAATATTATATTGTAATTCATAGAGTCTTCATTTGAAAGTAGACTGCCAAGCCTTTCTTCCTACCTAGCCTGCTGTGGTCTGGAAGTTCTGCTAAATCCTTCCCACCAAAGGTGACCCTGATGATAATTAGATACTTATGACATAGCTTCCAGTATCGTAGTAACATGAAAAAAACCAGAAGATGACAAACTGACAGATAGGGGTGGGTAGGGAAGGGAGAGTAGTTTGGTCCATCGTACCGTGGACTCCTCTGGCAATCTTGTTAAATCTATGGACTCTTAAGAATAACATCTGAAAATAAACAACAACAACAAAATAAAGCACAACACAACATTGGAAGATCAAAAAGAAATCAATTTTATTGAAATACATTTATCAAAATATATTTTTGAAAATCCATGATGTAGTAAGACATATGCTTCTTTACTAAGATATTAAATGGCAAGAACTAGTCGAAGATCCAACAGATATGGGCCCAATAGTATAATTTTGAAGAAATGTTGTTCTCAGATATTACAACAACTGAAATGTCATATGAAAATATCTGTGACTGTTGTCGCCACCCACTGCCACTGGGTCTATTCCAACACAGGAGACCCTGTAGGACAGCATACAAGTGCTCCATTGGTTTCCGAGGCTATTTTTATGGCAGCAGAAAACCTCATTCTTCTCCTGTGGAGTCACTAGTGGAATTGAACTGCTGACCTTTATGTTAGCAGTCCAGCCCTTAATCCACTCCTTCACCTTGGCCCATTGGCAAAATCACTCACTCACTTTCACTTTTGTTGCCATCCAGTAAATTTTGACTCATAGTGACCATATGGGACAGAGTAGAGTTGGATTAAAACAACCGACTTTGCTGTTGTCAGCTCCACCCACCATGCTGCCAGTGCTCCTTGACACAGCCTCCAAACCAAATTAACCAAACTCACTGCCATTTCGTCGATTCTGACTCCTAGCAGCCCTAGAGGACAGGTTTGAACCCCCCTGTGGGTTTCTGAGGCTGTAACTCTTTATTGGAGTAGACAGCCCATCTTTCTTCCCTGCAATGGGATGGAAGTCTCTAACTGCTGCCTTGTGGGTCCCAGACCCATGCAGAACCACTATGCCACCAGGGCTCCCTGACACAGTCACTCGTACTGTTAAATCCTATTATAGTAGTTTGTTGCTTACATTCACGATAGAAGAAAATGCTGATCATTTGAGTTAGAGGTTAATAAAAATAAAGATATAATTTTCTTCCATTCAATTTGTGGACATTCTGAGACTTATTTGCTAATCCCTGCGGGAGTCAAAGATCCCAGGTTAAAAACCCTGATCTAGCAGCTCCATTATTCCTGGGGCCACGGATTCTTTACTGTATACTTTGTGTGTGCCTACAGGTAAGGGAAGAGAGTGGAAGATTATGTTGGAAGAATATATGGGTTAGATCTGGAGGTCCCACACATAATTTCTACCCAAGCTTTTTAATTTCTACACAATATAGATTCCTTTTGTATCTCTCTACCTGGCAAGTTCTCACCAAGAGCACTTGTTATGAATTGAATTGTATCCCTACAAAAAGTATCTACATGGCTAGGCCTCAATTATAAGTATTATGCAACTATTCTCCATTTTGTGATCTGATGCAATTATCCTAGGTGTTGGAAATGAAAACTTCTATAATGCTAATAAGAAAGAATTAGAAATGACTTTGTCAAGGTGGGATATAATCTACAGAATTAGATTCTGTTTTCAGTCAATCTTTTTTTTTTTTTTTTTTTTTGCGTTATAAAAGTGATTACATAAGTAAGCAGAGAGAGAGGGGGACCTACTGCTACCAAGGTAGAAGAGCCAGGCGTGGAGCATGACCTTTGGCCCCAGGCTGCATGCGCTGAGAATGTCATAGACCCAGGGGACGATTGATGCCAAGACGCATTGGTGCTTGTGCCAAAGGCGACAAAGACTTTTTTCCAGAGCTGATACAAAGAGAAAAGGATATCTGTAGAAATCGTGCCCTGAATTCTGATCCCTTGCTTCCTATACTGTGAGAGAATAAACTTGTGTTTGTTAAAGTCACCCACTTATGGTATTTCTGTTAGAGCAACACTAAATAAATAGCCCTTTTTTGGTTGATCATCCATCTCTTCAAATTCTCTTCAACATGTTCAAGCTAACATCTTTTTTTTTTTGGTGGGTGAAAGACGAAGTTGACGTCTCCCATAAAATGTACAGTCTTTTTTTTAAAAAACATTTTATTAGGGGCTCATACAACTGTTATC
>NW_022111324.1:27296763-27365531 GCF_000313985.2 Echinops telfairi | reverse complement strand
GCTATATCTTTTGATAGCCGGCACCATCAGCTTTCTTCACCACATTTGCTTATTCACCCGCTTTGTCTTCAGCGGTTGTGTCGGGAAGGTGAGCATCTCAAGCTAACATCTTAATGAACAATTTTTCTCCTTTAAATGGATTCTTTCTTTTAGGTTGGTTATATGTTTAGCTTCAGATTTAAAAAAGTTTAAGGGTCCTGTTCTGCCTAACATGGTAGCCATTAGACAAATATAGTCATTGTATGGCCATCAAGCATAGAAATATGGGTAATATGAATGAAAATATGGTATTAAGTATAAAATGCATGTTGGACTTTTAAAAATTTAGTTTTAAAAAAGATGTAAGCTCTTGTCATGAATGCTTGACAATGATTATATGTTATTTGGTCACATAGGGTTAAATAAAAATATAACAAAATTAATTTAGTATTATCTTTTAAAACATGTTTTAAGGAGGATCCTAGGAAACTTAAAATTACAATTGATACATTTGTGGCTTATGTGATATTTCTTTATATCTATATATATCTATATCTATATAGTTATGTCTATCTATCTATCTATCTATATCTATATATATATATAGATAGATATAGATATATAGATATTCCCCAGATTGATAGCCCTGCAAAAGACCTGAGAGATCAGCATTAAATTCAGTCATGTTGTTGGAATTGGACAGTCTGAGTTAATCTCCCTATCCAGATAGATATAGACTTGGAACGAACATATGGGATTGACTTGTATACCTCTTTTATCAAAACTCAAACTCACTGCCATGGGGTCATTCCCAGCTCTGAACCCTGGTGGAATAGTGGGTTACAAGTTGAACTACTAATCACAAGGTCAGCAGTTTGAAATCACCGGCTGCTCCGTGGGAGAAAGATGAGGCTTCCTACTTCTGCAATGATTGACAGTCTTGGAAACCCAAGGGGATAGTTATACCTTGTCCTATAGGCTTTCTGTGGGGATCCCTACTTGTACAGGTATTTTGGAGCTGTCTTTTGGGCACTGAAAGGAATTTTAGTGGTGCAGTGTAAGTGTTGGGCTGTTAACTGAAAGGTGGGTGGAAAAAGGTGTTCTGCAGAGGGACAGTGAGTTGGAGATGGGAATCAACTTCTCTGCAGGAGAGAAGTAATCTGCTTCTGCATAGTCACAGTATCTGACACCCTATGGAGTGAGCAATAAAGGCAGTATCTGACCACCTGGTGTCCTTATTCCCATGAGGCAGAACTCAGACAATCAAGCCTCTACACTCCATCCTCCTTTACCTGTTCTGACACCAACCGTTTCTCCTATAGCCACTCTACGTTCATGCTGGGCTTGACAGTGTGTTGCAATGGCCACACAGAACTCACAGACAATACTCAAAATACTCAGGGTTAAGGAGGTTTATTAGGGAAGTTCATCAGTTACCACAAGTCAGGATCAGCAAACAGGAAGGGCACAGTCATGCTCTCCTTACCTAGTAGCCAGTCTCTGTTCCCTCAGTTTCTCAGTCACAAGGCCCTTGAGCCTTTGCCTCCCTGGGCCAGGAAATGGGGTCACCTATCACTTTGCCCCACCGTTCCACAGTGCCAGGCCAGATGAGGAGAAGGTAGCCCAGAGCCGCAGGGCTGCTCCTCGCAGTCTCCAGGCCACTGGCTGTGATGCATGTGGTCTGAGCGGCCTCCGCCACTCCGCCATCAGACAAAGACCTTGAACGTGCTCTTCCAAGGCCCTCAGAGTCTCTCTCTTCTCTTGAGAGATGGCTCATCTTGACAGCCAGGGGTGGAACGACACCCACCACGGCTCTCTCCGAGTGCTGCACATGCCCCGTGTGTGGGGTTCCACCCAGTCATGTGGTAGGAGTTACAGAGACGAGGGTAAAGAGCCAAATGAAAAAAGCTCCCTCTCCCACAGAGCAGTTCTACTTGATGGTGGTGGATTGTTGTTGTTTTATCTCAACCAAACCAAATGAAAACTCTTTGAGCTCTAAATTTCCAATCCAGCCCGAGTAGACGTTTAATCTAAATTAAGGCCTTAAAAAGGGGAGTGTTTTTCCAGTCAGACACATTTATTTATTTGTTTTTCAGTCAGACATATTATTTGAAGTTTAAAACTCAAGGGTAACTTCCCTTTGCTACAGGCATACCTCGGAGATCATTCTGGGTTTGGTTAGAGACTGTCCTAATAAAGTGAATCTCACCATAAAATGAGTGCCGTGAAATTTTGGTTTCCCAGTGCCTATGGAATGTTGTGTTTACACGCTACTGTAGTCTATTAAGTGTGTAGCAGCATTATGAAAACATTTGAAATATTGCGAGAATTACCAAAATGTGAACATGTATGGATTGGATAAATGGTGCCTGGAGACACGGTTAAAAGCAAAGCAAAGCAAAGCAAAGCAAAGCAGAGGAACATATCTACAATTCACAGAAAGGGCAGCTCAATAAAACGAGGTATGCCTGCACTGAAGACTTGCAGGCACTGACCAGCAGACAGACCAGCTGGTACCACACAAAAGAGGCCCTTGTATGGACTTCTCTCTCTGCCCTGGTCCTGTTTGTTGTTGCCTGTTTAAGTGCCCTGAGAAATGCTGAGCTATTCTTATCTGTGATGAGTTTTGTCTTAAAGGGATGGAGACATGGAATACTCAAATTTAAGGTGATTGCCCCTTCCATCCCAGAAGTGGCAGAGTTGATAGTAATAAAAAATTGTAAATGATAGGCTTTATTTTCTTCCTCCTCGTTTTCTGTTCTTGGCTTCCACTCTAGACTCTCGAGCCAAATTTCAGTGGATGTCTGCGATCTTTTCTGACCTTTTTGTCCCTGAGTATTGCTTCCCACGGGTTTCCCTACTTCTAATTCACTCTCTTTGCACAGTACCAGTTCCCATAGAGTTAAAGAGGATGGCATTTGGGACATCGCATATCTAAATAAAATTGAAGATAAGGACTTAGATAAGACAACCAAAACAAACAAAAGCCCTATTTTGAATGATGCATTACTAACCCTCCCGTTAGGAGTTTTTTGTAAGTCCTTCTTTTTTCCAATTTTATTTTCGTTGTTGTTGAAGCTCTACACAGCAGAACATGTGCCAATCAAACAATTTCTGTATGCATAATTCAGTGTAGTCTGAGTTTTAACCATTGTCACCCTCCTTTTCCAACTTCCTCCTCTTATTAATACAACGCCACCACCTTGGAAGTTTCCCACCTAATCTTCTGAGTGGCTGTCAGTTTGATCCGATGTAGGGAGATCTTAGAAGAGAAAAGCATGGGAGACTGTATCACATACTTTAGGTGTGTTATCAGGAGACCAGTCCCTGGAGAATGACATCCTGTTTGGTAAAGTGGAGAGTCATTATAAAAGAAGAGATGGCACTCTCACTTTAAATTACAACTACGCCCGATTTTTATCTTTCTAAAGATCCGATGTACTGTTGGTAGAACGCAGTACCCAAAATAAAGCCAAACAGTGCATTACAGTAACTGGATCCCTGCCTCTGTGAGCACGGGAAAGGAAGGCAGGGCCGCATCCTGGGGAGCCCTGGTGCGCCTCTTGCCCCGTCAAGCCGGTCCCCGGAATCGCTTGTGGCCCGGGACTCTGGGCAAAGAGCTCCTCAGATATGGTGACCTCGGGCAGGCGGTGCGAGGAAACAAGCCCCCGGCGCCCTCCCTGGGTGGTCCCACCGCTGCGAAGCACAGGGGCAGCAGAAGCCGGCACAGTCTATGCACGTCGCGCCCTGCGGCTGTGTGCAGCCCCCACCGCCCACCGGACCTCGGCCCAGCTGCAGATGTCGCACCTTGGCCAAGTGCTTTGTAGATTGCTTACCCTGACCCCCCACCCTCCCACCCCAAGACTTTGAAAGCCGTCTGAGGTGAAGTTTGCAGATGGGATGGAAGTGCTGTCTTACCTTTGAAGTAAGACACTCCCCTTTGGAAACTTTGAAGACGAGACCTTGTACTAATGCTGTTGGTGGGTCTGTTTGAATGTTATTCTGTCTGTCCTGTCTCAGCACAGTCCTGGTGGGGAAATGTCGACAGCATTAGAACTGCTTAGCCATTGATGAGAAACCTTGGTTAGTGGAAATGGGAAAATGTATTTGTGAAACTCTGCAGAATTCATTTTTCTATTTCCAATCTTTGCTGAAGTTCAATAAAACTTTTCAAATCATTGATGTAGTAAAACCTAAAACAAAGCTGGGAAAAAAGAAGAGATGGCGTCACCCAGTGACTCAAACATAACAATGGTGAGTTTGGGGCAGGGCTTGGCAGTGTTCCTTCTGTTGTCACCGCCACGGAGGCATTGCTGACTCTCTGCGACCCTGCAGGGCAGGGGAGAACACCCCTGTGAGTTTGTGAGACTGGTCATGGGGGTAGAAAGCCCGTCTTTCTCCCTCATCCTCTTGTGCATAGGGCCAGGTTGAGTTGGAATTGATGGCATCAAACACAACTACTGCAGATAGCTCTTACAAGCTCATGATTTCAAATTAGACCTTCTTCTCTGTAAGTACTTCTTGGACCTTGTAATTTGCCACCGAAGTTGAGATAAATTACCTTACTTGACACTCTGTGGAAAACGTTATCTGTCACCTTGACTCTGAGATTGCCCATTTTCTCTGAACTTGCATTTGTCTTCATTTTCAATGGATTCAAGAATGCTCAATTCTGAGAAAAGCCTAAAGCTGTGCCTTCTGACCCGTGACAACTTTAGGGACCCACCTACTGGCATGTTTCGTGTTTTAATATTTCTCTCTTCTTTTCACAATTATTATTTGGTGCTCTCAGGAAAAACTTCCAGGGTATGTTAGAATGAAATCCTTTGCTTATTTCAATTCATTCCAACTTCTGACATTGTGGTTGTCTTTATGACTCCATATTTATGGAAATATATGTTGTCACATGTTGATAAACTATGCATTTCTCCAAGGATATACATACTTTAAAAAATTTAGCACTGTTAATTAAAAGGAAAAATATGCACAAATGATATATTTTGCAAATGAGTATAAGAGTGATTGATATTTGTAATGGAACTTCGAGTGATATTTATAATATTTGTTTTTATAAAAACATTTTATTGGGGGCCCAAGCAGCTCTTATCACAATCCATCCATCCACCCATTGTGTCAGCACATTTGTGGATGTGTTGCCATCATCATGTTCAAAACATTTTCTTTCCATTTGAGCCCTTGGTATCAGCTCCTCATGTCCCCCCTTCCCCACTCCCTCATGAACCCTTGATAATTTATCAATTTTTTCCACCATGTCTTACACTGACTGCTGTCTCCCTTTACCCACTTTTCTGTTGTCCATCTTCCCTAGGAAAAGGTTACATATAGATCATTGTGATCAGTTCCTCCTTTCTCCCCACACATTTCCCTTACCCTCTTGGTATCTCTGTTCTCATGATTGGTCCTGAGGGGTTTATCTGTCCTGGATTTCCTGTGTTTCCAGCTCTGATCTGTACCAGTGTACATACTCTCCTTTAGCCGGATTTGTAAGGTAGAAGTGGGATCATGATAGTCATGGGGGGAGGGGAGGAAGCATTAAAGAACCAGAGGAAAGTTGTGTGTTTCATCAGTGCTATACTGCACCCTGACTGGCTGGTCTTTTCCTTGTGACCCTACTGTAAGGGTATGTCCAATTATCTACAGATGGGCTCTAGGTCTCTACTCTGCACTCCCCCTCATTCACAATGATGTGATTATTTTTTTTCTGGGTCTTTGATGCCTGATACCTGATCCTATGGACACCTTGTGATCACACAGGCTGGCATGCTTCTTCCATGTGGACTTTGCTGCTTCTGAGCTAGATGGCCACTTGTTAATTTTCAAGCCTTTAAGACCCCAGATGCCATAGCTTTTGGTAGCCGAGCACCATCGCTTTCTTCACCATATTTGTTTATGCACCCACTTTGTCTTCAGTGATCATGTCGGGAAGGTGAGCATCATAAATGCCGGTTTAATAGAACAAAGTGTTCTTGCATTGAGGGAGTACTTGAGTAGAGGCCCATTGTCCATCTGCTACCTTAATACTAAACCTATAAATATATGTACATAGATCTCTTTCCCCATCATCATATATAAATATATTTACATATGTACATGCCTGTATTTAGACCTCTATAAATGCCCTTTGCCTTCTAGTTCTTTTACTATTTCCTTTTACTTTCCTCTTGTCCCACTATCATGTTCGGCCTTCATTCGGGTTTCAATAATTCCTCTTGGCTACACTGCCCTTGATCAAGCCCCACCAGGCATCCTATACCCTCCTCACCACCGATTTTCAGATCACTTGTTCCCTTGTCCCTGGGTTGGTTGACACCCTCCTTCCTTTCCCCTGCCTCCCCTTCTCCCATGTCCTCCTGGATCCACTGGTCCCGTTGATTTCTTCTCTGGATTGTTTATCCCACCTATCTTATTTAGATAGACATGCAGAGAATAATAAGCACAAAAACAAGACAGAGCAAAAGAAAATAACAAAACAAAACAACAACACCAAAAAAAATTTTTTTTTAATTTAAAAAAAAAGTAAGAAAAGCTCATAAATACTTCCAGGTCTGTTTGTTGATATCTAGGGGTGTTTTCCGGTTGAGTCTGATGGGGTGTCACGCCCTGGCCCCAAAGTCTACTTTTGGTATTCCCTGGGGACTTTGTTGCTCTGCTTCCCTTGTTGTTCTGTTGCATGCCCTTAGTGTTTCGCCCCAGTGTGGTGGAGTCCAATTGAGACATTTCCCACACTGTGTCTCCAGTGTTGTCCCCTGTAGCGCTGTGGGTCAGCGAGGGATGTCGTGTCTTGTGGTGGGGCCGGCCGTATGGTCTTCTCTGTGCATTGGCTGCTCTGAGCAGGAACATCGTCCTCAGGGCTTGGTGGAGCAATTTTCTTCTGCTCTCCTTAGATGAGTTAAGAATCCCAGCCCACTGCCCAGCTCTTGGCCAAATCAGTGCACGGGGAGATACACTCTTCTGCTGCATGGCTAATGTGGTGTATGTGGGTAGTTCTTCCCCAGGAATTATAGTATTTTCAGAAAAGCTGATGAAACAAGATGAACTTACAGAGCAGATAAATCAAAATAAAAATTCATTGTAAAATGTTAACTGTGCAGCTTTATTACAAATCAAAGGTATGAGGCAGACTATCCAAATTCAGTTACTAGCCCCACACTTGGCTAGTTCTGTGATCTGGGAAGTAGCCCTAGTGACTCACTGGCTAAGTGCTTGACTGGTCAGTGGTTTGAACCACCATGAGAACTGTGGGAGAAAAGGCATGTTTATCTACTCCTGTCAGGATGAGTCGGGGAAACCCAATGGGGCCATCTTACTCTGTGACGGGCCGGCTCATGAAGGCAAGAATAGGTGGTAACCTGTTACAAGATTTCTACCTTACCCCAGTCTTGGTTTTTTCACTGTAAAATCTATAACATTTTATTGGGATCAATAGTGCTGCCTCACAAGGTTCTTGTGAGGATTTCGTACACCAATCTTTGTAAAGTAGCACTGTGATAGTGACATGGGCTCTCAACAACTATCAAATGCATTATCATTTATAACAATATAACGCCCCCTAAGACCTAAGTTTTTAAATGATGTATATGTCAAATAAAATATTTCACCCTTTGAGATAGTTTATTGTGCCAGCCTGGCTGATAAACACAAGTGGGATTGACTGAAGGGCAGAGAGATAAATGGCTTGGTGAGCCTTGCCTTTCTTGTCTCTTGCTCTGTGATCATCGGACCAGTGTGCAGCTGCCTTGCTTGCTCTGTGCCTCAATTTAAAGGCTACACTACCTGTGGGATGCCTAGCCTGTGGACTGCGTCGCTGTAAGTTGAGGTCCCTTTAAGACATCCCTGGAGCTGGGGACTGGCGGTTGGTGACCTGCCTTGTGATTGGCTGCTGTGCTGCCATAGCCTAGCTCTCTCTACAAATAGAGGAAGATCTGGCAGCAGACTAGACTTGAAGGACTGCTAGTGTCTCAACTTTATCTCACGGACGTGAGTTGCACTGAGCCATTTGTAGTGCTTTATAACTTAATTGTTTATTTCTTGTATTATATATTTATCTGTATATGATTTAATAGTTCATTTCTTGTTATATATCTAATTATCTTTATAAATAAATATATTACATTATCAGCAATTTGGTTTTATCTCTCTAGAGAACCCTGTCTAACACACCCTTCAAAATCTTTAGCCAACTACTTTTCCTGAACTGAATTTACATACATTAAAAAAATAAAATATGGAGTTGGGATTCCAAATTCCAAACCTAGTAGAAAGTATAGACTTCTGGGTCAAGTGCATGAAACTGGGTTCCCGAAGAATTTGTTGTTGCTCTGGCCGTGGAGAAGCTTATCTTTGGGCCTCAGGTTTCTCATTGGTGAAACAACCAACAGCAACCAGTTGCTGCCAAGTCCACTCCGACTCATGGAAACACTGTGTGTCAGAGGGGACTGTGCTCCATGCGGTGTTCAGTGGACCACCAGGCCTTTCCTCTGAGGTGGACTACAACAATAAAAACTGTTGGCTGGTAGTCTAGCATTTCGGCAGTTTGCACCACACAGGGTTTCCAAAGGATAAATAACTTGAAACCCTGCCCAAAACTCCTCCTGAAATCAAGTTCATTCTGTTTCATAGCTATTGATACTTAGAGGGTTTTTAGTATATCACTCATCCACAATCAGTTATTAATCAGCCTAGAGGAATAAAAGCTTTTTATATGTTGATTTGGTACTTTGCCACCTTGCTGAAACCTTCTATTAGGCTCAGTAACTTCCTTGTGGAGTTTTTGGAATTTTCTCTGTACAAGATCATGTCTTAAGTCCTCCCTCAATGCAAGAACACTTTGTTCTAAAAACTTGGCATTCTGTGATGCTCACCTCCCTAATATGATCTCTGAAGACAAAAGAGGGTGCATAAGCAAATGTGATGAAGAAAGCTGGTGGTGCCTGGCTACGAAAAGATATAGCATCTGGGCTCTTAAAGGCTTAAAGATGAAAAAGCAGCCATCTAGCTGAGAAGCAACAAAGTCCACATGGAAGAAGCACACCAGCCTGTGTGATCATGAGGTGTCAATGGCATCAGGTATCAAAGACCCAGAACAAAAAATCACATTGATGTGAATGAGGGGGAGGGTGGAGTGGAGACCCAAAGTCCATCTGTAGACAATTGGACATCTCCTTACAGAAGGGTCACAAGGAAGAGACAAGCCAGTCAGGATGCAGTATAGCACTGATGAAATATACAACTTTCCTCTAGTTCAGCGGTTCTCAACCTGTGTGTTGCAACCCTGTTGGGCGGCAAATGACCCTTTCACAGGGGTCGCCTAAGACCATTGGAAAACATATTTCCGATGGTCTTAGGAACCCAGACACCACTCCTCTATCCGTCTCCAGGTGGGTCCACCCATATGCAGATACGCCCACATATGAGTACCCGGTGTGAAGACTGTTACCTATGCTACACCATGCTTTAAGACAAAATTTCATTTATTTGCAATTAGAAATAAATATTTCACATTATATAATTACATATTGTTTTTGTGATTAATCACTATGCTTTGATTATGTTCAAATTGTAACAATGAAAATACATCCTGCATTTCAGATATTTACATTAGGATTCATAATAGTAGCAAAATTACAGTTATGAAGTAGCAGTGAAAAAATTTTTATGGTTGGGGGGTCACCACAACATGAGGAACTGTATTAAAAGGTCACAGCATTAGGAATGTTGAGAACCACTGCTCTGGTTCTGTAATGCTTCTTCTCCACCACTATCTACCTTACAAATCTGGCTAGACCACAGACTGTACCCAGGTACAGATAAGTGCTGGAAACACAGGGAATCCAGGACAGATAAACCCCTCAGGACAATAATGAGAGTAACACTATCAGGAGGGGAAGGGGAAGATGGGTGAGAAAGGGAAACCAATCACAACAGTCGACTGATACCCCCTCCCAAGGGCATGGACAACAGACAAGGGGGTGAAGGGAGACATCGGTCAGTGTAAGACATGAAAAAATAATAATAATTTACAAATTATCAAGGGTTCATGTGGGAGGGAGGGGAAAATGAGGAGCTGATAACAAGGGCCTCAAGTAGAAAATGTTTTGAAAATGATGATGGCAACATATGTACAAATGTGCTTGACACAATGGATGTGTGTATTGCTTGTGATTAGAGCTGTATGAGCACCCACCCCCACCAATAAAATGATTAGAAAAAAAGCTCATGTCTTATGAAAATAGGGAATTTTATGATTTTATGTATTTCTTACCTATTTGGATGCCCTTTATCGGTGGGTCATATTATTTTTAGCCAGTGTGCCCCTTTCTGTCTCTTGATGGTGGATTTAAACCATTTTTATTCAGTGTAATTATCTGTAAGTATGATTTTACAGATGTCACTTTGCGTGTGTATGTGTCCATGCATGTGATATTGCACTTTGGGTGTGTATGTGTGCATGCATGTGATATTGACAGTTTGCTACAGTCCATTTTCTGTGCCGAGTTTCTGTGTGTGTGTATTTTCTTCATTGCTGTTGGTTTTGTGCTTGCAGAGTGTGATTTTCTTTCTTTGAGTGGGTAAGCTGGTTAATTTTCTCGTGCATCGTCTGAGATTTACCATTACGTTCTTGAGTGTTAATGTCTGTTATTTCTTGATGTTCCCTTGACTTCCTCTCCCTAATAGAAGCTCTATGGCCACACCATTTATGCCTCCTTTGTGTTTTGAAGTTGTTGCCATGTACAGGGTGACATCTCCAGTGCTCTCATTTCAGTTTGGTGGCTTTATTTGACTTTGGAGATTTCTTTGCTTGGACTGGTGTTGGGGTGATGTTGACAACTGTCTTCATCTCAGGATGTCTTTTGATGCCACCAGTTCTCTGTCTAAAGGACTCCCTTTACTATTTCTCATAAGGTTGGTCTGCTTTTTAGAAATTCTCTGAATAGTTATTTATCTGAGAATATGTGATTCTTGGTTGACAAACTTTTTGTCCAATGTTTAAGATGTATCAATCTAGTGTCTTCTATTGCTGGGGTAAGAGGGCAGTGGTAGGCGGGGTCGGGACAGTGGGGGAGGAGATGGAACATGGGAAATATGTGTGAGGGGTCACTGTCACAGAAAGAAGCTGGCAGCAGTGTGTGCTGCCAATGGCCATAGTGAACATGCAAAGCATAATCCCCAGGAGGATGCCCCCACAGCCGCTGGAGGAGAGGAGCTGTAGTGGGTGTGAGTGTGTGTTATCACTGCTGAAGTGGCAGACACATGCCACATGGGCTATAGAAGCTTGCATCTGTGGTTGCTGGGGGAGCAGGGTGTCAGCAGACCACCACAAATGGTCCAGTAGGTGAGGGGTGTGCAAAAGCTCACACTGTGAATCACTGTGTGTGTGTGTGTGTGTGTATAGATGTGTAGACAGCCGGAGGGAGCTCCACCATGTTAGGTGGACAGGGCTCGGGAGACCACACTGATGGTCACTGGCAGGGTTGGGAACAATGTACTCCTCCGGTTGCTAGACCTGAGCATAGGCAGTGCAATCAGTGATCAGAGTGCTGTCTCAACCCCGTGTGAGAGGTGGGAGCTGTTCAGAGTCCAGTGTCCCAGCTATCACTTCAAGGACCTTCTCTTCTTGGTGCATCTTCAACTCAAATCATCAGAGACCATTCCCAGTGAGTGGTTCTGTTGCTTTTTTCTGGTACCCTCCCTGCCCTGTGGTTGTCTGGATCCATGGGGCTCTAGCCCACCCTCCTGCACTCTTCTTCCTTAAATCTGGTTCATGTTCTGCTCGTCTTGCTTCACGCTGGACTAGTGTACATTGTCTGCTACTGGGGATTCTGTGAAGCTGCCTTCCTGAGCTCCTTACCAGGAATACTGCTTGCTGAACTGGCTACCAGGGTACCCATATCCCTCATGTTTCCTTGTTCAAGCTTTTCATCCAGTTCTCCTTCCACTTGTTCAATCTCATGCTTCATCCTTCCACTTTCTACGCAGGGTTGCAAGACTGAGATCTATATGATCTGTATGTGTTTCACTCAGCTTCTCATGTTCTTGCTGTATGGGTGTGTCTGATGAGGCCACCATTTCCCACCTCTCCATGTCTGTCTCTTGGAGTGAGGGATTCACTGCCAGCCATCAAATAGAATGTGTGGTGTTCTATGATTTGGGAGACTAAAGCAAACTAAATCCCAACTCTTGTGGAACTTATGTCATGGAGGTAGTGATGATGCGGAGATATGAAGTAAATAAATAAATAAGAAGACAGCGTGTGGTTAGCAGTTATGAAGAAACATAAGAGCAGGAAAAAGGAAAGAGTGATAAGGGCTCCTATTCCAGAGAAGGTGTCAGGGAAGTCTTCCCTAATATTTGAAGGAGGTGCAAGAGTTGGATACAGAAATATCTGGGGGCAGTGGGCAGGAGTTCGTTCCAGACAAAGGGAATGGAAGATTTCGACACTATATTTGGAAAGGAGCTTCTTTTGCCCTGGGAAGAGCAAGCAGGCTGATTGGATTAAAGTGGAAGGAGCAATGGTACTGTGGTAGGAGGGAAGTTAGTAAGGCAGGTGGAGTTACATTGCCTGTTATTCTGAGTGAGATGGGAATTAGAGGATTTTGATCAGAAGAGTGACATAGTCTGATTTTCTATTTTGGGGGGTGGGGTTGGGGTGGGGGAACAGCTTGATTTATTCAGATTCAATATACAATGATGCCAATGGGAACCCAGAGTGTGGAAAGGTAAAGCCTTTGACTGCAGGTGCGAGGAGAGGGCACGAACGAGACGGCCACATCCAGGGCAGCCTGCTCCCCAGGCAGAGGTTGGGTAGCGGGGTGGCCCGAGTTCAGCATCTGGGAGAGCCTGGAGACCCGGGGAAGGGAGTCTGACTTTTCTGGCTGTTGCAGGAGGGGACAATAGAAGAAACAGGTCAGTTAGGAAGCTATCAGCCAGGCTTGGAGCTCTGGTGGCTTGAACTAGGCGGGGAGCTGGAGGTAGTTAGATGTGATTGGGTTAATGTATTTTGAAGGGAGAGCTGAAGTCTTTGCTGGGGTATATAGGATATGAAAAAAAAAGGACTTCAAAGATGACGCTGAGCTTTTTGACTTGACCCACAGAGAGAATGGGGCTGCCATTGATTGAAATAAGAAAGATGGGGGTGGGAGGGAACCACTTTGAGGGCAAAAATGAAGAGTTCATTTTTTAACATGCAAGTTTGAGATCCAAGTGGCGATATCAAGTAGGCAGTCGGCAAGTATGGTCTAATAATACTTGTCATTTGCTAAGTGAGGCCTTTAATTGCCTGCCAGGCACTATACTGAGCATTTTCACATGATAGTTCATTTAAATCCTCACCATAACTCTCAGAGATTGCTACTATTATCATCTTCATAGTCCAGATGGCAAGCCTGAGATTGTCTATGGTAAAGGCCACGCATCGACTATTTAGTGGATGTGGTTCTCCCTGACTCCAAAGCCCTGGTCTTATATGCAATTTCACACTTGCTGCTGTCATCAGAGGAGGCTTGATATGAGGATACTTGCTGAGTTCCTGGTCCCACAAGGAGTTTGCTATGTGGTTTTATATCAGCTGTTTTGTTTTAATTCTCATGGACATTCTTATCGATTGAATTGCACTCCCCTCTCCCAAGACATATTGAAGTCCTGGCTTACTACCTGTGGATATGATGCTGTTTGGAAACAGGGGCTTTGTTTTGTTGTATTAATGAGAGCATATAGGAAAAGGTGGGGCCCAAATGTAACCACTTCTGAGTCACAAAAAGAATAGATACAGAAACATACACAGAGGAAGACTCCGTAAGAAGGCAGACACATCTGCATGCCCAGCTGTTACACGGATTACCAGTAGCTACTAGGGACTGGAAGAGACAAAGAAGGCTCAACCCTGGAGCCACATCCTGAGGTCAGATTTGTGGTCTCCTAATGCTTAAGAAAAGAAGTCTCAGTTCTTTAAAGGCACCCACTTGCAGTATTTTTTATTATGGTAGCACTAGGTAACTAAGACAGACACCTTGGAGGAAGTCATAAAGATTGCTTACGATCAAAGAGATTTACTGTCTGATGCTAGTAAATGCTGATGACATAATTTTACAATATATTTTACTTCTGAGGATTACATATAATTTTCGACACCAAATGCTATCATTCAGAGTAGTCAGAACTGCCATCCAAAGAAATGATTGTTCTAGAAGGAAATAAGCCTGGATGCGGATCTGTGCCAATTTTTGTGTTCTTTTATATCAGAATTAGGCATTTGTCCATGAGTTTTCATTTCCAGCATATCCAGTTTTTAAAATGTGTGCTGCTACTGAGCCAGTGAGGTTTTACCATCCACGTTTCATAATAGCATTTAGATGAACAAGCAGAAGTATAATCACGCTGCTCTCATTTGCATAAGCACCTCCCTGACAGGTCATCAGATATCTTTATTGTTATTGGGTACATTTCATGGGGCGCTGTAGGCATGCATCATCATTTCTGGCAATCCATCATCTTACCTAGCTTCACGGCGCCGGCTGCCTCTCAGGAAACGACGGAGTGAAAAGGCAGTGTGTCCAGGGCCTGCCTGCCTAAGAATGTGAAGTAAATTAGAGGCGAATAAATGACATGCACTCTTTCTTAGCATTGAGTTGCCTTTTGTAAACTTCATCTCAGCAGGCTAAGTAATCTTGGATGGGCCCAGGGGGAAGAAAAATCCAGCACATTCTATTCTCATCAGCAGACTTAGATTTTTTATTTAGTTTCCAGCTAAAAATAGTCATTCCCGAGACCACCTATTTCTGAATTAATCAAGATTCCTTTGCACTTGGGTTGCCCTGGGTAAGATCCTTACTTTTATAACCTATTCTTACGCCACCCTCTTTTAAAAAATATTTATTATTTATTTTTTTGAGCTGAAAGCAGATAGTCATCATCAACTTAATAGTCATTTTAAATCTACATTTTATTGAACGATGTCTTCATTGCTTCTTTCTTGGCTTCCATTCAATAATGATAATGGGATAAAGGCTGGTCGTGTGGCTTTCTGCCTGATGAGGTTGTTCTATGGCAGGCCAGGGACTTAAACCTAAATTGATAGAATTTTATGTAGCTATTCTAATTTCTGTTTTCCAGTGGACTCAATTCTAGCTTGTGATGTTAAAGATGTCATTTATTGTCCTGGTTCAGCTCGGATCTTAAAAAAGCGAAACAGGAAACTCACTCACAAACTCACTCACTCACTTACTCACTCACTCACTCACTCACTCATAAACTCACTCACTCACTCACTCACAAACTCACTCACTCATTCACTCACAAACTCACTCACTCATTCACAAGCTCACAAGCTCACTCACTCACTCACTCACTCACAAACTCACTCACTCACTCACAAACTCACTCACTCACTTACTCACTCACTCACTCATAAACTCACTCACTCACTCACTTACAAACTCACTCACTCATTCACTCACAAACTCACTCACTCATTCACAAGCTCACTCACTCACTCACTCACTCACAAACTCACTCACTCACTCACAAACTCACTCACTCACTCATTCACTCACAAACTCACTCACTCACTCACAAGCTCACAAGCTCACTCACTCACAAACTCACTCACTCACTCACAAACTCACTTACTCACTCACAAGCTCACAAGCTCACTCACTCACTCACTCACTCACTCACTCACTCACTCACAAGCTCACAAGCTCACTCACTCACTCACTCACAAACTCACTCACTCACTCACAAACTCACTTACTCACTCACTTACTCACTCACTCACTCACTCACAAACTCACTTACTCACTCACTTACTCACTCACTCACTCACTCTCAATCACTCACTCACTCACTCACTCACAAACTCACTCACTCACTCACTCATTCACAAATTCACTCACTCACTCACAAACTTACTCACAAACTCACTCACTCACTCAAAAAAAAGAATAAGAAAAAAGCGAAACAGGAAACTCCCCGCCATTGAGTCCATTCTGACGCATGGCGCCCGATCGAGCAGCAGAACCGCTCCTTGGGCTTCTGAGGCTGGGGCCTCCAAGGGCCAGAAAGCCTCCCCTTTCCCCTTGGCGCGTTTGAACTGCTGACTGTATGGTTAGCGCCGATGCGTACTCCATGTACATCACCAGGACGCCCTTCAGTTTAGATAGTTAATCTACGAAAAGACATTATATCATGAGAGAAATAGCACCATTAGTTTGAGAATTTTATTTCTTATCTTCCAGGCAACTTAGTTATTGGGTCAGGTAAGCCAAAAGGGGGCTTGGAAAGCAATATTAATAGTGTGATAAGAGGCTAATGAGTCAGCGAGGGCAGAATTGGGCTCTTTTGGGTGATTGTACACAAGTTAAATAACTTGTTTGAAAAAAACCATTTTATTGGGGGCTCATAAACTCTTATCACAATACATACATACATCAATTGTATAAAACACATTTTTACATTCGTTACCCTCATCATTCTCAAAACATTTGCTCTCCACTTAAGCCCCTGGCATCAGCTCCTCATTTCCCCCCCTCCCTCCCTGCTCCCCTCTCCCTCATGCACCCTTCCTTAATTCTTTCACACAAAAAATGGAACCTTAGCAACTAATTTATAATTAAAGGAAAGTATTAGAAGCTATCATTTTTATTGAACCATTTTATGTGACAATTTATTCCAACTATGAAAGAAGAAAAACTATAAAGGAAAAAGCTGTCCTTAACCCCTCAATCTACTATTACGTGACATTGCTGCATGTCTGTCTCTCTTCTCGCTTGATATTTCATATACATATGTCCCAAACCAAAGCAAACAAATTCACTGCCTGCCCTTGAGTTGGCGGCAACTCAGCAATCCTGCAGCACTGCCTGGTGGGTTTCTGAGATTGTTAACTCTTTATGGGAGTAGAAAGCCCAATCTTTCCAGACATTTAAAATAACATTGGCTCATACTATGTGTACAAGTCTGTGAGCTGC
This sequence comes from Echinops telfairi, assembly GCF_000313985.2. Classification (NCBI taxonomy): domain Eukaryota; kingdom Metazoa; phylum Chordata; class Mammalia; order Afrosoricida; family Tenrecidae; genus Echinops; species Echinops telfairi. The sequence goes on along the minus strand of NW_022111324.1, from coordinate 27,348,567 downwards.
TATTCCATAGCATAGCACAAACAATAATCACTACCTATTCCTGTAAAGCATGAACTTTGGTCTGTGGAATATGCTGCTGTTGGTAAGTACTGTTAAGTAGATGTGAACTCCTAGCAACCCCAGATGACCGAGTAGATCTGCTCCATGGGCTTTCTAGACTGCAATCTTTATGAGTTACGGCCTAGCAATGGATCACTTGTCTTCCAGTTGGTCTTACTGTGGTGGCTTGTGTGTTGCTGTAATGCTGGAAGCTATGTCACTGGTATTTCAAATACCAGCAGTGAACAGGTTTCAGCAAAGCTTCAAGAAAACACACAATACAAAGAAGGAACCGGCTGTCTACTTTGGAGGAATTTGCTGCCAAAAACCTTATCCACAGCATGAAAACACTGTCAGATACTGAAGGCCTAGTGAATAGGAGCAGACGCTGTCAGAGATCGTGCCAGAAGATGGGTCCTCAGGTCAGGAGACACTCAAAATACGACTGAGGAAGAGCTGCCTTCTCAAAGCGGAGTCCACCATAGTGATGCAGATGTAGTGAAGCTTGTGGGGAGCAAAGCCTTCAGGACTTTCATTTGCTCTTGGAGCACAACTCAAACTGAGAAGAAACAGCAGCAAAAATCTCCTAATCATCAGAACTTTAACGTACGAAATACGAAGCTAGGAAAATAGGGAGTCATCACCATGGAAACGCAAGGACCATCTTCCTTGAAGCAAGACACCATGCTCAGTAACGTCGAGGGGCAGTGAGGAGGAGGAAGGCCCTCCGTGAGATAGATGGACACAGTGGCTATAGCAATGGGCTCAAACATAAGAACGGTTGTGGGGAGGGCACAGGACCAGGTAGTGACTGTTTCAGTTGCACAGGGGATCGCGATGGGTCAGAACCCGCTGGACGGCACCTACCAACAACCACAACATTCTTTATGGAAGTGGATCTCCCTATCTCACTGCGGAGGCCTGGATAAGTACAAACTGCCAGGTTTCCGGAAGCAGCCAAGTGCTTCCACTGCGGTGCCGCCAGAGCCTCTCATGTGGAAGATGCTAGCTTTTGCCGATCGAATCATTTTTAAATTCATTCTCTTCTTGTTAGGCATTTAGGTCATTCTAAAATTTTCATTAGTATTAAAAAGGTTTTAGTGACCATCCTAATGCATGAGTAAACATCCATGTTCATCTCTATTTTATTAGAATTGCTGTCTAGGTAATAAAGAATGTGAACGCCTCTGACTTACCATTTTAAAAAGGAAGGCAAAATAGATAATGTGTTAGCCACAGTGAATTTCTGAATCTCCTGGAACACAGTGGAACTAAGCTAGTGAGAGTCTGAGCTCTGGGTAAAGCTCCTATCACCTTTGCATTCCATGTTGCTCTCCTCACCAATTGCTAGTGGAATGAGCCAGTAAATGAATAAATATTTGCTTTCAAAGGGAAAAGCACCTGATTGAGCAAGAACCCTGGCAGCATCATAGGGCACATGTTGGGCTGCCAATGGTAGCGTCAGGAATTCAAAGCCACTAGCTGTTCCAAGGGACAAAGATGAAGCTTTCTGTTCCCATAGAGCTGCAGTCTCTGAAACCTACAGAGGCAGTTCTCCTCTGTCCTATGCGGTCACTCTGAGTCAGAAGTGGCTTGATGGCAGTAAGCAAAATGGTTAAGTGCTCAGCTACCAACTGAGAGGTCATTGGTTCAAACCCACTACCTGCTCCACTGGAAAGAGATGTGGCTGTCTGTTATCCTCACCATTTAGAGCCGTGGAAACCCCGAGTGGCAGCCCTACTTTGTTCTATAGAGTTGCTGTGAGTTGGAAGAGGGGCCAGGACTTTTTTTTTAACTACTGTATACACTTAAAGATACGTTGGTGGAAAAATAATGACTTTAGTAATAGTGATTATCATATGAGTATTTGACAATTCTTATCTTAAAGATTCTTTTCTTCCTTCTTTGTGCGTATCTAGGAGAAGTTTAAATAGGTAAATAATCTTTGAGTTCTTTCTCTATCCCCATTACTTTTCCACTTCACCTCTATTTGGATTTCTCACAGTTTAAGGAGACCTTGGTGTAGGAATAATCCCCTCCCCTCACTTAGCCCAGTGGAAAGTGCTTAAAGGTCATCTCATGCTTGAACGCCCTCATCAAACAGGTGAGCAGCTTCCAAAACCTCCTGTAACAGAAAACTCAAGATTTCCTAAAGCTGCCTGAATCCATATTTGGATTCTCTTAGTGAGTCATGAGCTAGGACTGAATTCATCCTCCTTCCCACCCCTGCCTTTTGATTTACGCTGAGCTCCTGCCACCCTCTGCCACCTCCTCTGCTCCAGCCCAGCCAGGTCTTCTCTGGTCCTCCTGGTCGCCAGCCTCTACTCAGCCTGGGGAATGTGGTCTGAGTAGGAATGAACTCAGGTTATAAGGATCTGGGATTCAGCCCTAGGTCTTTCTGGTGAAAGCCAGATCTCTTCTTACACAGCATCCTATCGCAGCGTCGCGCTCACAACGAATGTGTTCTGTCTGTTAAAGCTTCCTGAATGCCTCCGGTCCCAAGGGCAGCCACCGTTTCTAAAGACTCCAAGGGCTCCAGCCAATAGTTATTGGATCCATCAGGAAGCAAGGCAGGAGAAACAATACCCTTCTTTCCCTTGAGCTCTAAATCCCTGTTAGTTGATTTTCCCTTCCTTTCTGTTGTATCAGATTCCCTTTTATGAAACAAGGAGTGGAGGATTAGTGCTGTGCCATTCTCATCCTTTTTGCCAGCTACCTTTCTGGTTTTGATCCTGCTTAAAATTGATGAACCTATAGGGACAGCAAATAGAATGAGGGGTTCAGGGGGAGGGAGGTACAGTGGTGGTGTTGGTGGGTTTCTTTTGGGGGGTGTGTGTAAAAGGGAGACATTGTCAAGGAGTCCATGTAGAAAAATAATGGTTGGAAACTGTGGTAGCAATTGCATGATTCTACTATATGGAATGATATGTTATATGTATTAAGTCCCAACTAATAAAAAATAGTTATCCATCTATATAATATATAGCTATCTATCTATATAATAAACTTCTACTGGGGAAAGATCCAAATATACAATTAGATAGTTTAGTCATATCAAGAAGTGTTGTATTATCATTAACTTCGATCAATTTTAGAACATTTTCTATTTTCTTATACTCCTTGTTCTTAACTTCCCATTTCCCACAAACCTTCCCTGCCGTACCCCAAGCAACTATTAGTCTAATTACTGTCTCTCTAAATTTACCCATCCTGGCTTTCATATTGTAAAAAACATATAAAAATACAAAACAAATGAGTCATAGAAGCTAACAACAAGAACAAGATAAAATAAGGAAAAACCTCAGTTGGAAATAAAACAGAAAATATTACAAAACTAAAACAACTTTAAATGGGTCAAAAGGGAGATCAAATGATAAGATGTTAGATCTTAATTTAATTATGTTTTTCATAATCCACTTCCTACCTCATTCTGTATGACAGCAAGGCTACCACATCCCTGGTCTATGGTCAGAGGGAATTCACTCACTGGAGGCTTTATGCACATGTAATTCCCCTACACTTTTTCTTTTTAACTGTTAGAACTTTTAGATGTGTCAAAAGGGCATCAAATCAGATGTTACATTTTAACCATTCAAATCAGATGTTGTGGTAGTTACGTAATCTGTTGTCAACTTGAGACTTAAGAGTGAAGGGGTGGAGTTTAGCCTGTCAATCAGGTCACAGCTTGCTGACCTCATTTGGAGGTGATAAGAAGATAAGTAGCTCCCTAGAGGCAGGACCCACATTCACTCCAGGTGAGACATTCCTGTTGACAAGATACATGGAACTATGCTAAAGCTTTGGAGCTGGAGAAGCCATGCGGACACCCACACCAGGGCTGAGATGCTTATCTTCCACCCACTGGCCTGTGATCTTTCTGCATTCAGGGTCATTGCAAGTATTTCGTGAGTCTAAAGAGGACCTTATAGACTGATATCGGACATATGAGCTAATATCCGGCTTATGGACTTGATCTGGACTGAGCTGGGATGTTTTCTCAATATTCAGTTGCTCTTGTATATAAAGCTCTTTCATATACACATATGAGTGTCTATGAATTTGTTTCTCTAGTCAACCTGGACTAACACAGTTGTTACAACTTTAATCTACTATAGTCTTCTCTACAATACTCTGTTTCATAACTAGGCTATTCATATCCCTCTACTATGGCCAGAGGGAAATCATCAGAGTGTTTATTTATGTGTAGATCCTGAAAATGGATTTTGGATTTCCGCTGTCATCCAGAACCTTCTGCAAACCAGGATATCACAATTTAATCTCTGATGCTATTCATTCCTTTGGGTTTGAATTATATTATTTATGATCCTTGGATCACACAAACTGGTGTGCTTCTCCATGTGGACTTAGTTGATACCTCACTTAGATGGCTGCTTTTTTGAAGATAACCCTTTAAGAACCTAGAAACTAATTTTTCTGTTAGTCTGGCACCATTTAGTTTTTCTCCTCATTTTGCAGTAGCACCCATATCTCCAGTGATCTCTTTATGAAAGTGAGTATCAAGCAGGGCCATGTCTTAAGAACTAATTGTTCCTAGACTGGGGCTAGAATTAAGTGCAAACTCCAAATCCATTCATATCCTTATGGTTTATATATGCCTCTGATTCATCTAGAGATGCCGTTATCATTTTATGTTGGAGAACATTATCAAGCATCTTCCTGGAGCATAAGGTCATACTGTCATTAATTCTGACTCATAGTGACCCACTGTGGGTTTCCCAGACTGTAATTGTTTATGGGAGTTGAAAGCCCAGTCTTTCTCCCTCGGAGCAGCAGGTGTTTTGAACTGCAGACCATGTGGTTGCAGCCCAAAGCTAACCACCACACCATCAGGGCTCCTCTATTAATTTAGCCAATGGCAACAAATTTAAAACACAGTTGAGAATGGGAGATTATACAAGTGTAGGCTGACTACCAACCACAATCCATTAATTATAGACATGTACAGATTAACCCCTTAAGTGACTGGACACTACACAAACAATGGGGGTTGGCGGTAAGCCAAAGCTTTAGAAAATATTCATTGACAGTGGCAGAACCAGGCCTACCAGATTAATGCTTATCTTAATATAGGAAGAGGAGTTTTGAAGTAGTAAGTGTATGGAGTTTTATGGTGTAGTGGGCTATGAGTTGAGCAGTAGGGTTCTATATCCTTTGTTGATCCTGCTTTTTAAAAGAAATGCCTCTATTATTTCTCTACTCAGGTTTACATTGGCTTTTTGTTTTATGCAGATACTATTTATTCTTAATATCATTTTTATTATGAATTTTCAAATCATTCCATTAATACTGATTCTATAATCTTTTTGGATGTCAAAGTCAAGGTTAAAAACATGTAGATTGCAAAATCTGTGTTCATTTCCTTTTTCTTCTTTTTTCGGAGAATGAGATCTGCATTTGTCCACCCAACCTTTCCAGTCTCTCCATTAACATCAGGTTAGAAATCTTACTTGTGAATTTCCCCGACACACTGGATTGGACTCACACCATAGCATCTCAATGCTCACTTTAAAATCTCTTTACCAATCTTAGGCTTTCTTTTTATTCTACTCTATTTAGTCTACCATTTGAACTCCCAAGTCACTATTTTTGAAGGAGATGACAGGAACAAAAGCAACACTGGAGCAGCCTTCCTTCCACTCTATTCATTGCTTGAGCATCATGTCATTGGCCCCGGAGAAAAAGGAATAGGGCCCACATCTGACTTCCCCGGCTTCAGTAGTAGAGGGAGGATCCAACTCCACATCAGCCTCAGGCCAATTGCCACAAGGCAGAGGTCAGACATGCCCTCACCTTCCATCCCTTTTTACCTTATTCTGACACCAACTAAGGAGCCCTTATGGTGTAGTGGGCTATGAGTTGAGCAGTAGGGTTATAACCACAGGGTTATAGGTTCAAATCCATCAGCCACTCCTCAGGAGAAAAATGAAGCTGTCTGCTCCCATAAAGATTTGAAATGTTAGAAACCCAAAGGGACTACTCAGTCCTCTACTCAGTCCTAGAGGGTAATTATGAGTTGGAATTGATGACATTGAATTATTATTGAAATCACAGATCCTGATAGAAACAATTAGAAACCCTTTCTGTTTTTCCTGGGCGGAATCCTCTGTGACTGTGTAGGCATAATTTCAGGCTGTGTGGACAAATGGCTGCTTGTCTTGGAGTCATGGCTATTTTTGCTGAGCTTTTAAAATCTGTTTTTCTGAAACTCAGGTTTTCTCATCATAATCTCAAGCACCCTCTGCTAGGTTATTAAAAAGAGTAGGGTGGCAGCCTTTTATCTGTCACCATCAGAAAGGAGTTGGGCAATAATTAAAAGAAACAACAGTTGACTAATACACATACCTGAATACTTTATATAAACTTAAACATATAAACAAAGCCAATATACTCACTCACTGATAATGAAGTTCCATGCTGTCAGTTTCATGTATGATGCTAAGGTTTGATTCTTTAAAAGTCAACCAGGATCTGGTAAAGATAGTCTGACTACAGAATCCATCTAGATCTTTATTATTATAATATTTTTTTGCACTTTTTGAGTGATTCTATTTATTTATTTAAATCATTTTATTGAAGACTCAAACAATGTTTATCACAATCCGTACACACATCCATTGTGTCATGCACATTTGTACATTTGTTGCCCTCATGATTTTCAAAATATTTTCTTTCCACTTGAGCCCTTGGTATCGGCTTCTTATTTTTTACCCCTTCTTATTTTTCCCCTCCCTCCCCAGCCCTCCTTCCCTTGATAATTTATAAATTATTACTATTTTTTCATGTCTTACACTGACCGATGGCTCCCTTCAACCAATTTTCTGTTTTCCATCCCCTGGGAGGGGGTTATATGTAGATCATTGTGATTGGTTCCCCTTCTCCCCCCACCTTCCCCTTCCCCTCCATGTATGGCTACTCTCAATATTGGTCCTGAGGGGTTTATCAGTCCTGGATTCCTGTGTTTCCAGCTCTTATCTGTACCAGTGTACATGCTCTGGTCTAGTCGGATTTGTAAGATGAAATTAGGATCATGATAGTGGGGTGGGGGAGAAGCATTTAAGAACTAGGGGAAAGTTGTATGTTTCATCAGTGTTATACTGCATTCTGATTGGCTCATCTCCTTCCTGTGACCCTTCTGTAAGCAGATGTCCAATTCCCTACAGATGGGCTTTGGGTCGCCACCCTGCCCTCACCCTCATGCACAATGATATGCTTTTTGTTTGTTTGTTCTGGGTCTTTGATGCCTGATACCTGGTCCTATCAACAACTCGTGATCACACAGGCTGGTGTGCTTCTTCCATGTGGGCTTTGTTGCTTCTGAGCTAGATGGCCGCTTGTTTACCTTCAAGTTTTTAAGACCCTAGACACTATATCTTTTGATAGCCGGGCACCATCAGCTTTCTTCACCACATTTGCTTATGCACCCATTTGTCTTCAGCGATTGTGTCAGGAAGGTGAGCATCATGGAATGCCAATTTAATAGAACAAAGTGTTCTTGCATTGAGGGAGTACTTGAGTAGAGACCCAATGTCCATCTGCTACCTTAATACTAAACCTATAAATATATGTACATAGAACTATTTCCCCATCATCATATATAAATATATTTACATATGTACATCCTGTATTTAGACCTCTGTAAATGCCCTTTGCCTCCTAGTTCTTTCATCTATTTCCTTTTATTTTCCTCTTGTCACAATATCATGTTCAGCCTTCATTTGGATTTCAGTAAACCCTCTCGGTTACATTGTCCTTGGCCAAGTCCAACCAGGTCTCCTAAACCCTCCTCACCATCAATTTTAGATCACTTGTTATCCCCTTGTCCCTGGGTTTGTTAATAACCATTAGTTCCATTGTTTTCTCCTCCATATTGTTTATCCCGCCTATCTTATCTATATAAACATGCAGAGATAATAATATGCACAAAAACAAGACAGAGCAAAACAAAGCAACAAAAGAAAACAACAACAAAAAAAACGACAAAAAAAGAAAAGCACATGGGGAGGAGACAAGCCAGTCAGGATGCAGTGTAGCAATGATGAAACATACAGCTTTCCTCTAGTTCTTAAATGCTTCCTACCCCCACTATCATGACCCCAATTCTACCTTACAAATCTGGCTGGACCGAAGGATGTACACTGGCACAGATAGGGAATCCAGGACAGATGAACCTTTCAGGACCAGTGGTGAGAGAGGCGATACAGGGAGGGTAGGGTACAAAGTGGGAACCGATTACTAGGATCTACTTATAACCTCCTCTCTGGGGGATGGACAACAGAAAAGTGGGTGAAGGGAGACATCGGACAGTGTAAGACAGGAAAAAATAAGAATAATTTATAAATTATCAAGGATTCATGAAGAAGGGGCGTGGGGAGGGAGTGAATAAAATGAGCTGATACCAAGGGCTCAAGTAGAAACAAAATGTTTTGAGAATGATGATGGCACCAAATGTACAAATGTGCTTGACACAATGGATGTATGTATTGATTGTGATAAGAGTTGTAAGAGCCCCCAATAAAATGATTTAAAAAGAAAGAAAGAAAGAAAAGCCTATAAATAGTTCCAGGTCTGTTTGTTGACCTGTATGAGTGTTTTCCGGTGGAGTCTGATGGGGTGCCACGCCTTGGCCCCACAGTCTATTTTTTGGTATTCCCTGGAGACTTGATTGTTTTGCTCCCCTTGCTGATCTGTTACACGCCTTTTTTGTTTTGCCTCAGTGTGATGGGGTCAGATAGGGCACAGTTCCCTCACCGTGTCTCCAGTGTTGTCCCCCATGGTTCAATGGGTCAGTGAGAGATGTTGTATCTCATGGTGGGGCCAGCCCTATGGTCTTCTCTGTGCTCAGTAGGAATATCATCCTCAAGGCTTGGTGGGCTAGGATGTGCTCCACTCCCTCTCCCTCTTCATTTCATCCCGTGTGCTCTGATCAGACACGTCCCTCTCCCTGAGCTATAGCTTCAGTGCTGTCCTCTGAAGTGAATTCTTCTGTGGGGAAGGGAGGTTGTCCACGTAGTTGGGATTGGGGCCCCTCAGACCTCTCTGTTGGGTCCCGGTTTCATACCGGCATGTTGCATTCAGGTCTTGGAGCACCAGGTTGAAGTCTGGACCTTCTTTCCCTGTGGAGATATCCCCTTGGTATTTTTTAAATTTTCATTTAAAATTTTTTAAAAATTTTATTTTTGGGGGGGCTCTTACAGCTCTTATCACAATCCATACATATATCCATTTTGTCAAACACATCTGTACATATGTTGACATCATCTTTTTCAAAACATTTTCTTTCTACTTGAGCCCCCGGCATCAGCTCCTCATTTTCCCCCTTCCCCCACTCCCTCCCCTATGCCCCCCTTGATAATTATAATTTTTAAATATGGTTTACACTAACTTCTGTCTCATTTCACCCACTTTTCTGCTGTCCATCCCCGTGGGGTGGAGGCCATATGTCGATCATTGTGATCGTTCCCTCTTACACCCCCCCCTTCCCCTTCAGGAGGGGTTATCTGTTCTGGATTCCCTATGTTTCGAGCTCTTATCTGTTCCAGTGTACGTGGTCTGGTCTAGTCAGATTAGTAAGATAGAATTGGGGTCATGGTAGTGGTGGTGGTAGGGGAGGAAGCATTAAAGAACTAGAAGAAGGTTGTGTGTTTCATCAGGGGGGTGTCCAATTGTCTACAGATGGACTTTGGGACTCCACTCTGCACTCCCCCTCATTCCCATTCATATGCTTTTTGTTTGTTTTGTTTTGTGTCTTTGATGTCTGATACCTGATCCCATCGACACCTCATGATCACACAGGCTCGTGTGCTTCTTCCATGTGGGCTTTGTTGCTTCTGAGCTAGATGATTGCTTTTCTATCTTCAAGCCTTATAAGATCCCACGTGCTGTATCTTTTGATAGCTGGGCACCATCAGCTTTCTTTACCACATTTACTTATGCACCCGCTTTGTCTTCAGCGATCGTGTCAGGGAAGGTGGACATCACAGAGTGCCGTGTTAGTAGAACATATTGTTGTTGCATTGAGGGAGTACTTGAGTGGAGGCCCAATGTTCATCTGCTACCATAATACTTTATAAATAAATATATATACATAGCTCTATTCCTCTGTCATTGTATATAAATGTAATTACAGATATACATGCCTGTATTTAGACCTCTATAACTGTCCTATGCCTCCCAGTTCTTTCCTCTACTTCCTTTTGCTTTCCTCCCATCCCACCATCATGTTCGGCCTTCATTTGGTTTTGGTAATTCCTCTCAGCTAAATTGCCCTTGATCTAGCCCCCCACCCCACCCCAACAAGCATCCTATGCCCTCCTCACCATCAATTTCAGATCACTTATTTTTCCCTTGTCCCTGGATTTGTTGGCACCCCCCTCCCTTTTTCCCCATTCCTCTCTCCCTTTCCTGTGTCCCCCTGGAGCCCTTGCTCCCATTGTTATCTCCTCCAGATTGTTCATCCCACGCATCTTGTCCAGATAGACATGCATAGACAATAATATGCACAAAACCAAAGCAGAGTAAAACATAACAAAAAAGAGGACAAAAAATAAATCAACCACAGCTAATATGACAAAACAAAAAATAAATAAAGAGAAAAGGAAAAACCAACAGCAAAAACTAAAAAGCCCTCAAGCACTTCCAGGTCTGTCCAGTGACCTTTATGACTGTGTTCCAGTCGAGTCTAATGGGGTGCCATGCCCTGGTCCCCAATTCCACATTTGGCATTCCTCGGGAACTTTGTTGCTTTGCTCCGATTGCTGCTCCGCTGTCCACCCTTAGTGTTCACCCCGGTGCAGTGGGGTTCGATAGGGCACATCCCCCACCCCATGCCCGCCCCCAGTGCTGCCCCCCTTAGCACTAGTTTTTTAAAAAAATCATTTTATTGGGGGCTTGTACAATTCTTATCACAATCCATCCATCTATCCATTGTGTCAAGCACATATGTACATTTGTTGTCATCATCATTCTCAAAACATTTGCCTTCTACTTGAGCCCTTAATATCAGCTGCTCATTCCCCCCCCCATTGAACCCTTCATAGTTCATAAATTATTATTATTTTGTCATAACTTACACTGTCCGATGTCTCCCCCCCCTTCCCTGCTGTCCACCCCCCAAGGAGGAGGCTATACGTAGATTCTTGTAATCGGTTCCCCCTTTCTATCCCACATTCCCTCCACCTTCCAGACATCGCCACTCTCACCACTGGTCCTGAAGACTCCAGTCTTCTGTCCTGAAGTCCCTGTGTTTCCAGTTGCTATCTGTACCAATGTACATACTCTGATCTAGCCAGATTTGTAAGGTAGAATTAGGATCATGATAGTGGTGGGGAGGAAGCATTTAAGAACTAGAGGAAAGTTATATGTTTCATCGTTGCTACGCTGCACCCTGACTGGCTCATCTATCTCCTCCCCACAACCCTTCAGTAAGGGGGTGTCCAGTGGCCTACCAATGGGCTTTGAGTCTCCACTCTGCACTCACCCATATTTACAATGATATGATTTTTTGTTCTCTGATGCTTGATACCTGATCCCTTCGACAGCTTGTGGTCACACAGGTTGGTGTGATTCTTCCATGTGTGCTTTGTTGCTTCTGAGCTAGTTGGCCGCTTGTATATCTTCAAGCCTTAAGACCCCAGACGCTCTATCTTTTGATAGCTGGGCACCATCAGCTTTCTTCACCACATAAGTTTATGCACACATTTGTCTTCAGTGATCATATCAGGATTTTTAGTTCTTTGATGTCTGATAACTGGTCTCTTCTACACCTCGTGGTCAGACAGGCTGGTGTTAGCACTAGTTTTTAAGCAAGCTTTACAGCTCTCTTACTTCCACAAAATAACAATTTTTTAGTAACTTGTTTGCAGTATTACCCAGACAATGAACTTTGTTTTCATAGAAATATCCATTCTCTTCTTTTTGTATTAACATGTAGGTAATTTAGATAATACTTAGTTTAAATGGCACAAAGTATTCAATGGCTTAGAAGGTTTAGAAGGAAACACAATAAACTCTTGATAAACATACAGCTTTGCAGGTGGAACAGAAGTGTCAGAGTGTAACCCGTCAACCTTGGACCTTGGCTATTTTGGGCATCCACAAATACAGTATGTTTTACAAAGATAATGAACAGACTTGAGCCAGTGGAGGAAAGTCAACAAGACTTTTGTTTGATTCTATATGATATATTGCTTTCACTCAGGGTTAATTATTTTACTTCACCAGCTGGTATCTCTATTCTTAGAATTAGCTCCAAGTGCCCGTTCCCCTGGTCACTTCCTCTCTCCATAGAAAAGTGAATTTTGATCCAGCCCTGTAACTTGCCAGACATTCTGCTTTTAGTTCAGAGTCGTGTGTCAGATGTTTGGGTAGTTGGATTTTCCCCATCCATCTGTTTCGTGCTTCTGAGACAGGGTTATAACTGAATTAGAAATGCACCATCTTTTTTTTTTAACGTTTGACCAGATAGTCTGATAATATATATTTCATCAACAGTATTTCGTTCCCTCCCACTTAGTTCCCATTCAACTATCTCTCAACCATCCTTACCACCCAGGTACATGAATTTCCACACAGGAGGAAATCCTTACCTTTCTTCCTTACCGACACTTCTTTGGCATACATCCAAATGCACTAATTACTATGAGATCCTATTTACCACTCTAGTCTCAAGTTCCCCTGCTATACTGGGCCCCTACAATTATGATAACCTTCAGAGTGTTAATTTGGAGATTTTCAAATGGTTTTCTTAAAGGGTATCTCATGGTTTCCCCATAAGTCCTTTTTCTTCTTCCCCTGGCATGCTCGCTAACTTTTATGGTAACTGGTTTCATGGTTTATCTGAGCATTGCTTTCTGTCATCTTGCCTATTCAATACCATATTTACCTTCACGGAATGCACTCCACTCCTGCTCAGAGTCTATCATTGCAATGCCTGAAAGCGTCAAACAGAAATTCACATCAGAGTTCCCAATCACCTTTCCCCCCTCCTCTGAATGAGCTGCTCTCTTCCACAATCATCTCTTTCCCAAAGTCATAACCAGTTTGAGGAAGGGGATACAAGGACCCAAACTGTGCCTTGAGTCACTTTCTAGCCTGTGACTCTTTGTCATCTAGCAGTGTTGTTCGTTACCATGGAAATCCAAAGGCTGGATCTTGGGCTTAGTTTTCCTTACACCTGTTACCCTCCAGTGCGCTCAAGCTCAGGACAGTCAGAATGTGAGTCAGAATAGACCTGTGCTCCGTACGGCTTCAGTGGCTGAGATTTTGAAAGTAGATTACCAAGCATTTCATCTGAGGTGTCTTTAGGAGCACTTGAACCTCCAGCCTTTGAGTTGGTAGCGGAGTGAATTAACTGCAATACAGAGGGATTGCTATATTGTCAGTAAAATATACAGGATTCTACAAGAAAGCATCAAAAATATGGACAGCAAGCCTGGGCAACCATTATCTTGTCTGCACGGAGTCCTTCTGTACCCTTAGGACTATCTCCTTTTCTCTTGGTTCAAGAATTTGTTAAGTTTCCTTATTCTAGTTAGTGGTGCTTGGGTGTTTTCTTAAAACTAAATGATAGTTTAGCTTAACTAATAAAGAATGTCGGCTTTTGAATTGTAACTTAAAAAAACAATAACTGTAGACCTTGTTATGTGTCTATGCTTATTGTCTTACTAACTTTTTTGTTAGTAAGCTATGGAGAGGTGAGTCCGGACCAGGCGCCTCTTTTATTACCACTTAACTTTGCGTTGTCTCCATATCCTTCCTTATGGTTAACAGCTTCCCTCTCCTAAGAACTGTGAACATCCATCTTGTGGGAGCCTCCAGGTCTCTGTACTTCCTTTTTAGAGCAACTGGCCCCGTAAGCCCAGCTGTACCCTCAAAAATCCCAGTGACAGACAGGTCCCTCCATACTGATACTATCACTGTGCGCCTCACTACTGGGAGGTCTTGGAAGAGCTCTCTGACAGTTTCATGTTGGGACTAATACCTCCATGCAGCTTGATTCTTAACGAGAATTGGAGGAGCTAGGGCTGAATTGGCTGTGGGAGGTCAAGCACATGTGGAAGGAACAGTTGACAGTTTGCTACAAGCCTAAAGGATCCCTGGTATTGCAAGAGGGAAGGGCTTGACTGCTCCAAGTTTGCCAGTTTGAACCCACCGACGGCTCCCTGAGCAAAGATGTGGCAGTCGGCTTCCTTAAAGATGCGCAGCCTCAGAAACCCGACAGGAGGGTCCTGCGCTGTCTGATGGGTTGCTATGGATCAGCATCTACTTGACAGCAATGGGCTTTTGGTTGGCAGTACCGTGTTTTTATCAGGAAAAGTACCTTGTAAATGATTTTCTCTCCTACAATTTTAAGCCACTCACCGCTGACCGGTGTGATAGAGTCTGTGGTATTATACACTGTAGGGATTTAAGAAGTCCAAAGTCACTGCTGTGTCTGCTAATGCATTTTGGGGAAATGTAGCCACTCTGATGCTTCCTTGCTGGCATCCATGATCGCTGAATCTCACAACTGGGTGTCTTGTGTGGATGCAGAGATCCTCTGAGGGCCAGCTGTTGTGCTGGGATGAGGAAGTTTTCCAACACCCGAGCGATTTTGCCACAGGGTCCTGGTCACTCAAACACACTCTGCTTTTTCAAGGGGAGTGTTGTCTTTCCAGGCTGCCAGATTTGCCCCATGCCTGGCTCCTTTATCTATTCCTTCTTGCTCTGTATTTTGAGTCTGCCTTGTCACTAACTTCCTCTCCTCTTGGAAACACACCCCACCACCAGTCCCTCAACCCTCATTCCCAAGACAGATCCCTTCTTCTTGACCTTTTGAGTTGCTATCCCCTTGGCAGCCACCCCGCCTTTCTCCTTTCCTCCAGCACCAAGCTGTCTAAGGAAACACAGCGAAACTCTCAGGGAGACAGGCAGACGGCAGAGCGAGAACACTGGACTCAAACATACCGGCACAGGCCTGGGCAAGTCAGGTCACCATGAGTTAGAGCCAACTCGGCGACGTCAGCAATCATTTTCCGTTATCATTTACCTCTATTTCTGAAATCCATTTTTCTCAGTCTTCTTTCCCTTTTCTTCAGTATTTGCCTCTGCGAAGGCAACCACGTTTGTTCTCGGTCTTTTCTCCCTTGACTTTGATGAGCAAGCCCATCGTAGGGTTTTCCTCTCTCCCAGCCAGTTTCCTCTCCCTCCATCTGTTTTTTCTTTCTGCTGCAGTTAAAGGACCTGTGAGACTACTCTAGACTCTGTCCTCCCATCCCTCTGTCTTTGTCTCAGTGGCAGTATTTGGATATTGCTATTGTGTAAGCCACTCCCAAGTATACACTTCAATGTGAATGCTGTTTTTCTGCGCTCAGATGCTAAATCACCCTCTACCCAGCTACGTGTGCATATTTTCACCTGAAAGTTTTCTCAGAGGCACTTCCAAAACCAGGTATTGACCATGGACATTTTAAACTTAACCTTTTGCAAGTGCCATTTTAGACCCAGGTATACACAGATGAGTAGGATATATCCATGGTCATCTGAGTTTTTTTTTTAAAATCATTTTATTGGGGGTTCTTACAGCTCTTATCACAATCCATCCATCCATCCATTCATTGTGTTAAGCACATTTGTTGCCATCATCATTTTCTTTCTACTTGAGCCCTTGGTATTTCCCTCACTCCTCCACCCTCCCTCCCTCCTCCACCCTCCGTCCCTCATGAACCCTTGATAATTTATAAATTATTTTTTTCATGTCTTACATTGACCACTGTCTCCCTTCACCCACTTTTCTCTTGTCCGTCCCCCTGGGAAGGGGGTATATGTAGATCATTGTGATCTGTTCACCTTTTCTTCCCCCACTTTCCCCCTCCCCTCCTGGTATCGCTACTCTCATTATTAATCCTGAGGAGTTTATCTGTCCTGGATTATCCTGTGTTTCCAGCTCTTATCTGTACCAGTGTACATGCTCTGGTCTAGCCGGATTTGTAAGGTAGATTTGGGGTCATGATAGTGGGGGAGAGGAGGGAAGCATTTAAGAACTAGAGATCGTTGTATGTTTCATCGGTGCTATACTGCACCCTGACTGGCTTGTCTCTTCCTTGTGACTCTTCTGTGAGGGGATGTCCAATTGTCTACAGATGGGCTTTGGGTCTCCACTTTGCACTCCCCCTCATTCACATCAATATGATTTTTTGTTCTTCACCAGAGGTTTATAAATGAGAGTGGGAGACAGATTTCTAAGCATAATTATAGTAGCTAGCATTTACTGAGTGCTGACATTGGTAGGTATGGTGCTAAGCACATGCTAGAACTTACCTCATTTTAGTCTTAAGTGCCTGAAGTCCTAAAATAGGTATCGTAATATCCATTTCATAGATAAGGAACTAAACGCACAGACAAGTTAAATAACTTGCTCAAAGCCCTTTGAAGACTGTGGCAAAGCTGGGACTCAAAACTAGGTCAAACTCTAACTCTAACTCAAACACTGCCATTGAGTGGATCTCACTCATGGTGATTATATAGACAGAGTAGAACTGCCCTGAGCTTCCAAAGCTGTCAGTCTTCGTAGGAGCAGAGAGCTCTATCGTTTCCCTGGAGTTGCTGGTGATTTCAAACTGCTGACCCTGTGGTTAGCAGCCCCACTTGTAACCCCCTACCCCACCAGGGCTCCTTAAAATGAGGCAGTCATTCTTAAATATTATGTGATAACTGTATTTAAAACGTGTGCCAACGGAGCTTTGCAGAGGGCGATAGGAAGGACGGGAAACATTTTTGTTAAAGCAGCCTCCGTGAGGAGCATTATACTCTATTGGGGTTGCTGTAAGGATAAAGGAAGAAGCCTTGGCTTTGTCACTCTGCTTTCTTTGGTTCATGCGGTTCTCTACCCAAGATGTTTTTGCCTCCATCTCTGTTTGCTGGAGTCCCTGGATGTTGAAGACAGTTAAGCACAGGACTGTTAACTGAAAGATTAGGGGTTCAAACCCACCTCTGAAGATTCACGTTTTTGAAGCTCTGTGCAGCATGCTGCACCTCCAGGGATTGCCATCAGTTGAAGTTGGCTGGAAGCAACCCCCCCTCTCCCCCTCAGCCTCATTCCTATTTCCTTTTGGTCCTCTGTTTACAGCCGAGAGAGTTAGTTTATTGTGCCAGCCTGGCCGATAAACACAAGTGGGATTAATTGAAGGGTGGAGAAATAAATGGCTCGGTGAGCCTTGCCTTTCTTGTCTCTCGCTCTTTGATCATGGGACCAGTATGCGGCACCAGTGTGCCTCAATTTACAGGCTACACTACCTGTGGGACGCCTAGCCTGTGGGTGGTGTCGCTGTAAATTGAGGTCCCTTTAAGACCACATGATTGGAATGTACATCTCTGGAGCTGGGGACTGATGGTTGGTGACCTGGCTGACAGTTGGTGACCTGCCTTGCTGTTTGCTGCTGTGCTGAGATAGCCTAGCTCTCTCTCTACAGAGGACTGACTGCCTGGCGGCCCTCAAAACTTGAAGGACTACTAGTGTCTCACAACTCTCTCTCACGGGAGTGAGTTGCACCGAGCCATTTGTGCTGCTTTATAGTTTAGCTGTTCATTTCTTGTATTATATACCTATCTATCTGTTATATATTTATCTATCTTTATAAATATATATATAATTACTAGCAATCTGGTTTTTGGTATTAGGAGTGGGGTTCGAACCCACATGACATAGGTCCATTGGAACATTAGAATCCTGTCTAACACACAGCTATTTGGTTGAACGGTCCTCTAAGCTCTGAGAGCCTTGTTTCTGCACTTACTCAGTGTCCAGAGGGTGCTAACCTGCAGTGTCCTTTTGCTTTCAATACTTGCTGTTGTGAATTGGGTAGCTCACTTCTGCTTTGCCTCCACTTGTGCTTTTCATAATTTTGTGGCTCCTGGGACGACTGCATACAATAGTAACTCAGCACACATTTTGAATGTTAAATGAACATTCATCAGAGCAAGATAAGTAAAATTCTTTAGAAATAATAAATAAAAATAATGAGCAATCTTTCCTGGATGGGATGGTAATCCGTTTGTGTTAGGAGTAGATTCACTAATGGGTGTTTGATTATATAGCCTATTTATATAGGAGCCCTAGTAGTGCACTGGAGAAGTGAGTGCTCAGCTGCTGACCGAAAGGTTGGTGGTTTAAACTCACCAACTCCCTTGAGGCAGGAAGGTTGGGAGTCGGCCTCCATGAGGCCTGGGAGCCCTGTGCCGTCCTCCTGCCAAGACCGACAGGGTTCCGAGGTCAGGGTCAACTGGAGGGCAGGTGTTGTTTTTCTTAAAAAACACAAGCTAACAATTTAGCTGTTGCAGTTAGTTATTTAATAGATGCCCTTGGGATGTTACTCATGATTACTGGGGTGAATCTTAACACTTTGGAATATTTTTATTTACATTTGGCAAGTCAGGCTTTCCAGCCCTTTGTAATGTCTTATTAGTGAAAGCTATCCGTATCCCAAGAGCTCTTTTGACATTTTCTGAAGAGAAAGCTTGACAGGATTTTTAAAAAAAATCATTTTATTGTGGCTCATACAACTCTTATCACAATCCATACATACATCAATTCTGTAAAGCACACTTATACATTTGTTGCCCTCATCATTCTCAAAATCTGCTTTCCACTTGGGTTCCTGGAATCAGCTCCTCATTTTCCTTTCCCCCTCCCTCTCCCTTCCCCTCTCCCCTCCCTCATGAACCCTTAATAATTTATAAATTATTATTTTATCTTATCTTACACTGCCCGGCATCTCCCTTCACCCACCCTTCTGTTGCCCATCCCCCAGAGAGGAGGTTATATGTAGATCCTTGTGATCGAGTCCCTCTTTCTACCCCCCCTTCGCTCCCAGTATCGCCACTGTCACTGCTGGTCCTGAGGGGTTCATCTGTCCTAGATTCCATGTGTTTCCAGTTCCCATCTGTACCGCTGTGCATCCTCTGGTCTAACCAGGTTTGCAAGGTAGAATTGGGATCATGGTAGTTGGGGGGAGGAAGCGTATAAGAACTAGAGGAAGATTGTGAGTTTCATTATTGCTACACTGACCCCTGAGTGACTCATCTCCTCCCCACTATCCCTCTGCAAGGTATGTCCAGTTGTCTACAGATGGGCATTGGGCCCCCATCACGCGCTACCCTCATTCACCCCCCCACCCCGCCTTTGGTGCTTGAAACCTGGTCCCTTCGGCCCTTCATGATCACACATGTTGGTGTGCTGCTTCCATGTGGGCTTTGTTGCTTTTAAAAACATCTTTACAGTGGCCTTATGATGTCAAAACATGAATGCTGAAAAATATATCCACAGTGTTTTTACATGTATGTCTCAGATTGAACATATTTGGTGCAGAAAGAAAGCTTTGATTCAACAGAAAGATGGAGAGCAGGAAAAGAAGAAAGGGGGGAACAAGAGAAAGGGATTCTTTTAGTCATTCGAGGTGCCGTAGATCACCTGAGAATCTTGAAGTTACCCTGGTGCCCTTCCTTCCTTTACCCACCCTAGCTAACCCACCAGTGAATTCCTCAGCACAGATGCAAACACCAGACTGTATCAGTATCCCTCCTCTGTCTGTTCTGAGGTCACTGCCAGGCTTTAGCTCTTTATGGCTTTAACAGGATTCCTGTAACTGATCGCCCGCCTATTCATGTTTTCCCTCCACTGTTACCCAAACCTTTCTTGGCACACTTGTATAAATCTGTGCAGATCACGTCCTCACGAGAAAGCCTGTAATTTACTTGTTACCTCCAGACGACCCTGCCCACCTTTTCAGTCTGTCTTGTGCTCTTTGAAATCACCTCTGCTTGTGGTCTGTGTGGACAGACCTCTACATGTCTGCCCAGTTCCCTTACGTCTCTGTCACGTTTCCCGGCTCCCGCAGACATACTCAATTACTCCTAGTACTAGTAGTGCACCAGGTGCTTTAGCTATAGTGCACTGCCTCTCATAGTAACTTTAAAGTGGGAAGTCTCTGGCCCCTTATACAGGTAAGCAGATTTGAAAGCGCTTAGGCAGTTTGCCCAAGCACACATAATCATCAAATGAGAGGCAACCTGGCCCTGGAATCATTCGTTTCTGTTTGAAGAGCCTGCTATTTTTCCACAACTTGTTACCCTGTTGCTTCAATTTCCCATGGTCGCTCTGTTTACTTTATAAAAATTGGGATAAAAATATATATAACAAAACACTAGCCAAGTCAACATTCAAAAAATGTACAACTCAGTGGTATTGATGTCATTCAGCATGTTGTACTGTCACCACTGTGATCTGTATACACATCATTCCACCATCAAAACAGAAAGTCGGTGTCCCCTGAACAGCGATTCCCTCTTCTTGATCTTTCTTGCCCCTGGTAAACTAATGCATTTTGATATTTTATACATTCATTCTCTACACTAGCCAGTTCTAGAAATTTCAAATAAGTGAGATTATATAAGTAACATTTGTCTTGATGTGACTGATCTGTTCCACTGAGCATGATGTTTCCGAGATTTGCCCATATTTGGCATCTATCTGTACTTCATTTCTCTTTACGGCTGAATAATGTTACACTGTATGTGTGTCCCCAAACCACAAGCCCATTGTTGCTGAGTAGATTTCAACTCACAACTCTCTTTTACGCAAGAGTGAAACGCCCAAAGGTCTTCTTACTCTGTAAATCTGTAGAAACAGCCTAGCACACCTTTCTACCACGGAGTGGCTGCTGGAGTCTAATGACACCTTCACTTAGCAGCAGAGGCCTGTAATCAATGCGCCATCAAGGTTTCTTTTGTGTGTACCACGTCTTGGTTACCCATTCATCTATTGATGGACATCGATGGTGTTTCCATCTTTTGACAGTTATGAATAATGCTGCAATAACAGGGACACTATGTAAGTTTCTGTTTGTGTTACTGCTTCAATTCTTTTGTGTATATACCTGAGTAGAATTAGCGGGCCATATGGTAGTCCATGGAAGCAGCCGTCAAGAAATCAAGTGATGAATTTCAGTGGGCAGGTGTAGTGCACAGCCCTCTCTGAACTGTTGAAATGCAAGGATGCCACTTTGAAGACTAGGTGCACCCGACCCAACCTATGGCGTTTGTGCCAGGCTGAGGTTTTTAGAGAAACAAAACAAGTGAGCTTCATATATGTATAAAAAGAACTTTAGTTGACATGTGACTTAGATGGGCTGCTTGTTTTAAGACAAGCCTTTAAGACCCTAGATGTAATTCTTTCTGATAGCAAGGGACCATCTGATATTTTCACCACAGTTTTCTATATACCCATATCTTCAGTGATCTCTTCATGAGGGTGAATATCAAGTAGGGCTATGTCTTTAGAGCTGTTTTTATTTTTCATTTATTTTTGATAATTCATATCAATTGTTTTTAGATTATGCCTATGATTAAGTGCAAGCCTCAAATCCATGAACATATCTATGGTTTATATATGTCTCTGGTTCACTTTAGAGACATGATTATCATTTTATTGGAGAGCATTATAAGTCACCTGCCTGGGACATAAGGTAATTCTATTGAGAGTATCATGCATTTAGCCAGTGGTATAGAATTTAAAACATTGTTGAGAAAAGGAAATCGTACACGTATAAGCCAGCTTTACAGACCACAATACAAATTAAAAATTTAAGTGACTGAACACTATTTATACAAATAGTGAGCATTGAGGTTAGGGGAAAACATTCATTAAAACTCATTCACAAAGACAGAACCATGCCTGCTAGACATGTCATAAAAAAGCACAGAGAACATGAAAACAGTCAATATATGGTAGGCCTGAGGAACCATGCATTGGGCACCCTCAAGGCAAGAGATTTGAGCCATAGTCTGAATGTCGCCTGTTCTATAGCAGCCTTGGCATATGTATTAGTCCGGGTAGACTAGAGAAACAAATTCAGAGACTCATATGTGAACAAGAAAGTGGTTTATAGGCAAGAGCAATTGAATATTGAGAAACCATCCCAGCCCAGTCCAAATCAAGTCCATAAGTCTGATATTAGCTCATATGTCTGATATCAATCAATAAAGTCCTCTTCAGACTCATGAGACACATGCAGTAACCCTGAATGCAGGAAGATCACAGGCCAGTGGGTTGGAAGTCTTCTGGATCCAGTGGTGTTGTAAGCACTTTTCTGGCTCCAGAGGTCTCGTTGTGTCTGGGTAGGTCCCTGTGGCTTCTCCAGCTCCCAAGGCGTAGTGCCATGTGTCTTGTCAGCAGAGCACCTCTCAGGAAGGGAGTAGAGAGAGAGTGCGTCTCCCACCTCCACGGATGAAACACAGGAGTTCCCAGAATTCTCAGAAGGCCATGCCCACACAGAGGCCTCATTGGCTGTGACCCAATTGACAGACTAGACTCCATGCCTTCACTCTTAATCCTCAAATTGACAAATGAATATATAACTACCACAACATAACAGCCATCTGTGTCTTCTCACACAGGGGATTTTAGCATTAAATCCAACAGTGAAGAAGCACACCATTCTGTGTGATTCGATTGCAAATAATAAAATCCAATTCCAGAGGAGGGAACTATATCACGACTTGAATTCTGAACACCTGGTTTTCAGAAGGCAATGGATGACACTGTAAGCCCAAAACCCTTTTGCAGGGTCCCAACATGGATTAAGACTGGTAGATCTCCTGTGACCATAGTCTAGAGATGTGAATAGCCTTCCCATCAGACAGAGCATTGTCAAATGGATTATGGCAGATATAGTTAAGTTAAAATGTAACACTTTACCATTTGATCTCCCCTTTGACCCATTTTAAAGTTGTTTCAGTTTTTAATGTGTTCTGCTTCCTTTTCTATTGAGAATTTTTTGTCTTATTTGCCATTGTTGCTTTTGTGCAGTTGTTTGCTTCCTGTACATGTTTTGCATGATTTTCTGTATCTGAAGTCCAGAATAGGTAAACCTATAGAGAGTAACTGGATTCATAAATATCTAGGGGCAAAAAGAATGTTGCTAGTATCATTGACTTTCAGAAGGACAAACACATCTATCATGGAAGATGTACAGTCAGAATTCTCCTTAGAAGTGAGGATGGTTTAAGACTTTGTCTCATGTACTTTGGACATGCTATCAGGAGAGACCAGCCCTTTGAAAAGAACATTATGCTTGGTAAAGTCGAGGGTCAGAGAAAAAGAGGAAGACCTAGACAAGATGGATTGACACAGTGGCTGCAATAATGGGCTCAAACGTACTAAACAACTATGAAAATGGCGAAGGATAGGGCAGCGCTTTGTTCTGTTTACGTGAGGTCACTATGAGTCGGAACTCAGCCCACAGCAGCTAGCAGCACCACAACCAGGTCCAACACCATGGGGCCTATAGAAGATGAGATAGTGGAGCATGTAGAAATCAACAACCTACGGGACTGAAGGAAGAATCCCAAGCTTCACTGAAGAAAAACAATGCTCTTGTAATGGACAGATGACCATTTGAGAGGTTTCAACAAACTGATGCTCCATTGTCCAGCTCATGAAATTTGGAAAACAGCCACTGGGCCAGTGAACTAGAAGAGATCCATGTCTGTGTCCATTCCAAAGAAAGGGGACACAACAGAATGCAGAAATTGTTATGCAATAGAACTAGTATCACATTCAAGTAAAAATTTGCTGAAAATAATTAAAAAATGGTTACACAAACAAAAAACTCACTGCCATAGAGTTAATTCTAACTCCTCAAGTGAGACATAAGCAGGGAACTTCCAGAAAGTCAAGCCAGATTAGAAGAGGACATGGAGTCATTGCTGATGTCAGAAGATAAATCTAAAAAGCAGAGAACTGGTTATCAACCAGCAGCGAGTCCTGCTCTTATCGTACAAATCTAATGGGTTGAGAGA
The DNA here is from genome assembly GCF_000313985.2 of Echinops telfairi. Taxonomy (NCBI): domain Eukaryota; kingdom Metazoa; phylum Chordata; class Mammalia; order Afrosoricida; family Tenrecidae; genus Echinops; species Echinops telfairi. Next base: position 27,324,675 of record NW_022111324.1, on the reverse strand, counting down.
GGCATGTTCTGCAATGAAAAACCTTGTAGATAAGAGAAAAAATAACAGACAAAAGTGGGGGTGTAGGGGGCCCTGCAGCAATAGAGCCCAGAACCCAGAATTTTATTTGAGGCAGGTTTAAGTACACTATTACGTAGCCTGCAACTTGTGACAGGTTTGTACACAAAGGGACAGTTGACAAATATTTGAGGGTATACAAGGAAACCTTAATACACTAGTCAAGCTTACCACAGACAGGAGCGGGAGGACAAGGTTGGGAACATGAAATAACGGACAAGTTTGCAGACTGCTGCTTCTCCAGGGAGCAGGAGGCAATGTGTCCATTTTATCTTAGGCAGAGAGACAGGCCAACAGCTGCTTCATCAGTTCCCCAAGAATGCTCCCATGACCTTGAACCATGGAAGGTGGTGGTCCTGTCCTGTTTGCCTAAGAAGTAAACAACTTTTCCCCCATACCTGGTAGGTGAAAGCAGAGAACACAAGAAAGATGTTTACCTGTAGTTTATTAGCTAGGCAAAGGCATTCAACTTTGTGGATCACAACAATGTATGAATAACATTGTAAAGAATGGGAATTTTTAACCAATTGTGCTCATATAGAAACTGTACCTAGACCACGAGGCAGTCATTCAAACATAACAACATGGATTTAAAATCAGGAAAATGAGTGTCATGGTTGTATCCTTTCACCAGACTTAGTTAATCTGCACGCAGAGTAAGTCATCTGAGAAGCTGCACTCTATGAAGAAGAATATGGTGTCAAGATTGAAAGGGGACTCATTAACACTCTGCAGTATGAAGATGACCGAAGTTGCTGACTTACTGATGATGGCCTAAGGTTATTGCCCTCGATGTAGATTGTACGTCAACATGATGATAATGTGTTTGGATTGTGATGTTGGTGAATAATAGTGAATGTTGCATGGACTGCCAGAAGAATGAACAAATCTGTGTTGGAAAAAGTACAATCAAAATGCATCTTAAAGTGAAGATGGTGAGACTGAACGTCACGTGTTTAGGACAGCTCATCAGGAGGAACAAGTCCCAGAGGAGGCCATCATTCTTGGTAAAGGTGAAAAAGAGGAAAACCGTTGACAAGATGGATTGATACAGTGGCTGCAACAAAGGGTTAAGCATAGTAATGGTTTTTAGATTTGTCCAAGACTGGGCCATCTTTCATTCTTTTGTTTTGTTGTTGTTTTAAAAAATAATTTTATTGGGGGCTTTTAAAATTCTTGTTACAATCCATATATCAATTGTATCCGACATATTTGTACATATATTCCATCATTCTTTTCTAGATATTTACTTTCCATTGAGCCCTTGGGATCAGCTCCTCCTTTTTTTTATTCCCCTCCCTCCTCTCCCTGCCTTCCCTAATCCTCATGGCCCCTTGATAAATTATAGATTATTATTTTCAAATCTCACACCAACCACTGTCTTCCTCCCCCTCTGATTTCTGCTGTTCTTCCCCCTGGATGGGGGTGTGTGGTTATGTGCCATTCATTGCGATCAGTGCCCCTTCCCTCCCCACCTCTCCCCCCTCCCCCTACCCTTTTGGTATCACTATTCCCATTCCGGTTCCTGGGTTCCATGTGTTGTGAGTTTTATCTCTTTCCCGTACTATGTATATGCTCCTGTCTTCCCAGTGTGGGAAGCAGCACTGGGGTCATGATAGGGGCTGAGGAGGCCTCAAGGGATCAGAGGTGTATTGCCTGATCCATCAGTCCTCTACTGCACCCTCATTGACGCATCCCCTCCCTGCTACCCCTCTGTGAGGGGATGTTCCATTATCCACAGAAGGGCTTTGGGTCTCTGCTCCAATCGCCTCCATTCTCACCAGTGCATTTTTGTTTGTTGTGAATCTTCTGATGCCCATTGCCCAGTCTTGATGACCCCTCACGATTGCACCAGCTAATGTGCTTCTTCCACGTGGGCTTCACTTTTGGATGGCCACTTGTTTAACTTCAAGCCTTTAAGACCCCAGATGCTATATCTTTGATAGCCAGCACCATCTTCTGCCTTCACCACATCTGCTTATGCACCCATTTTGTCTTCAGTGATTGTGTGAGGGCGGGGGGAACATCACAGAATGCCAACTTGTTAGAACAAAGGGTTCTTGTACTGAGGGAAGGTGTGAGCCGAGGCCCAAGGCCCGCCTGCAGCCTCAGTGTATTGCCTTATAAATATATGTACATAAGCCAATACCTCTATTTTTATGGATTAATGTATTTACATAAGTACCCACCTCTGTCAATATCCCTATCTACACCTTTGCTTCCTAGAGTTTGCCTCTGTTTCCTTTTGCCTCCTCCTGCCCCACCATCACGTTCCCCCTTCTTCCACGTCATGGTACTTCCTCTCAGCTAGATTGGTGTTGCTTTAATACCCACAGATGTTGCATTACTCAGAACTCTATATGTTGGTTTCGATTCTCTAGTTGGTCCCCTGTCCATGACGTGTCCACTCACCACACCCTTCTCCCTGCCTCCTTCTTCCCCCTAGACCTTCCGGCCCGTTGTTTTCTCCCCAAGCTTCCCTCCCATGTTCGTCCCTTGTAAGTAGGTAAAGCAGCAATGTCCTAGTCCAAACAATAAGAAAAACATACAGTTGAAAAATAGAGGGGGAAAAACAACAAAAAAACCTACGTAGCAAATGTTTTGAGAATGATGAGGGCAACAGATGTATAAATGTGCTTGACACAATGATGTATGTATAGATTGTGATAAGAATTGTATGAGCCCCAATAAAATGATTTTAAAAAACCCACTTACATAGATCCAGGTCTGTTCACTGGCCCCCCATGAGTCCCTCCCCTTGGGTCCTGGGGAAGATCCAGGGGCTGCCCCTCCTAGCCTGAAGTCCATTCTTGGGGCTCCTTAGGGGCTCTGTGGATCGGCTTTACTCCAATTGCTGATCTGTTATGCTTCATCCCCATTATTGTCTCTTGTCACTGTACGCTCCAGTTGGGGGACATCATGTCTTGAGATGTTGACAGTCCCACAGTCCACTCTGCCTTAGCAGCTCTGTGCAGGGATCTCATTTTTGAGTTGGAACCGATAAAATAACACCTAACAACTACAACAACATCAACATGGTCTTCTATGTTTAACTTTTCAGGAATGTCAAAGTGTTTTTGTATAGATAAACATGCAGATTTCAGGTCCTATCTCTGGAATTTGTAAATGTGATCTTGTGTGGGAGAAGAGTCTTTGCAGATATGATTAAAGATTTTGAGAACAGAAGATAAACTGGATTATCTGGGTGGGTCCTAAATGGGGTCACATGCATTTTTGTAAGTTGGAAGCCTAGGATGATTCAAGGTGAACAGAGAGGAGAAGATAATTATTTAAAAAGAAGAGGCTAAGATGAGAATAATGTGATCACAAGCCAAGGAAACCTAACAGCTGTCAAAGCCGGCGGAGGCAAGAAAAGGGTTCTCTTCACAGTCTGTAGAAAGAGTGTGGCTCTGTTGACACTTTGAATTTTGGCTCAGTGATCTGATTTCTGCCTTCCAGAACTGAATTTTTGCTATTTAAAAAAAAATGTGGTCATTTGTTATAAAAGCCACAGGAAATGAATTCGCATGAGAGTATCATGAATTTGAGACCCAATAGAGAGCTACTTTGGATGACTCTCCATCCTCACCTGAGAAAGCTTTCTACTTTCACTTTCCAGGGAATTATTCTTCTCTTCTACCACTTCTTCTACCTACTCTAGCACAGCCCCTGCCACATCTCCCTTCTCTGGCCCCAGGTAAGGGAGGGTGTCTCCTCCTGGAATATGTGAGTTCTCCTGTATTCTCTACTTTCTCAGGAGCCTCAGAGTGTGGTATCCATCACTGTCCAGGCAGGGCACATGGTCTTTTCAAGGGCATCTTGTTTTTACTTCCTGATGATGGAATCCGGGAACATAGCTGTATCTGGACAAGGTAATTTGTAAGTGGGAACGCTTATGTTACTTAATTAGCTTAGCATAAGTATGTACCTTTAAATAGATTCTTAGCTTTTCCCTATTTTTGCATCCATCACAAGTGTAGGTAGATCAGATAAGAGTTCACTAGATAATAGTTATTAGACAATGGTTCCTTTCAACTCTGAACTTCTGTGACTCTTGTACTAGTCCATGTTTTTTTCAGCCACAAACCCTTTCCCACTAGGTCAGCTTCTGCTGCTGCTCCACCTAGTGAGCTCTCACTCAGCTGCTTACGTTCCTGGAGGGGAACACATTTTCTTTCCAGATCCTAGGTCATTGTCCAAGCCTAACAATGATAACAAACTCTTGATTCATGTTGTTCTTGAATTCAGACCTTGGAATTCTAACTAGAATTTCTTTGGTGTATTTAAGTAGAATTTGTAGGTAAGTGAGAGAAGGTGCATAAAATTCTTAGTTAGCATTACTTTAGCACAAGAGCCTATTAGTAGTGGGTTATGAGTTGAGCTGCTCCCCACAAGGTTAGCAGTTTGAATCGCCAGTTGCTCCTCGGGAGAAAGAGGAGGCTTTCTGCTCCTAAAAAAATTTATAGGACAATCATGCCTTGCCCTGTAGGGTTGCTCTGAAACAGAATCAATTTGATGACTGAGAAAGAAAATGTTTGAAGCCTTTTAAATGCTGTAAAAGCACGTTAAAATGGTTGTGAAGAATTTGTTGCAAGGAGGGCTTTTAAAATGAGGGCAATTTACATAACGTTTCAGAGTTTCCTTAAGTCGGATGTTCATAACCTGGGGATTTGTTGCACTTGCATTTCACTCAGCATCGATGGAGAGAGCTTGGTCAAGTCAGCCTGGATGGTGGAACACTTTCATTCACATCTATTGTCTCCCCTTGGCATGTTGTTTACTTTGTAGCTTCCATTGTCGATCAGGCCAACATAGATTATTCTCCTTTCTGAACCCATGATCTTGCCATATTAGTTCTGAGACCCCTCACAGCTCACATCTTCCTTTTGTTCCCACTTCTAATAAGGGTTCAATTTCTCCCCACACCCCCAATTTCAGGCAGGTCTGTTGGCTCTCAAAACCTCATCTCTCCATCAATATGGACCAGTATTGCTATTCAACAGAATACTTGAAACTCAGCTTTCTTCTATAAATGTGTTTTTAATGTCTATTACAAACCAGGCATTTTGTATATGTTAGAATAAGCTGGGCTCAATTCTTGTGTAAAATGTTTTTATAAGAGAGAAACTAAGATAACAACATTTCAGATTAAGTTGGTGCTGGAATATTATTGGGAATAGCTCAGACAAAAAAAAATCAATAGATCTGGATTCTGTTTCATAACAGGACATGAGCCATAGATATACACTTGTGAGTCTCAGTTTTTCTCATCTGCCGAATGGGTCAATAGAGACTGTCGTGTAGATTGATATAAGCTTATGTGAAACTGTCCAACTACATTGGAAGGAATATATAGCATTTAAGATAGGTTAGACTGCTGGATCCTTGGTTTAGGGATCTTCCAAATTACTTTTATTATTCTTAACACTCCACACACAGACTATGCTTAATATATGGTTGTTGAGAGAATGGAATTTGCAGGATGGGTTCTGAAGCGTCAAATTAGACTTGGGGGAGAAAGGGGCATAAAGCACAGACATGGGAAGGTGCAAATTATGCTGGCAGGACTGTCATCTAGCTAGACGAGGTATAGGGAAGTAGTAGAAATGAGTAAGATTTAGGCCAAGACTATACTGGACTACTAAAATGGCCATCATACTTGGTAAAGTAGAGAGGCGGTGGGTGGGGGGAGGAAGACTCTTAACAAGATGGATTGTGACAGAAACAATGGGCTTAAACTTAGCAATACTTGTGAGGATGGTGCAGGACCAGGCGTCATTTTGTTCTCTTGTCCCTTGGGTCGCTGTGAGTTGGAACTACCTCAACAGCAACTAATAACAATAGCAAAGTGGCTTTCAATGTTAAGCCATGCCTACAATAATTATTCTTTAAGTTCTACCTCTAGGAAAATTTTGAGGGAGATGTTTTATTGTCTTGCCTGAGGGATATTTAAAGTTACTAATACAATTGCTGTCCATAGTGTTCTCCTTCTTGTTCGAAGAATTGTAGAGAATCTTTGATGAGGATCATAGAACACTTTTTTATATATGTTAATGAACAGAGATATGCAGAGGCTTGGCACCAAGAAAGGCTAGAGAGGCAGATGAATAGGTTGTCTTAAAATGTCTTAAAAATGTCTTTCTTAAATATCACCCTAAGCATTGTTAATACCTTCCAAGCTTAAAAAAAAATACAGCTCATGATATGTGGATTATGTGCCAATAAAACTGTAAAAATAACCAATTCAGGTCAAAGAACTGAAATATATAAATTGGAAGAATCCATCATTTTGAACTGAGCTGGTTCACTATCTGTAACCACTAATAAAGGAATCAAATTCATTCAACTTGATTTTGAACTTATGTTTTCCAAGTGTTCCGAATTTCTTCATTTTGAGGAATAATACAGACTAGCTAAGCCAGCCTTAGCTAGAGGCCATTTCTTAGTTAGATGTGATGTTCCAAGGATCAGCATCCCTGAGAGAGGGGGCACTGTCCTGCAGAAATAGCTCAGGAGTGTAGTAAGGTATCTGGAGGAGGGGAGAGAACCATGGAAAAGGTGTTGAAGACAGACTTGACCACAGTCTTCCATGGACTGTACCATGACTTCAGTTGAATGTGCACCACACCATTTTATGTACCATTATGCAATTTGAAATGCACTGCCCGTTAAACAATGTTTAATGATGGCTCTATACTACACAGGAACTGACCACACTGGCTTCTTATTGTTTTGACATTTTGTGCATCTTTTCCAAACTATCTGGCACATTCTGCGGAGTCCCTCTGGTGCGTGTCCATCTGGCACATTCATCTGTCTTCAAATGTATTGTTTGGCATGAGACAGGCGGCCCTTTACACCAATCTCTGTAACAAAATGCAATGCAACTTCCTTACCTCTTGTTTACATCCAATAAAGCAATTGGTTGCTGCTTTGCAACAAAATTAAGAATTGTGGTCTTTTTTCCAATGATAAATATTTATTCAGTTAACTCCAAATTTGCCTTACAACTCCATTTCCATGCCTTTCTCCTTATGTAGTAACATCTTTGGTTTTGTCACCAAACCAGTGTATTCCTTTAAAGGCACGTGAAATGGCAATTAAATTGGATGCCACCTTGCAGCAGAACTCAGTTGTAATGACAACATTATGAAGAGCCATGATGAAAATTTGTGCACATGCAACCACGTCATGATAGACAACTAGCTGAAGGCAACTCCCAAGCTGGATTGATTCTAGGAGGAGCACTGGTGGTGCAGTGGTTAGGGCAGAGGTTTGCGCCCACTAGCGGCTCAGTTGAAGAAGGATGAGGTAGTCTGCTGCCATAATGATTTACCACCTTGGAAGTCCTATGGGGGCAGTTCTACTCTTGTCCTACAGGGCCTCTGTGCGTCGGAATGGATTTGATGACAACAGGGTTGTTGTTGTTATAAGACACACTCCCAATTTAGACATGTGAAAAATGAAACAGAAATGAATGTCTTAGAGTCTAGGAAATATGAAGGGGGCTTCAAAAAATTTATGGAAAAAAAGAAATTAAAACACGAGGGCGTGTTTTCATAAAATTTTGAAAATCCCACTCCACCTTATACGTTTACTTTAAAAATATACGACCAAAGTCCAGCCTACCTCTTGCTGAAACATTGTCTCTATCACTCAAGACTGAGTTGGTTGAACCACACCTGCCTGTGGCTCTGGTTTCTTGAAGTGCACTAGCCTTACCTAAAACCATTATGTGCCTTTGGCGACCACACGTTTTACCAAAGTGCTAGGCCACATGGGAGGCGGATGCACATGCCCACACTCATAGTGGTGGTGTGTTTAATTGTAGGGCCCCACAGGCTTACTTGCCCTTGTACTCTTGTTTCAACACATGCACCCACTAGGGGTTTCTTTAAGGAGGGATTTGGTGGTTGTTTTGCGTACCTGCCTTCGTTATTGCTTTCCAATGTTACATACTTCAGTGACACTGATTACGTTCTTCATGCTGTGCAGCCCTTTCCAGCATTCCTCCCCGAATTACTGCAACCCCGGCAACAGCACCCCAATGTCTGTCAAGCAAAATGTTCCTGTTTTCCTTCTCCACACCTGGGCAACAGGAATTTCGCTTTTGATATAGTTGCTTTTTTCCCCCATATATGTGAGATCATGCAATATTTGATCTTTTGTGACTGACTGAATGCACTCAGCAGGATGCCCTCAGAGCTCATTCATGCTGTGCCGTGAATGAGAACATCACGTCTGTGTGTGTGTGTTGTCATCATTTGCTTAGTCACCCATCTGCTGATGGATCTAATTGACTTCTCGATGGCCTTCCTTTCCTAAGCCGTAAATTTTCATCGGCATACAGGAAAGCATTTGTTGAAGTCACATAACTCACCCCATTGTGTTGGTTTGCCTCTTCTCCCTGGGAGCCCACTCACCCTCTTCCTCCCTGTATTTCAGAGTGCTCTCCACAAAGAGAGATGTGGGAAACTTGCCAAAGCAAATCAAACTGTCAGCCTCCTTATCTTCCAGGCTGAAGGTTCTAGAAACATCTGTTTTGGCAGCCTTCACTCTAAAACAGAGCAGATTTCAAACGTTCCTCTCGGTAATAAACCCACAGTTAATCCCTGAGGACTTCTCTTTCATTGCTCATCATTTGAAAGACAGGTAGGTTTGTTTTACCCTATCCACGTTTCTCTGCTCACTCACCAGTTACAGAAACACTGAGGAAGAAGTTGTGAAATAGGGTAAAGGAAAGTCTAGAAAAGTAGATGGTTCTGAAAAAGACCAGTGAGCTCTGACATGGTAGGTCAACCTTCTGGTTGCTTTTGAGTCTGGCAGCCCAGGCCGTAGGAGTATGAATAGGGTGACTTAAGCTTGGACTTGTTTTGGGTGCAAGAGGTTCATGACTCCCTTCTTATCTTGCTCCTGTTACTGTCTCTGGGCACTTGCTCCTGCTCTAATCTGCAGGGTAGATGGTGAAATGTGACCACCTGTCAAGCACTTAGCACAGTGTTCAGTACGAGTTAGACAAAACCTTCTTCTGGTCAGCATTCTAGGCCAGGCTAATCCCCTCAAGCCACTCTCTCACAGTGGAGCAGGGACAATCAGCCAGCACTTGTTTTATTGTACTGGACACTTAGAAAATTTAAATGAACGCTAAAGATTCAGTCCATCTTGGTTAGGAAAAAAGAAATCTGCTTTCAGAGGGGCATTCCTAATCTCGTCAGCCTCAGTTTTAAGAATGAAATAGGTATCTGAAAGCAGGTTTTTCTTTTCTTTTTGAAGTTAAGAGAACCCCCAAAGGAAGTTACTTAACAAATTAGTGGCATGTGCTTTCTTTCAAACCCTGACTCAGCAAGTCTCACTTAGTCAAATGTCATCATTGTTAGCAGTCCTTTTAAGTGTTAGGCTGTGAAAGTACTTGAACCCTCCATTAGAGCTCTGATTATATGAGCTGGGCTACTCATTGTAGGGCCAACAGATAAGACCGCCACTCCATGGAAGAGATGAGGCTTTCTACTCCTGTAAAGAGGTCCAGTCTCAGAAACACACAGGAGCAGCTCTACCCTGTTCTAGACAGTCGCTATGAGTCAGAATTGATCACTAGCAGTGAGTTTGTTTTTTTGTGGTTTTGAGCAATTCAATGGGAATACAAGTAATTATTTGTTAAACTCAGGTTTGGGGGTGATGAAAATATTTTATATTATGATTGTGTGGAAATGATACAATAGTAAACATTTGTGAAAAACGTATTACAGTCTACTCTTAAAATTCGTGAGTTTTCACGTGAAAACCTAGCTCCAATTTAAGAACAATTACTTCTTACATCATGGCCCTGCTTTATACTTGCCCACAGGAAGGGAACACAGAAGGTTTGGGTGCTAAACAAAGTGTGGTGAAGAAATTAGTTGTTTTCCAGCTATCAGATAAAATAGCAACTGAGGTCTTAAAGGCTTGTTTCCAAACATCAAAGTGAGATGTCAACTAAGTCTGCATGGAAGAAGCACCCTAACATCAGTGATCGAAGGATTCAAAATCATAGAATCCAAAGCTGCAGGAGAGAATCGTATCAGAGCCTAAGTTGTAAGAATTTGGTTTATAGAAGGCTATGGATGACAGTAGGAGTCCAAGATACATGTGTGGGATCTGCATAGGAAATAAGCCTCTGGTGATTTCCTTCTGTCTGTAACAGAGCAATGGGAAGAAACTGGGTACCAAACAGAGTTCATTGGAGAGATGACTATAGAAAATAAAAATGATGAACCTGACTTAAATGGTTAAAACCTTGTCAGCTGGTCCCCCCTCTGATTCACATTAGGCCGGATCTGGTTTTCAACATTTTCTGTATTTGTTTGTTCATATTGGGGTTTATCTCAGATGTGTTTTATGATTAGGGGTGACCTTCTTGAATTTTTGTGATATATTTGTCTGTTTTTCAGTATATGAAACCCAGGATTGATTAACCTATAGGGGCAGCAAGGAGAATAAGGGTTTCTGGGGGGTCCAGTGCTGGGGGAGGAGGGTAAAAGGGAGTTGATGTCAAGGAGTTAAAGAAGGAAAAGAATATTTTGAAATTGTGGAAGCAATTGTACAATGCTGTTTGATGTGATTAAACTATAGAATGATAGATCTGTATTAACTCACAATCAAATGGTTTTGGAAAAAATTGGTGATGTTTACTTTTTATTGTAAATTATATCTCACTATTGCTGACCACCCCTCCTCACCCCAAAATAGAGGAAAAACAAGTATTTCAGGATTTAGGAATGAGCTGGCAGGATTTCCAATGAAAGGAGTTTCTATGGTTAAACCATGACACTGGCTGTTGACATGAGAATTTTTTTCAATAAGATGACAAAGGAAACTATTAGGAAAAATTATTTAACATCTGATTGTGTTTGAACTACCTATCATTGTGTCTACTTATTTTTGTCGCTGGCATCTTGCACCAGCATTGTTGTGATCATTTGTAAGTGTGAAGGCACGTAGCCGGGAGAAGGCCGTGAAGCCCGAAGGAGGTGAAGGAAGTAAACAGGGAGGCAGGAGTAGTGGGGAAGACTTGTTCCCGCTGTTTCTGTGCCCATCAGTTTACTTTGCAACATTATGTGCGTGTCATACACATTTAACGCATTTTCAGATGAGGTGCCTAAAAACAGACAATGTCAAAATTGTGGTATCAAAGCAAAAAAGAAAAGAAAAGATTATTGTGTAATTATTGGTTCTTTAAAATTGGGTCCTGTGCTTCAATACAGAGCACAGAAGCACAATTTAGCTTCACTGATTATACTTGTTTGAACTTTGGACTCTCTTAATTGTCTTCAATTATGCTGGAATTGATATTTTGAAGAGTACTATTGATTATTACAATCCTTGAAATTATTGTTTTGATTCTGTCGTGTTTAGTGGTTAATAGGCCATTCATTTGCTTCCATTTTTAAGTACTATTGTGATGATAAAGAGCCCTGGTGGGGCAGTGGGTTAAGCAATTCCCTGTTAACTGGAAATTCGCTGTTTCTAACCCACCAGCCATGCCACTAGAGAAAGATGAGGCAGTTCGCTTTTGTAAAGAGGCAAAGTCTTGGAAACCCGACCGGACCGTTGTACTCTGTCCTATGGGGTTGCTGTGAGTCGAAATCAATGTGACTGTGGGGTAAGTGGGGGTGATAATGACAAATACAGAATGATACAGAATAGTTGGCTTCATTGTCTTAAAAATCCATGCTGTCCCATGTGTTCACCTTCTTCCTTTCCCCTACCAACACTTGGAACTCACTGATCTCTTTATTAGCTCTGCAATTTTGTCTTTTCCAGAAGTCGTTTATCTGAAATCATATAACTTGCAGTCTTAACATAATGACTTTTTTCACTTAACAATACACATTTAAGTTTCCTTCATGTCTTCTCACATCTTGATGTCTCATTTCTTTTTAAAGTACTGAATATACCATTGTATGGATTTAGCTCATGGAACCTCCAGGAAATCCACAGGGGCAATTCCATTTTGTCCTAGCGATTTGGAATCAACTCTATGGCAGTGAGCATTACAGTAGACTGTACAAAACCTCTTTACAGCGGTAGCAGATGGACATTGGGCCTCCACTCAAGTACTCCCTCCATGCAAGAATACTTTGTTTTTTTAAATTGGCATTCCATGATGCTCAGCTTCCCAACACAATCATTGAAGACAAATATGTGAATAAGCAAATGTGGTGAAGAAATCTGATGGTGCCCGGCTATCAAAAGATATAGTGTCTGGGGTCTTAAAGGCTTGAAGGTAAACAAGCGGCCATCTAGCACAGAAGCAACAAAGCCCACATGCAAGAACACATCAGCCTATGTGACCATGAGTTGTCGAAGGGATCAGACATCAGGCATCAAAAAACAAAAAAAATCATATCACTGTGAAAGAGGGGGAGTGCAGATTTGGATCCCAAAGCCCATCTGTAGGCAACTGGACACCCCCTTACAGAAGGGTCATGGGGAGGAGATGAGCCAGTCAGGGTGCAGTGTAGCAATGATGAAACATACAACTTTCCTCTAGTTCCTAAATGCTTCCTCCCTCCCTCCCACTATTCTTATCCCAATTCTACCTAACAAATCCGGCTGGACCGGAGGATGTACACTGGTACAGATAGGAACCAGAAGCACAGGGAATCCAGGATAGATGATCCCTGCAGGACCTGTGGTGACAGTGGTGATGCTGGGAGGGTGGAGGGAAGGTGGGGTAGAAAGGGGGAACCAATTATAAGTATCTACAAATAACCTCCTCCATGGAGGATGGACAACAGAAGGGAGGGTGAAGGGAGACATCGGACGGTATAAGATATGACAAAATAATAATAATTCAAGAATTCATGACAGAATGGGGAGAGGGGAGGGAAAAATGAGAAGCCGATACCAGGGGCTCAAGTGGAAAGCAAATGTTTTGAGAGTGATGAGGGCAACAAATGTACAAATGTGCTTGACATACAATAGCTGTATGTATGGATTGGCTAAGAGTTGTATGAGCCCCCAATAAAATGATTTAAAACAACAACAACAACAATAATAACAAAGCCTCTTTAAAGAGAAAATATATTACTTTGAGTACTTAAATAAACTTGATACAAGCCATGATATTTTTAATTGTCTTATATGCTGTGAAAGCTTGTGAAAGAACAATGAGTAAAGAAAGCCACAGAAGAATTGATATTTTTGAATTATGGCGTTGGCTAAGATTATTGAAAGAACCATGGACTGCCAGAGAACAAACAAAAATCTGTCTCGCCTTGCATACTCTGAACATGTTATCAGAAGAGATATTATAGAAGTTCATGGAAAAGGACACCATGCTTGACAAAGTAGAGGGGCAGCAAAAAAGAGGAAGATTCTCAAGGAGGTGGATAGACAGTGGCTGCAGTGCTAAACTCAAATACAGCAATTTGAGGATAGAACAGTGTTTCGTTCTGTTGTGCACAGTGTTGCTATGAGTTGGAACTGACTCCACACACCATAACAACAACAACAACAACATGGACATAGCTAGTTTGTTTATCCATTCATCAATTAAAGGGCATCTTGGTTACTTGTACTTTGGGGCATTTTTGAATAAAGTTGTTATAAACATGTAGGGTTTTGTGTGGATGTAAATTTTCATCTCATTTGGCTGAATACCCAGGCGAAAGATATTGCATGGAATTGATGGTGCAAATACGGAGGCACTGTGCGTTAGAATTGGCCCAGTGGCATCCACGGGCAATAATGAGTGTTGGAGTGTGTGGTAGAACTATGTTTCACTTTGTAGGAGACCGCCAACTCCCCTTCCCTGGTAGCCGTGCGACTCTTCATTCCCATTAGTAGTGAATAAAAGTTTCTGCTGCTTCATATCCTGGTGAGTTTGGGATTTTAGTCACTTTAATGAGTGTCTGTGCCCTGGTGGCTCAGGGGTTAAGTCCCACCAGCTGCTCCATGGGAGACAGATGTGGCACTGTGCTTCCATCAAGATCACAGGCACGGATACCCTATGGGGTATCCTGCTCTGCCCGACAGTGCCCATATAGGTCAGAATCTACTCCCTGGCACTGTGTACGAGGTGTGGAGGAGTTCCTGGGAGGGGGGTCGGGGCGCGGAGGGTGGGACGGGGCACTCAAGTGCTGGACTACTAACTGAAAGGTTCGTGACTTAAACCCAAGCCGAGGCACCTGGGAAGAAATGCCTAACAGCCTGCTCTGAAAGGTGACCATCTTGAAACTAATATGGAGCACAGTTCTATCTACATCCATTATCTTGATAACCATCAGTAGGTTTGATTTTAGTTGCAGCTTATTATTGCTTTAATTTGCAATTTCTTAATGACATCTGAGGTGCCTAGGTATAAAATGACACATGAGGGGGTATCCCCCCAAAACCCAGAATTGCTTTTTCAAAGCTATGTATTTAAATTTTTTACAAAACAACCTTATCATCTTAAAAGTACTCTCTATTACACTTAATATATTTCTCAAATCTGAAATTCCATTCTTGGAAACATTTTTCAAACTCATCTCTTTAGAGGGCTGACAGCACCTCTCTTGTTTTTTCTTCACCGTTGTCAAATCTACGTTGTCAAATCGCTATCCTTCATGTCCCTCTTTATTTGTGGAAACAAAGAGGTCATACATAGCCAGGTCAGGTGAGTAAGGTACATGGAGCAAGAGAGGTACACTGATTTTTGCTAAAAACTGGTACACTGAGATGGCTGCGTGAGCAGGTGTATTGTCATGGTGGCAAAATCAGTCACCTGTCTGCCACAAAAAAGGCCTTTTTTGGGTCACACACTGTTCCACAATCTTTTCAGAACCTCTAACTAGAAAGCTCGATTAACAGTCTGACCTGGTGGAATGAATTCCAAATGCACTGAGTGGACATTTTCATCTGTTTGGGAAGTTGATGGACATCCAGAAAAAGGTTTGTCATCAATTGACATTTCAACCTTTTTGAAATGATAAAACCACACATACACTTGAGTTTTCCCCACAGAGCTGTCCTTGTAAGCTGTGTTCAACATAACAACAGTTTCTGCTACTTTCCGAAAAAATTCACTGTGACCAGAGAAAACCTTCCCAGGCGATGCCACTGAGTGCACTAACTCAGAGCAAGTTCCTTGATACTTGTCTAGGGGGAAATGCATACTACAAAAGCTCTGTTCTGCCCAGTGTAATTTTTTTGGGGTGGGCAGTACCACTTCATATGATGTTGAGTATCTTTTCATATGTTTATTTCCCTTCTCCATAGCTTCTTTGGTGAGATGCCATTTCAAATCTTTTGCCCAATTTTCAAATTGGTTTTTAAATTGTTGAGTTTTCAAAACACTAATATATTGCAATGTGAGCATTTTGTTTGTGGAAATACTGCATATCCTCTAAGCAGATTCTATTACTTTGTACTAGAATGTTTATTTACTTTTTACTCATTTTAAAATAAAATAAAACACAATAGAAAAATAGAAGGCGAAAAATAACCTATTGACCTACTCTGGTGATAACCACTATTATTTTGGTATATTTCATGTCAGTGTTTTTTTCTCCAATTATATAGTTTTGCTTCTTTTACTTATTTGTGGTTTATGTTATTTAAAAGTCTGCGGTCAGTTTCATTTTGAAGTGCACCTGTGTGAGAAAATCTTACTACTAACAATTCTGTTAAACTCCTACATGGACAATATCCAAACCAAAGTCACTTCCATGGAGTCAGTTCTGACACATGGAAACCCCATAGGATGGAGCAGAACTGCCCTGGGGGTTTCCAAGACTGTAAATCTTTAGAGGAGTGGAAAGCCTCATTTTTCTCCCATGGAGCAGCTGGTGGTTTCAAACTGCCGACCTTGCTGTTAGTAGCGGAATGTGTAGCCCACTGTGCTATCACGGCACCTCTTACTGAAAGCTGAATAGAGTTGAAATGGAATAAAAATAAAAGTATATTTAGCTTGTTGGGGTATGAAAAGTTGTGTGTGGGTTTTGGACACTAAGCACTGGCAGATATGGGGATTAACTGCAAGCCCCAGAAGAAATACATTCTGGGTGTCCAGTGAAGCCTAGCAAGCGGGTTGGCAATACCAGAGCTTTTTTTTTTTTAAATGAATACTTCTCAAATGTTGACCAACGACCATTGTGATTGTAAAATTGGATCAGTATAGCACATCCCGGCTGCACACCCCCCCAACCCCCGCATTTATTGTTCTTTGTTCTTCAGCCCTGAGATCAGTGGGGGCACTTGATCCTTTGCCTTTGTTGCTTGAGCATCAAGCTTTGCGGTTGGGTCTGCAGTCACTGTCTCGAATTTCCCTAGTAACACTGCAGTGTGCTTGTATTAACTTCATATCGCTGGCAGTCATAGATAGGGAAGAAAGGAAATAGAGGAGGGAAAAAAGGAAATAAAGGAGGTATTTTTGTAAAAGGACTCAAAAGAAGATGATGGGAAGGGAGAGAGAGAAACAAAGGAGCTTACTGTGAAGAATGTTGGAATAAATCCCATTTTGGGGGTTTACCTTTATGATATGCAGTTTTTCCATGTTAAGTCCATTCACAAATACATTTTTCATGGTTGCATTCTATTTAAAATATATCATACTTTATTTTTATTTCTAACTTCATTATATTCTTTTACTTTGTTAGATCAGGAAATACAATTATTTTGGGTAGGAGAAAAGCTTTTACTTGGTTCAGCTTTTATATTATACTTTTAGGGCAGCAAATAACCTATTAAATTTCATAACAATATACTCAAGGTCGGCCTATTGAATTTAAAATTTTAATATGTAATCAAAGGCCAATCTTTTTATTATTAATAAATCATTTTACTGGTAGACTCTTATAACTATCCATACATCAATTGTATCAAACACATTTGCACATATGTTGCTATCATCATTTTCAAAACATTTTCTATCTGCTTAAGCCCTTAGTAGTAGCTCCTCTTTTTTCTCTGCTTCCCCCACCCTTCCACCATTGTGGACTCCTGATAAATTATTATTTTCATATCTTACACCATCCACATCTCTCTTCACCCATGTTTCTGTTGTTTGTCCTCCCCTCCCTGGGGTGTTACGTTGATCATTGTAGTTGGTTCCCCGTTTCACCCCCTTCTCCCCCGCCCCCTTCTCCTACCTTCATGGTATCGCTCCTCCGATTACTGTTCCTGGGGGGCTTATCTGTCCTGGATTCATGTGTCAAGAGCTCTTATCCGTAGCAGTATACATGCTCTGGTCTAGCCGGATTTGTAAGGTACAACTGGGGGCCATGATAGTGCGGGGGTGGTAGGGAGGAAGCATTGAAGAACTAGTGGAATGTTGTGTGTTCCATTGTTACTATGCTGCACCCTGGCTGTCTCCTTCTTTCCTTGTGATCCTTCTGTGAGGGAATGTCCAATTGTTTACAGATAGGCTTTGGGTCTCTACTCCCACCTCCATCATTTGCATCAATATATTTGTTTGTTTGGGGTTTTTTGATGCCTGACACCTGATCCTGTTGACACTTTGTGATCATACAGGCTGGTGTACTTCTCCCATGTGGGCTTTGTTGCTTCCCTGTTAGATGGTCGCTTGTTTAACTTCAAGCCTTAAAGACCTAGACACTATATATTTTAATAACCAGGCACCATCTGCTTTCTTCACCACATTTGCCTATGCACCCATTTTGACTTCAGCGATTGTGTTGGGAAGGTGAGCATCACAAAATGCCAGGTCTTAGAACAAAGAGTTCTTGCATTGAGGGAGTACTTATGTAGAGACCCAATGCCCGTCTACTACATTAGTACTTAAAATTTAAATAAATGTACATAGACCTATATCTCTATGGTTATGTATTAATATATTTACACAAGTGCATGCTTATATTTATAGCTCTATGATGTCTTTTGCCTCCTAGTTCTTTCCTTTATTTCTTTTTACTTTTTCCCTGTCTCATTATCATGTTTGACCTTCATTCGACTCTCAGTACTTTCTCTTGGCTACGCCCTCCTCTTCATCGATTTTAGATCTCTTATTGTTCCCTTGTCCTGGGTTGTTGGCTCGCTTTCTCCCACTTCCTCCTCTCCCCTGTCCTCCTGGAGCCATCGGTCCCATTGTTTTCTCCTTAGGATTGGTTATCCTGCCTATCCTATATGGATAGACGTGAAAAAAAAAAAAAACGAGTGGGAAAAAAAGCCTATAAAGTGTTCCAGGTTTGTCTGCTGACCTTTCTGAATGCTTTCCGATTGGATCTGGTGAAGAGCCACATCCTGCCCAGGGATTCCAAGGTCTGTTTTGGGGACTCCGTGGGTTCTTCCTTGCTTTGCTCCCCTTGTTGCTCTGTTGCGTTCTCTTCATGTTTCACCCCAGTGTTGGGGGGTCAGACTGGACACACGCTTCCCACACTGTGTCTCCAGTGCTGTCCCGTATAGCCCTGTGGGTCAGTGAGGGGGTGTCATGTCTCATGGTAGAGCCAGTCCCATGGTCCTCGCTGTGCATCAGCTGCTCCAAGCAGGAATGTCGTCCTTAAGGCTTGGTGGCCTGGGATGTGGTCCACTCTCTCTCTCCCTCTCTTTCCCTCTTTGCTCCCAGGTGGTCTGGGCAGACCCGCAATTCTCTCTGGGCTGTATCTTCAGTGCATTCTTCTGGGGATGGGGTTGACGTAAGTTGGACTGGTGCCAGCCCCACAAACCTTTCTGTTAGCTCACTGCTTCGTGCCAGTGTGTTGCCCTCGAGGCTTGGTGTCCCAGGTGGAGGTCTAGTCCCTTTCTTGCTTTCCTGTGGAGACATGAACAATACCCTCCTCGTGTGTGGGTTAGTGCCTTGTTTCCCCACTATCCACATCCCCTCCAACCCCTTCCACGTTTCCCCATCACTTTTAGCTGGCTGCCACATGCATCCCTGGGTTGGGCCTAACCCCTGCCAGAGTGCCTGGACCTCACCCTGGAATTCATGCATCCGGTAGCTTTTCCCTTCTGCCCCTGCTGTTTTTTAAGCTTACCTCTGTGGACTCATGTTGTACCAGGACAGTCGTTCTTATTGCACATTGGAAATATTTTTATGAGGTTATTATTTAATGAGTTTAATGCATTGTGATGATGAACTTATAACATGTTATATGTTCCTTCTATCTTATTGACTTCTTTTGGTTTTCTTCCGCCCTTTAATATTCTCTTTAAATAGCCATCTAAAGACTATGTAGAGGTGTCCTGAGTCTTTGTGAGAATCCAGAATCCAGTCACAGGTGCTGAGTGTCTTTTTTAAGATGAGGCCCACTGGAGATCCCCTTGCAGAGGGGTCTCGGGGAGGAGATGAGCCAGTCAGGGTGCGATGTAACAATGATGAGAAATACAATCTTCCTCTAGTTCCTAAAGGTTTCCTCCCCGCTCCCACTACCATGACTCAAATTCGATCTTGCAAGACTGGCTAGACCAGAGGAGGTACACTGGTACAGATAGGAACTGAAAATACAGGGAATCCAGGACGGATGAGCCCTATAGGACCAGTGGTGTGAGTGGCAAGACAGGGAGGGTAAAGGGAGAATGGGTAGGAAAGAGGGAACCGATTACATGGAACTGTGTGTGACCTCCTCCCTGGGGGACAGACAACCGAAAAGTGGATGAAGGGAGACGTCGGACAGGGAAAGATATGACAAAATACCCATTTATAAATTATCAAGGGCTCATGCGGGAGGGGGGAGCGGGGAGGGAGGGGAAAAATGAGGACCTAATGTCGGGGGTTTGGATGGAGAGAAAATGTTTTGAGAAACGATGTACAAATGCGCTTTACACAATTGATGTGTGTATGGATTGGGATAACAGTTGTGTGAGCCCCTAATAAAATGTTAAAAAAAAAAAAAAAAGATGAGGCCCTTGATTTTCTTGCATTTATGCATCTGATAGTCTTACTACTCACCAGTGCCCTTGTGTTGCAGGCACAAAACCACTTCCTTTTTAAAGTGTGCCTCATTTCCTGTCCATTCATTTCCCTGGCTTTATTTGGCAGGACTTATTTCTGTTAAAAACAACAAAAAACACCGCACACACACACCAGATGAGATTATAGATATACAAGTCTGGGGTAACTGGATGACAAGCCTTCTCATAAAGTAAACTGCTTTAACATAGAGATCATTTGTGTGCATGTGTGACTTAAAAGTTGTCTTATTTACTGTGACTCATCCAAGTATTGTGCATCCAGATATATTTTGTACTTATTAGCTCGAATGTTGACAGGATGGCCCTCGTGGGGAGGTCGTAGGCAGCGGCTTTCTCTCCCTCACCTGTTGCCATTATCCAAGTGGACACACATCCAAAGGACCCCTGACATTCCTTCGGGAAAGCAGTGCACAGCTGAGCAAGTTGCTCATTCTTTCCTCTCCGGAGTCACTCCTTGAAAAGTCTTTCCAGAGTCTATTGTTCTGGCAATAAGTAGCATGTTCCCAATAACCTAAATTACTTTCCCCCTTCACACTGAGTTAAATCAGCTGGGTATCTGTGTCCCAGGTAAGCACTATCTTCATCCGAATCTTCACCTCATTAATTTCTTTGTACATGGGTACATAGTTTTGATGTTTCGCTGACAATGAAACCATAAGCTCCGATTGGAAAAGACTGCTGGGATGCTGCCCCAGACTGCTAGCTGAACTTGTTCTTCAGTAGGTCAGGGCAGTCCAGTTTGTACCCGCTGTGGAAGCACTTGGAGATAACTGAGAGTGTTTGTGCTGAGTGTCATTACTAAATCACTGCATATGCCTTCAGGATGAATCTTCCTGTCAAATCATCATTTATTTGAAGACTGTCTGGTTCTATAGTGAAGGGAGAATAAATCATAGTATGTAACAGGCAGGAGTAGAACAATAATCAGGATGTGGTTTTCCAGAGAATTTTTTAGGTGCAGGTTTTAATATTGGTGTAAATGTATGTGTGTGGCAAGTTAGTTTTCCTTTTCGTTTTCCTTTAATCCCCTGGTGGACAGGGAAGAGACATTAGCTCATCGCGCCAATATTTACGATATCAAGTCAATTACTATTTATGGACACATACTGTGAGCTAGATGCTAACTGACTTCGTTAGGCTTTCAGAAATCAAAAGATGTGTATGCACTTACAAGAAGCAGCTGTTTCTGAAAAGAAGGCACATCAGTAAATTTTTACATGCCAGTGCAAAAATGGACACATAGGGTTCCGGAAACTCGCTACCAGTTGCTGACAATTCCAACCCATGGCAATGCTCTGAGTGGCAGAGTAGAACCATGCCCCATAGGATTGCCTATGGCTGGTTTTTCAGTCGATTAACAGGTCTTTCTTCTAGGTCAGTGGTTCTCAACCTTCCTAATGCCGCGGCCCTTTAATACAGTTCCTCATGTGGTGGTGACCCCCAACCATAACATTATTTTCGTTGCTACTTCATAACTGTAATTTTGCTACTGTTATGAATTGGGCGACCCCTGTGAAAGGGTCGTTCGAACCCCAGGTTGAGAATCGCTATTCTAGGTGGACCAAAATCTCTAATCTTTCTGCAGTGCTGCACAGCCTGCGTGAAGCCGCTGAGGAAAAGGGCAGGTGGTTGGTACAGGGCAAGGATTTTGATGGGCACATTTTAAAGAGGGAGACGTGTTCCTTGCCACCAAGTCAATGATGTCTCATTCACAAAATAGTTGCTTTTGTTACAGTAACATAAATAGAACATTTTGATATTTTGTATTCAATAGAGAAGCTAAGCTTCCATCATGTCCTGAAAATAAAATATTCTGCTTCAAAAAATTCTTATTTTAAAGTGTTGGCAAAGTAATGTAAAATTTATTGAGTTTTCTTAAAATAGCTCAATTACACAATGGGGCCAAAGGGAAGTTAGTTTTGATTACCGCTAGGTTACCTGCTGCCTATTCGCATTGTAAATTAAAAGTCAAATATCTGCAGTGAGTTCAGCATCATCAAATACGTCCTATAATTAAATAAAGTTAAATTTAAAAGGGTAAACTTTAACGAAGCTACTTACAGTGTCACACCACAGTCATTTATTCACTTTGATGATGTTACCATTGCTTTTTTTATTATTTAAAAATTTTTAAATCATTTTATTGGGAGCTCATACAACTCTTATCACAATGCATACGTCATCCATTGTGTAAAGCACATGTATACAATCATTGCCCTCATCATTCTCAAAACATCTGCTCTCCACCCAAGCCCCTGGCATCAGCTCCTCATTTTCCCCTTCCCTCCTCCCTCCCCCCATGAACCCTTGATAATTTATAAATTATTATTTTGTCATATCTTGCACTGTCTGACGTCTCCCTTCACCCACTTTTCTGTTGTCCGTTCCCCAGGGAGGAGGTTATTTGTAGAGCCCTCCTCCCCCGTTTCACTGTCTCTACTACAAAGCAGACCTGGTGGTATCTATTTATACTCTACAGGTCTGTCTCTTGGTTAAGATGAGCCCACAGACCATAGCAGACACATTTATTTAGCATGTGATGTTTCTGCTTATACTGGTAATGTGTCTTGTAATACTTGCAGCTTTTATTTGAAGAGCTTCTCGTACTCAGAAAGAATCTCAAACTATTCCCTTAAGTAAGGATGAACAGATGGCTTCCACATCTGCAAAATGGGGACGTTCATGGGTTTCTGAAACGATAACGACATTTCAGAGTTCTCCATGGTGGTTCTATAATGTGCTCCTTGACCCCGCAGTACATTCAGGGATGCCCTAGAATGCCCCAGCCCCAGTCCTTGATCTGACTGCCTCATTCTCTTCACTATTTCGGAGTTATCAACCTTGCCATTGAGGCAGCTGTGGTGACACCAAGATTTTTTTCCAGCCGTGCTCTCTCTTTTCTTCCCCCTCTCCCTCTTCTTTTCATCCTTCTCCATGCCACTCCAGCTGCGTTCCAACTTACCTTCAGGGTATTTGGGAGTTTTGTTCCCCTTCCAAGCTTCCTCCATCAGATTTCCCTAACCATTGACTCCATCTAATTCGGTCTAAAGCATGCATCCTTCAAGTGACTCAGCTTCAGAGTTACATTTTTTGTTACTCTATTCCTCCCCATAGCAACAACAACAACATACCCCCTGCCCCCCCCCCCCAACTGAAAAAGTGAACCTTAAGGAACTCTGGTTAAGCTCTCAGGTGCTAACCAAAAAGACCGGCAGTTTGAAGTTACCCAGAAGTGTGTCAGAGTAGAAATGTGCTTTGTAGGGTTTTTAATAGCTGACTTGGGGGGAAGTAGATAGCCAGGTCTTTGCACAGAGGTGGCTCTGAGGGGACTAGAACCACCAGTCTTCCAGTCGAATGCATTTGAACTACCGGGGATCATGTTGTCAAGGAGCCTCCAACTCTACCACCTCATTGTCAACAGAATGCAGTGCCACTCAGCTCTGGGCCTGACTTTTCAAGATGGTTGATATTCTAGAGTTCGCTGTTGCCAACTTGACATTAATTATTCTCTCTCTCTCTCTCTCTCTCACACACACACACACACACACACACACACACACACTTTAACTGTAGTTTATTCATCTTATTTGCTAGCTCTAGTGGCATAGTGGTCGGGAGTTGGGCAGTTCGAAACCACCAGCAGCTCCATTGGGAAAAGACTGGGCTTTCTACTCCCATAAACAGTGACAGATGTGGAAACCCACCCGTGGTCCCTGTGAGTCCTCATTGCCTCGATGGCAGTGAGTTTGGCCTTTTGGTTATGATTCTGACATACACTACCATTTATCTAGCACCTCTCCAGGGCCCTCGCACTTCTTTTTGTATCTTTGTCCTGAGACAAAAATCATTCCATGTGTCTTCTGATGCATAGAAATACACATGAAGACTTCTCTAGCGCTGAAGCATTGGAGCAGAGAGTAGGGATCACCATCGGCCGTACTGAGATCCCGTGAGTAACAGAACTGACTCATCTGGTCCTGTGCCGTCTGTAGGGCCATCGGGATGCCTGGACCCGCGGTGCGTTTTGAGAGGCTTCAAAGCCAGGGAACTCATCTCCCAGGGCTAACTCCGAGTACGTACCTCTGTGACTCGTGGGCTTTGATTATTGGGAGTAGACTGCTAAGCCTTTCTTCAAAGTACCTCTGGGCGGACTGAAGCCCCTATGTGGACAGTTGCTGAAAGCCTTACCCTCAGGATTCCTTGGAAAGTATGTATATGCAGCACAGTGTTTTGTAGGCCATGTTTTTCCTGTTGCACTTAATTTACCATTAAATTTAAAAATCAAGATTTGCTTTTCAATCAAGGGTTTATTTATTAAATCAGCATGATTCAGTGTATTGTAATTAGGTGCAGGTGAGTTAATTTCGCCTCATAGTGCCCCAATGTGACAAAGCCTTCTAGAGTTTTCAAGGCTGTAATATTGATGGACATAGATAGATTTCCAAGTCTTTCTCCTGTGGGTGAGTTCAAACTGCTAACCTTTTTGTTTGGGACCGGAGAGCTTAACCATTGCACTGCAAGTGCTCCTTGTGGTTCACTTTAAGTTCCTGTAATCAAAACTTTTGTTTTTCATTTGAAAACACTTGTAATCGCTACTATGGTATATGCTATTTTAAAGTGAGGCAACATAGACATTTTTGAGTTAAAAAGCCTTGTATTCTATGTTTAGAAATATATAGGTACCAGAATTATGTAGCTGTCTGCTACAGTAAAGATGTACAGCCTCAGAAACCCTATGGAGCAATTTTACTCTGCCCGATCGAGTTGCTATGAGTAAAAATGAACTCAACGGCAATGACTTTGGTTTATGGTTTATGGAAATTTTTGGTTCATGGAAATACCCCAAAGTTGTGCTGACATAGTGGTTAAAGAACTCAGTTGCTAACAGTAATGGTTAGTGGTTCAGACCCACCCACATGCTCTACATTGTAGAACCTGATATCCTGTTTTTTTTAAGCTAATCTTTTCTGATGATGTGTACAAAGTAAATGAGCTGAAGTCTCACCATTCTAGCTTCTCAGGAGCATTCTGGTTGTATTTCGTCTAAGACTCATTTGTTCCTTCTTTTGGCAGGCCACGGCACGGTCAGTGTTATTCGCCAACACTATAATTCAAATGTGTCAATCCGTCTTCGGTCTTTTTTCTCATAATCTCTCTCTCTCTACACACACACAAACACACACACACACACAACACACCTATGCATAACTTGTGAACAAAGGAAGCTGCAGAATGACAGGTAGAGTTTCAAAACATGTATAATAATGTTTTTCATTATTGATGGACTTATGTGTGTGTGAGTCTAAAATGATTTACACACGTAAACACTACCTTCATTATAGTTGTGTCTCAAAATGTTGTGGGGTAGCTAGAAATGTAGCTGTGGTGTTTTATTTAAATCACTGAGACGAATATGACACAATTAAGGTTTTCTTTAGTTGGGTAGTGGGTGTGTATATATGTTTTTGCTTTACTATTCTGTATGTTTGAGATAGCTCATAATTTAAGACGCCCCACCCCACCCCCCCGCCCACAAACACAAAACCCTGTTATTAGTGAGGTGCTGCTTGGCATAGAAAGGAGGATACAGGATAGAGATGCCAGCAACTTTGTGAAAGACAAATATCATGCAGATGACTGAGTGGGGGCCCATTGTAGTACCTTTTTTTTAAATTATTATTTATTTATTTTTAATTGGGGCTCATACAATTCATCACAATACATAGATCAATTGTGTAAAGCACATCTATACATTTGTTGCCCTCATCATTCCCAAAATTCGCTAGCCTCTAATTTTCCGTTTTTCCCCCCTCCCCTTCCCTTCCTCCTCCCCTCTCCCCCATGCACCCCTAATAACTTATAAATTATCATTGTAGTACCTTTTAACCTCGATCTTGCATACAACAGATTCCACATCAGCAACTTCAAACAAAATCTCCTTAATTAGTGCATTTCCCAGGCATCCTTAGATATTAACCAGAAAAGACTGCAGCTCTGACTGAGATGGTGATGCCACTTAATTGGAGCACCTGAATGGGATTAGAAGGCTGGCAGAGAGGTCAGCTGCTTCCCTGGTGCTCTGCTGCGGTGGCTCTGCCTCTTTGCGGACAACTTCTGCCAAATGTGCTGAAGTGGAGCCAAATGCTTTCACTTTCCTTCATAAATCAAATCAGTGGAATGCTTTAAATACAGATTCCATAAATTACAATAAGAATTCTCACACACAGAGTTTGGCTGAGCCTACTGATAAATTACATCGAAATACTGAACATTGCATTCCTTTTAACTTGTTATTGATCCAATAATTTAATACACGTTAAATGAAATACATTTATAATGGTGTGAGTCTCCAACCAAAAACCAAAGCCAAACTCCCCACTGTAGAGTGGATTCACCCTCCCAAGCAGCCTGCAGGACAGAGTAGAGCTGCCCCATGGAGTTTCTAAGGCTGTCGATGTTGACGAGAGCAGACTGCCCCGCTCTCTTCTGCGGAGCTGCTGGTGAGTTCCAGCACCAGCTTTCAGGCAGCCGCAGAGCGCTTCACCACGGTGGCACCAGGATGCTTCCCCAAGAACCGTACTCTTGCTTCCATTAAGAAGCATGATCTTCTACTTTGATTCTATACGAAGTACTATTACTCGTTTTGTGACCGTTGGTCAATTAATTTCTTGATCTGAACTATAGGCATGGTGGTGACCGTTAGGATCCCAGTCAGCCCTAAAGGCCCTGCATCCTGTTGCATCTTTTCCTTACTGTTGGAGTATGGGCTGTCAGCGCAGGGCTGTGACACTGTTCTAGTGAATCCGGGTGGCTTTCTTCAGTGTGTCATGGAAGGCATGCTGCTTTTCACAGTTCCGGTAGCGGGAGTTCAGAGGGAGAATATGCGCCCTCTCTGAGGAAGACTGGAAATCAAATGCAGGCTTGTGGACCTCCTGTGCAGCCACCATTTGCCTGCCATTAGAGGCTTGCATGTTGCTGGGATATGAAACTGTTTTTAGAGCTGCCAAAATTCAGACAGACTAGGAAGAAAGGCCTGATGACCTGCTTCTGGAACTTAGCCAATGGAACGATCACGAGATCTGATTCCGCAGCACAGTAGGTCGTGCTCCACGGGAGGGAGAGGAGCCATCTGTTCCTGTCGTGATTTACAGTCTCAGAAACACGAAGGGCCAGTTTTACTCCGCTCTATCCTATAGGGTGGCGACGACTCAGAATTGGCTGGAGGGCAGTGAGTTTGGTGTGAATGGACATGCTTTACTGAAGAGCAATCCTCGCAGGAAAAGGGGGTGCCTAGAAAGAACCAGGTCTATGTGAATCTTTCAAGGTTTTTTCTTCCTGTCTCTATTTTTAGAGACAATAGAGACAGGAAGAGACAGGATTAAAAAAAAAAATTCCATATTACTCAGGAGCATTTTGATTTTAATAATTACTGATCTGAATCAGTGACACAACCAGATAGCAAAACAGTGTAAAATTAAACTGTTGAACTGCTAGGACAGCTTTTATTACTGGAGGTGTTTGGGTTTCTCACAAAAATGACATTCTCACATCACATGCTACTGTCCGAGACAAAGGGTCCTGGCCCAATGAAGTGGACAGCGGGCAGAGCCATTTTGACAGTTGTTAAAGTCTTCTGAGCATGCATTAGAACATGCTAGGTTTGTTTTTTTTAACTGATGAATCTTATATCAGCTATATACTTTTGAAAAATCAGCCGGGTTTCAGAAATGTTGGCCAACTTATCTTTTTCTCTTGTCCCTCCCATGCTTAGTGATGTCACCTTGCATTTTCCTTTTTTTATTTTTTTATTTGCAAACTTTTATTTGCGGTTTCATTTTCTATTTTCTTTTTTTTTTTTTTCTTTTTTAACATTTTTTTAGGGGCTCATACAACTGTTATCCCAATCCATACACACATCAATTGTGGAAAGCGCATTTGTACATCGTTTCTCAAAACATTTTCTCT
>NW_022111324.1:27294224-27295910 GCF_000313985.2 Echinops telfairi | reverse complement strand
TTTAAGACCCCAGACGCTATATCTTTTGATAGCCGGGCACCATCAGCTTTCTTCACCACATTTGCTTATTCACCCGCTTTGTCTTCAGCGGTGTACTCCCTGATGTTTTCTTTTTCTTTTGCAATTCAATGGGTTAATGATATTATAGAGTTGAGTAGTCATCACTATGATCAATTTTAGAACATTTTCTTCTTTCTTGTATTCATTCTTGCTATCTCCCCCTTTCCCCTCAGTCACCCCTACCATAGGACTAAGAAATTATTGAGCCAATTACTGTCTCTATAGATTTAACCCTCATGGATTTCATATACAGATAAAAGTACAAAACAACAATGAAAAAAAATAACGAAAACCAAGAAAAACTTCAATTGAAAAAAAAGTTAAAAACTAGAATAAATTAAAAATGGATCAAAAGTGAGAACAAATGATAAGGTATTACATTTTAATCACAGCTGCATGCATCTACTTTTGCACTCTATCAGATAGTGTGGCTATCCACATCCTTGGTCAGAGGGGATTTACTAGTGGCTTAATCCACATGGGGACCCTGCAGATGGATTTTAGGCTTTTACTTTCATCCATATCCTTCTGCAACCTGGGTGCTCAGATTTTAAGCTCTAGTAATGCCCCTTCCTCTGGGCATAGATTTTATTATTTACATTTCTCTTGTCCCTCCCATGCTTAGTTATGTCACCTTGCATTTTCAAGCAAGTTCGCTGCTTATTGTTTCATTACCTAGACTTCAAGACTAATAAAACACAGGCATATCCAGTTCTCTAGAAATGCTTTAAAAAATGGATGGCATCACTTATTGAGAGAAAACAGATATAATAATAATAATAATGAAAATCCTTTCAAACAGCTCTGTTTCTGTGTGAAGAGGAGTAGTGTGGAGGCAGTAAGAACAAGGGGAGGACAAAGGAAGAGCAGAGCGACATGGAAGACCTGTCAGAGGCACATTGTGCTGGAAGGGGAGTTCTTAACATTCCTGGGCTTGCTGCCTGGTTTATTTTAAGTCTGGCCTGATTTCTTTTTATGTGCATGGTGTGTTCATTTGCATGGTTGCAATCTGCAAGCAAAGAATATTTTCAGTATTTTGGAGCAATCTGAGAGTCTCTGATAAAACATTCAATGGCTGTGATTAGGCTCAAAAACAGCAAAAGGAATCTCATTATTTTGCTTTCTTCATTTCATTTATGTATCTTCTTCAACATGCCCCCCTCTCCCCAACAAAGGTTGTCTTATGGGCAAAAGTATTATTATTGCTCCTGGATGCATCGATCTTGTCATGTTTTCTAAAAAGGCGCCTGGGTCAGGCTGGCTTACCCATGTATGTTTCACACTGTCCCCTCTCATTTACCTTGGTCAAGAAAAAAGTCAGCCAATCTGCAGCTCTCTTGGGGGGATATTAGGCAGCTTAGAAAAGTGGCACAATAAGCAAGATTTATTCTCCTCGGCTGTGTCATGAGGAAAACCGAGGCCTGCTGTGCAGGAATGGTGGAGCGATCTGGACTACCTCAATGCATTTGTTTCCCAAATGAAATATAAGAAGAGGTAAAGTTTGTTCCCATCTGTATTAGTCTGGGTACTCTGGAGAAACAAATCCACAGCAACTCATGTATAAGAGAGAGTTTTATGTAAAGAAAATGTGCATCACGAAAACATCCCAACCCAATGCTACCCAAG
>NW_022111324.1:27261484-27293232 GCF_000313985.2 Echinops telfairi | reverse complement strand
CCCCAGTACGTCTGCGTAGATGGGAACCGTCATTTGTTTCAGTGACTGCGGTCATATGTAGAAACCATTCGTTTTGCTCCTGGAGCAGGTGCCTGGCTCCTTACCATTTTGTTGTTGTTGGTTGTCATGGAGTTCACGGAGTCCATTCTGGCCCATGGTGACCCCGTGGGTGCAGAGTAGAACAGGCTGGACAATGGCTGTGACCTTTCAGAAGCAGATCCCCAAGCATGTCGTCTGAGGCACCTCTGGATAGGTTTGAACTTCGATTCTTTGGACTCGTAGTTGAATGCTGAGCCATTTGTGCTACCCGGACCGCATGGTACCTTACTGTTACCTTTGTTTGTTATGTACACGTGGACTTACTGAGTGTCCTGGGTGGTCTGTGCTTCGGGACAACCTTAAAGGCACACAGCCTGCTTTTAGAGCAGGGTCTGGAGAAAGCTCAGGGTCTCAAAGAGCACGTTGCAAGTTTGACTCACAGAGTCTTGGGAACCAGGAAACTGTTCTATTGTTTGCTCCAAGCACACCTGCTTTCTGTCCAGCTGCTTTCTGAGTCCTGAGAGAGTCATAACATGGCTTTGATATATTTAATATAAGCGCGTGGGAACCTACGTGTTTTCGTTCCTCATCTCTGGATTAGGATCCAAAGTAAATCACAGAGAGTGGAAGTTGGTTTACACGTGTCTTCCTTGTCCCGGAGGCGGCGTTTCTGCCAGGTGGGCCGCAGGGACCGGCTGGCGTCCAGGCTGACCAGAAGGCTTTCCCTCTCCTAGTCATCTCTGCAGTCGTCTGTCCCTCAAGCACCACCATAAATGTGCTTCAAAAAAAAGCACGCCCTTTCCTTCAATTATGGAGAATTCAATTTATCCCCGTTCTCTAAGGCATTTACTAGGAGAAAAAGAGAGTCCTTGGGCAGTATTCCATGTAATTAGATTTTTATACCTTTATATTGTGAATTGTGAATTCTGATTTCTTCACCCTAAGGTGCAAAGTGATGGCGTATAGCAGCCCCAGACCGCAGCTGATGTTATAATTTAGAGGGACTTCTGAAACCTCTCTAACCGAGGGAAAGAAATGCTGGGGGAAAGAAACAATGGTGGATATTTTACTTTATAAATATTAAAATATGTTCTTGCTTTAGAGCCACTCCACCACTCATCTATCAGTTGGTTGTACTGTGGTGGCTTACATGTTGCTGGGATGCTGGAATTTGTGCCCCTAGGTTTTCAAATACTAGCAGGTTCACCCATGATGAACAGGTCTGCAGTTTCCAAATTAAGACAGACTAGGAAGAAAGATTTGGTGGCCTACTTCCAAGCAATGAGCCATTGAAAACCCAGTGGTTCACAGTAGAACATTTTTCCAAACTGGAAGATGAGACCCCTAGGTGGAAGGTAACAATGGGCTCAAGCAAGGCAATGAGGAGGAGGAGGAGGACGGGGGAATTGGCAGCATTTCCTTCTGTTGTCCATGGGTCACCAGGAGTCGGAGCTGACTCCATAAGCAATTTGTGCTTCTCAAAAGTAACCCACACCTGCATTCTTCCGCGTTGCTAACACACTGCTGAAGACCTGGCTGATCTCCTCCCTCACACATGGACTTTCCTGAGTCCCCAGGAAATAGCAGCCCTTTATTAAAATACAACTAATGTTAAATTTTCTGTAACTACTGAGAATCAGGATTAGAAAAAATTAATCACTTTATTGGGGGGCTCTTACAAATCTTATAACATTCCATCCTTCTATAGCATTAAGCACACTTGCACGTGTGTTGCCATCAACATTTCCAAAAAAAAACATTTTCTTTCTACTTGAGCCCTTAGTATCAGGTCCTCTTTTTTCCCTCCCTCTCTCCTCTCCCCTCCTCATGAAGGATTTCTTTTCTCTTGTAATGTGAAGAAAAAATAAAGATTAAGTGGAAATTATATAAAAGTAGATACAATATATCATAATCTCAATTATTGAAAAATATCTTGAAGGAGAGGGTTAAATGAAAAAGTACTGCTACGACATCCTAGAACACGTTATTAGAAATGTCAAGTGTGAGGCGACGTTGTCTGGCAGACCTCTGCCGAGGGTGATGCAACTCAGAAGGCGGCGGTGTCTCTGCCTCCCTCACCCTTCCTTGAAGAAGTCTGCGTTCCTCGACTGACATCACATCCAAGCGTCAGGCTTGGCATCCTTATGGGACTCAAATTGTTGAACTGGGGACAATTCACTATAAATAGTATCTCTTAAGGAAGAAAACTGTCGATAAGAAGTAGATTTGCTTGAACTGCTGTCAGAAAGAACACTCTAGAATGGGAAGATTACGCATCTGTTAGGCTCTTCAGATTAAATGTAAGTTTAACCTGGATCTTTATATACTTCTCATGTTTCCAGGCTGGGCTTTTAAAATACCTAAGCAAACCAAGATCGATATTTTAACAAACTACCACCAATAGTCCCACGGACTAAATCTGTGTAAAAACTTCAAAGGAGTGAACTTAAGAATCTGATTTTAAAAAAACAACAAAAACAAATAAGAGTTGCACTTTGAAAGTACTTATTTATGATAATAAAGAGTCACTCTGAGAACTGTACCTTTTCCTTTTCTTGGGACACTGGCATGGGCTTCATCATCATAGTGCACTCTAATTTGCTTTGCTCTCAGCTATGCAAACAGCCGCTCTTTCAGTTCATCCCACACATACTGGCTGAGGATTATAAATGCAGCCTTGGCGGAATGATAAGGTATATTTAAACAGCTGTCGCAAAAGTGGTGCACAGTTTTTTGAGAATACAAGAGAAGGTGAGATTGTGGACACCTGGAGCTTGGGATTGTAGCCCAGGTTTGAAGGGTCCAGAAGTGGGCTTGCAGGGTGTTGTGGGGGCAGAAATGAGGGCGAAGGCATGGGTATATATATGCAGGGGAAAGGGATATAAGGACAACTGGGCCACGTCTGGAGTCCTGGTGGCACCGTGGCCTGCGAACTGGAGTCGTCTACCAGTCCATCCATGGGAGAAAGAGGAGGCAGTCTGCTTCCATAAAGATTTCCATTCTCACAATCCGTATGGGGCAGGTCTACTCTGTTGTGTAGGGTTGCTATGAGTGGGAATGAACTTGATGGCAGTGAGTTGGTTTTATGGGTTGGGGCCCGATCAAGAGCTATCAGTGCTCAACTACTTGGTACTGTTACTACTCCATGCAGTGGGAAATCATGAACAGTTTGTACAAAAATCCCGACATGTTTTGGCAGAGACCTGTAAGTGATCATTTGTCAGGCCACAGCCCACAGGATTGTGCATCTGTGGCTAAGGAGGTGTGTGTGCCTCTTGGTGTTCAAGTTTCCTATTAGAATTAATAATGTTAAATTTGGTCCTGAAGGATGGAGTCCCACTCTAACACATGGACCTTGATAATTTATGTCAACTTTTGTCTTAAGAGAGGGAGCTCCGGTGGTGCTGTGGATTAGGTGTCTAGCTACTAACTACAAGGTTGGCAGTTCAAACCCACCAGCTGCTCCTCAGGTGAAAGATGGGGTGTCTGCTCCTGTAAAGATGGACAGTCTTGTAAATCCTATTGAAGGTTGCTGTGCGTTCAGAATCAGCTTGCAGACTGTGGGTTTTTTGGGTTATCCTGAATGCGATTATGGTGCTAGCTTGGATTCAGCTTCTCCTTGTTTTGCTGTTTCTGGTCTGGGCTCTCACCACTTCCCACCATCCTCCTGTGCTATGCAAACCATGCTTTGGCTTATTCCTTAGAATCCTCCTGGATTTGTGTCTCAGTCCTGGCCACTCCCTTCACTTACCCTGGCTTTGCCTCTGGTTCCTCTTTTAGAGCCGAGAGCTAGTGGTATTTTGATTTGCCATGAAGCCAAGCTAGAGCAGATTCAGAAACGTTTGCAGTGTTGTTGAAAAACTATGAGACTTGACTGAAGGTGTGGACGCTGGGGTGGAGAAAGAGTATGGATTCAAGAGCGATTGTGGATTTAAACACGAAAAGATCTGATTATTGCTTATGGGAGTTGGAGGGAAGTCATGTGACATGCCGAATTTTTAGAGCCTGGCCAACAGATGTTTTTCTTATGTTTACAACTGAAGCTAAATTTTGTAGGTAGAGCTGTCAAAGAGGCTTCTTTCAGCTTTCGTAAACAATGATTACCCCAAAGGGGGCTTTGAGCAGCTGGGTTAAGAGGATTGTAGCAGTACTATGCCGTGCACGACTGCATTAGAATAAGATGAAGGAAGATGAGAAGACAAGCGCCTGCCCCCGCAGTGCGGGGACACCAAGAGTTGAAGCAGCCCTTCCCTTGGCTCTAGTCTTGCTGGGACTCAGGAGTCTCCTTTGAGCGGAAGGCCAGGCACTGCGTTTTACAAACAATCTGGGAAAGAAAATGTGCAAATTTAGAGAGGAAATGAAGGCAACTCAGTACTCAGGAGTCTCAAAAATTGTGCGTAATCTCAACAACTTGAGGTTATTTTATGCGGCGCCCACCTACAGGCCGGTCCACTTATTTGAATATTTTCATGGTGGAGTATTAAATAATTGTTCAAAGTTATTGAGCGACTAATATGTGCCAGGCATTGTTCTGGGCACTTGGGCCTGCAGACAACCCAATTTCGTCCTTTGCAATTGTTCTGTGGTCTTATCTGCATTTTTGAGATAAGAAAATTGAGGCTTAGGGAAAAGACTTACTGAAACACAACTAGCAACTTACGTTTTTCTCTTCAGCTCCTTAAAGCTGAAGCTTTATTTAGTTGGTTTCGGTTCAGGGAAGCAGTTAAGGTCTCTTTTGTACTGATGAGTAACTCTGGTGGTGCAGTGGTTAAAGCACTCAGCTGCTAACCCAAAGGTCAGTGATTTGAACCCACCAACCTCTCTGCAGGAGAAAGACCTGACAGTGCTTCCGTTAAGGAGTTACACACCTGGGGCACTTCCACTCTGCCCTGCAGGGTCGCTATGAGTTGGAATCAATTCCGTGGCGGTTGGCCTGAGTTTTTGGCTGAAACTTTCTTTTTCAGTTTGGTATGTGCTGATAAGGGTTCTGGAACAGCCATGAAAATGTGTTTATTCGCAGCCTCCCCTGGGTTGGGGCGCTATTCTGGGCACAGCAGCCCAGGTTGAGCCCAGGCAGGAGCCAGAGTAAACAGGTTGTTCTTTGTCTTCTCCTTAGTTCTTGGTTCAGTCAGGACCTACTTCTGAAGCGTGGCTTGAGTGTTCCACCCTTACCATCATTATGGTTGTTTTCATTACTACATGCTTTCTGTGTGTGCCAGCCATACTTTTATGCAGTCGTTACAACCACTCTAAGCTTGCTGCTCTTGTTGTCTTCGTTTTACACGTGAGCATACAGAGGAAGTGACACACAGGAGCTCCCAGGCTGGTACAGATGGGACTTGAACCCATTCATGTCTTTATCAGTCCAGAGTCCATTTCCTAAGCACAGTGGTATTTTGCCCCAACACTAGAAGGTTCTCTTATTCCCAAGGTCTCTAGTTAAGGTGCTTTCTTAATTTCATTCTAAAACCATTGCCATTGAGTGTATTCCAACTCATACAAATCCTAGAGTAGAACTTCCCTCATAGGCTTTCTAAGACTATAATCTTTGTAGAACAGACTGCCATCTCTTTCTGCCATGAATAATCTAGTGAATTTGAACCACTGGTCTTTCAGTGAGCAGCTTCCCACTGCTCTTTAGGTTGAAATTCAGAGGTTAGGTGCTCTGGTGGCACTGTGGGCTGCGCATTGAGCTGTTAAACATGAAGTCTGCAGTTCAAACCCAGCAGCTGCTCCTTGAGAGAAGGTTGAGATTGTCTACTTCTATGAAGATTCACAGCCTTGGAAATCTGAATGGGGAGATTCTACTCTGCCTGGTTAATTTTTCAAACAGCTAATGATGATTTTATTCATATTTTGACCTGGTCACTAGGTTAATTAGCCACGCTCTGGTGCCTTCTTTTGCATCATAAAAGCTGTGATGCCTTCTTTTATAACTGATGCTTACTGCTGCTGGACTGATGGTACCGTCTACAGATATCCCAATTATAGAAGCACATTTCTCCTGTTGGGGAGGGAGTGGTGGCATCCTAGCACCTTAGCAGGGCGTTCCTGTAGGAGGCTTGGTGATGTAGCAGATAATCAGGTTTCAAAGGTTTGAAGAGCTCGTCATAAAAGGATATCCACCTCCTTTCATTTCCATCCAGGTGTTGCCAGAGTGCAAACATCAGCATCAGAAATTAATAGGCTGCTCTTTTGATGGATGAAAAGCGGTGACTTGGCACTGGAGGGCAACTTTTGTTAACCGTTTATGTGTTCCAAGGAGGTGAGCCTCCTTTTCATTGTGGAAATTCTGAGGATAGCCCACCTTACCATAAGAAAATTATGAAAGGGATGTAGAATTTTAGTACTTGTGCTATATGAAAACTAATGAAAGTAATAACCAATTAGATGGTTATAAAGCCTGTGTGTATTAAAGTCTTATACAAATACTGATTAATAGTAATGCTATAAACTCACAAGCAAGTAAAATCATGCCTGATTCAAATGATAGGAATTTTTATGTGCATTTCTACAGACCCTGTTATTAGTGGGCAACAAAGTGCCTTACAAGTTATCATTATTAAAGCCCCCAAATACAACCAGTAAAAGGCATTTTATTGAGGGGAATAGCCAAGAATTCCCTCTTACCACATGCATATCATGAGGCCTAAATGTCCGAACAAAAGTA
This sequence comes from Echinops telfairi, assembly GCF_000313985.2. Taxonomy (NCBI): domain Eukaryota; kingdom Metazoa; phylum Chordata; class Mammalia; order Afrosoricida; family Tenrecidae; genus Echinops; species Echinops telfairi. The sequence goes on along the minus strand of NW_022111324.1, from coordinate 27,286,523 downwards.
GAATTCCCTTATCGAGTATTTTGCACATGGGGGTTTGGGGTTCCGAATCCACAGTCCTAGGCCCTGGTAGATGTGGACTGAAAGTTCACACATGGGATGCTTCAATCTATATGATGCGAATCCTTCAGCTGTTTGTGAACGTCCACATACAGAGTCATTGTAAGCCGCTCTTGCTAGCCTGTCGACCGGAACTGACTGCATGGCAGTGAGTTTGGGGGTTGGTTGACTATAAAGTCAAATTTGAAGAACAACACCAAAAGTATGTCCACTGCCCATGAAAGCATTATGAAACTTTTTGGAGTGTCATAGCAGGTTTATTTTCCCTCGAGCTAATATCGAATCCTAAGGACTAACAACTTGTAGCAATCTGTGCAAACTCCATTGCTTTCTGCACGCGGCCGAAAGTCCATCAGCTGTAAGGAGGGTTTTCAAATGGGCTTCAGAGCACTCCTTTGCCCTCTCCTCCATTCTCTTCTCTCGCTTGAAGCTCTTGCGCTCCCTAGTCCGCACTGACTGGAGAAGCTCCAGCACAATCCCGGTACCTGGGTCTTACTCCCACCCCCAATCTCTCCCCGCATGCGTGACCCTTTGCCATGAGTTGATTCGGACTCCTTGCGACTTCATGTGTGTCAGAGTTGAATGGTGCTCCACAGGGCGTCCTATGGCTGACTTTCAGGAGATGGATTGGCAGGCCTTTCTTCTGAGGTGCCTTTGTGAGTTAGCTGCTGAGCCCATTAATGGCTCGCATCAAGCAGGGACTCCATGCGTTTGCCATACTCAGCTTTGTTTTCTTCTGTCGTGGAGACACGACATCGCTACAGGTGGTCATGATCATGTTTACATCTAATTTCAAAGTTCTCCTTTTCTCCCTTTCGTCTGCAGGGAAAACTGAGGCTGCGATCAAAAACTTCAGTCCCTACTACAGCCGCCAGTACTCTGTGGCTTTCTGCAACCACGTCCGCAGTGAAGTAGAGCAGCAAAGAGACTCACGCTCACAATTTCTGAAGATCAAGGTAACCCAAGCACGCCTGGGGTGCTGTTTCTCCCACTGAGGGTGGCACTATGACCATCATTTGGTTGGCACCTTTCAAAAGTCTGCTCTGAAATCATTCTATACTCAAAAAAACTCTCCTGGCCTGGAACTTAGAGCAGATGATTTCATGTGGCTGTGAAATCCATATAAAAAGAAAGCAATCATGATTCCAATGTTATTAAGTGTTTTCTCCACTTTGATACTTTAATGTTGAGAAATCTGGACTTGCTATGTGAAGTTCAGAGGAAAATACGGTTTTAATTACAATGCTTTTTCCTGGGGCCATTTCGTTTGGGTCATTGTTCTAATAGGATTGTCTCTTCTAATCCCCTAAATGGATTCTTTCTCCTTTGCTCCATTATACTCATGATCCACAACCTCAACAGGTATTTATGGAGAACCTACTATTTCCCAGTCTTATTCTAAGGAGAAACATTCTCAGTGGAGGAGTGAGCTAAGCATTGCACAGATGCCAGCAGCCGCACGGGAGAGAGATGAGACTGCTTACTCCCCCTGGAAAGATGAACAGTCTCAGAAGCCCGGAGGAGCCACTCTCCTCAGTCGCAGGGGGTCACTAGGAGTCAGAATGCACTCGAGGACACGGGTTTCCCCCACCCCCACTCCTGATGGACAAGGAGCCCTTATGGTACAATGGTTAAGTTTTCTACTGCTAACCAAAAGGTTTGTGGTTTGAATCCGCCAGCCACTGTGTGAGAGAAAGCTACGGCAGCCTGCTTCTCTGAGGACTCAGTCAAACTCCCTGACCCGCCACCATTGAGTTGATGCCCTTTCACAGCGACCCTGTAGAGAGTTTGGGCGGCTGTCGGTCTTTCCAGGAGCAGCAGCCTCTTTGTCCCTATGTGAAGCCAGTGGATTTGAATTGCTGGTGGTTTGATTCTCAGTCCAACTCAGCGCCACCGTGGCTCTGTCCATGAAGAGACCGCCTCGGAAACCTTGTGGGGCAGCCGTCCCTACTCCGTCTTGTAGGGTCACTTGGGGTCTCAAAGGACTGGGCAACAGATTAGATATTTGGTTGTGGTTTTGTGTGTGTTCTAAGGACTTTGGGAATGAGACAAATTATTTGCCTTCTTGCAGTTTAAATTCATATATACAGACAGAGAGATAAACAGACATACACCAGTTAATGCCATAAAAATAATAAAATAGGGATTTTATTTTATACAGGGTGATCAGAGAGTCCTTCCTATGGAAATGTTTGAGCAGGAAATGGCGAGCGATAAGGAAGCAGGCTCTGGGAATTGCATGAGAAGAGAAGTCCGGGCAGATAGAGAGCAATGCACATACTGCTGTAAGAAGCTGTAAGAAGCATACAAAAAGCAGAGTGCTGCTGTGTGCAGTATCAGCGAGGGGTGATCCATAATGACTACAGATGGGATAGGTAGGGGTCAGGTCAACTAGAAGCATAAGCCACCAGGGCTCCTTGTATTGAAGATACAGTGACATAATCGAAATGACTTTTGTGGCTTCTCTGTGGAGAACAGTGTGGGAGGGGCAAGAGGGGGAACAGAGAGCTGAGAGGAGCATGGGAAATGCCGTAGGGTGATGGTGGGAGGGGTGTGAGCTGCTGTCCTGTCAGGGTGTAGTTGAGGTCGAGCTAACGGAATTCGCTAATGGATTGAGTGTAAAGTAATAGAAGAAGAGAAAGAAAATTTGCTGATGGATTGAGTGTGAAGTAATCGAAGAAGAGAGAAAGAAATCAGCGACAAGTTCTTGGTTGTTAGTCTGAGCAAATGTGTGAGTGGAGTTGCCTTTGACTCAGAAGGAAGCGTTAAGGTTGAGTGGGAATCAGGAGTTTTCTTTGGACTTGTTAAGTTTGAGATCCTTGTTCTATCTACACCGTGGAAATAAGCAATAAGCAGCGATTTGGTCTGTATCTCAGTAGAGAGGTCAATGCTAAAGCGAAATGTGAGAGTTGTCGGCTTATAACTGATATTTAAAGATGTGGGACTTAACTAGAGTCCACCTAGAGGAAGAAAAAGGAAGTCTCAGAAGCAAAGTCCTATCGCCCTTCTGTACCCCAAGCTGCCACCCCCACCCCTCCTTTAACATTTGGACACCAGAAAGAGAAATTTCCAGCAAGGCAGATTGAGAAGAAATAGTTTGTAGAGTAGGAGAAAAACAAATTAAGTATAGTGTGCCCAAAAGGAGATTAAGAGATGTTTGAAGGAGAGGGTCATTCATATACCACATGTGTCATGTACCACAGAGAGGTTAAATAAGGTGACCAAAAGATTTAGAAGCTAGAACATATAAGCTCACTGCCACTGAGTCAATTCCAACTCAGAGTAGCAGGAGAGAACTGGGTAGGATAGGATAGTACTGCCCTGTGAGTTTTGTGACTGTAGCTTTTTACGGGAGTCAAAAGCCCTGTCTTTCTCCGTTGGAGCTGGTGGTGGTTTTGAACTGCAGACCTTTTGGTTAGCAGTCAATGTATAACCACTACACCCAGAGCTCATCACCAGGGCACATAGGTAAAATTAATTATTAGGTCTATAAGACCATGGTCCTCAAACATTGAGGATCCTTTAAAAAGTTAAAATTCTGGGCCATATTCCCATAGATTCAAATATCTTAAATCACACATGGATCGCATTTTTAACCAGCGTACTCGCTGACTTTAGCGGCCCAGATTTCAGAAACGCTCCACATAAGTTCTGTTTATACCATGACTTTTCAACCTCATTTAAATAGAAGAATGGAGGCCCGTCTTACCTTTTAATGAGGAAAAAAGAAAAAAAGAAAGAGACTAACCTCACAATTGCTAGGTTTGAGCCCTTGGCTGCTGCCAGTGTTTCAATCCATCTCCCTGGCAGCCTTTCCCTTTCCCTGGCCCCTCTGCTTCACCAAGCACGACGTCCTTTTCCAAGGGTGCGTCTCTCCCGAGAGCATGTCTGAAGTATGTGCCACGAGCTCTCCCTTCTTGTCTTTGAAGGAGCATTCTGGCTGTACTGATTCCAAGACAAACTTGTTTATTTTCCTAGTCCACCTCATTCATAGTTTAGCTTTCACATTCATTTGAGGCGATTTAAAATACCATGACTTGGGTCAAGTGCACCTTAGACCTCCAAGTGCCATTTTTCCTCCTTAACACTTTAAAAAATGGTCTTGTGCAAAAAATTCGCCCAGTGCTATCTGTTGCTTGATTTCTTAACTGCTGCTACATGTGAGTGGATTGTGGATCCAAGTTCAAGTGAAACGAACTCCTTGACGACTTTGGTCTTTTCTCCAGTTATCAGGATGTTGGCTACTGGTCCATCGCTGAAGACTTTTGCTTTCGTTCTGTTTTACGGTTTTAACAAATTGTCAGTCAGGTAGGGATTTACATTTCAGATCGTTAACTTTGTATTCAGCAGTTTAAAATACTATATGATTTTCCAGTGAAGGGAACCAATCCACATGCACTGCCATTGAGTGAATTCCCACCTGTAGCAACCCTACAGAGGGTTTCTGCAGCTGTAAATATTTATAAGAGCAAATAGCCTCATCTTCGTCCTGAGAAGTGATTGGTGGGTTTGAACTGCCTACCTTGCAGTTAGCAGCCCAGTGCTTACTGGAAAGTGCCATCAAGCTTCTTTAATGAAAGGAGCAATAGTAAGACCAAACAGGAAGCCCATTCGCATAGTTGGAAGTAATGTGAGAGTTTCATAGTGAGGCAAGTATGAATTATCTCTTACACAGCTAATTTAAAGAAAGGCTTAACTAGGAGTCTATCTGACTCTGTCCTCCAGCATGTAGGTCACCAGGGTTAATGGGAAATTCTCAATATTTTAAGCAGAAGAGGTAAAACGGAGTGTTGACCTGATACAAGCTTGCTGTTTAAGCAAATAGCAAACAGCTTCCCTTTGAGGAGTATGATGAGGCCTTAAGTGTTTATAGCTTGATGCCCAGGCGGATTTTTGGATCTGACTTTTGAGGCTGGACATGAAGCAGGAATTAATAGGAGGATAGCCTCCTAATTCTCCTGTTTTCCAGGCACAGTCAGGGGATTAATGAGGTTGTCCACAACTTGAACTTACTCACTTCTCTCCCACAGTTGACCAAGCACTTATTAAATGCCAAATGTATGCAAGGCATAATTCTATTCTAACAACGAGTTGTGCCCCCGGGATCTTCTTGTATAGACTGTCAGGTTATTTTGTTGCTGTGATAGTTAATCATATTATTATTTTTTAAGCCACCATTGGAGCCTGGAACTGTCTTGTATGAAGCAGAGGTATCACAGTTTGTTGAAGACATAAAGAAATGGAAGGACAGATACATTGTGGTTAAAAATGATTTTGCTGTGGAGAGCTATGAGAACAAAGAGGTAAGGCATTTCCTTGTTACCATGGCTTTTCAGTAGTCATAAATATTGACTGGGTTGGGTGAGTCATTCAATAAGTAGTCACTCATTCAAATACTCAAGTCAGTTAACAGATACTTACTGAAAACTTACTATAAGCTAAGTGTTGTACTGCTCTTAGTAGGTGTTGCTAGGTGCCAAGCCAGCTCTTACAACACATCCACATAACGTAGAATTAAACATGGCCTAGGCCTGCACCATCCCCCTGACTGTTAAGTTTGAGCCCACTGCTGCAGCCACGGTGTCAATCCATCTCCTCGAGAGTTTCTGCTTTTTCAATGACCCTCCACTTTCCCAAGCATGATGTCCTTTACGAGGGACTGGTCTCTCCTGGTAGCGTGCCCACGGTATGTGAGATGAGATCTCACCATCCACACTTCTATGGAACATTTATTTGTTCCACTGGAAGTCCCTGGTTCTTTTCATATTCTTCACCAGTACCATAAATCAAATGCACCAGTTCTTCTGTGTCGTCCTTATTCATCGTCTAGCTTTTTCATGCACATGAGGCCATTGGAAATACCGTGGATTGGGTCAGGTACACCTTAGTCTTCAAAGTGACATCTTGGCCACACTCTGAAGAGGTCTGGGGCAGCAGATTTGCCCCGGGCAGTGAGTCTCAGATTTCTTAACTGCTGTTTCCATGATTTACTTGGTATTACCGAGTAGAACTGCCCCGGTCTTTCTCATGAAGACCCGCTGGGTGGGCTTGAACCATGAAACTTCTAGTTAGCTGTCACTAAACCATTGTATCTCCAGCATTCAAATCAAACCCAATCCAACCTACTGTGATTGATGCACAGTGATCCTATAAATCTAACTTACCTACAGCCAGTGAGTTGATTTGATTCACAGGGACCCTATATAATGTTTCCAAGGCTGGCAATCACTACGGGAACAGGTAGCTTCCTCTTTCTCCCACAGAACAGCTGGTGAGTGTGAACCACAGGCTTTGTGATTAGAAGTCCCAAGTAAACCTGAGAGTACCAAGCATTAAGTACCTAGGTGTGACCTACTATGTTGTTGAGAGGTCAGTTTTGTCTGGTGAAAGGTGAAGCACTCTTACTGCATAGTCACTCCCTATTTCTTGCACACTCCCCCTGGGACTGGGTGAACCTGGGGATGCAGCCTGGGTTTGTCACCTACTGACCCCTAATTGATGCCTGGCAACCAACTCTTGGAGCTGAGTTTTTCTCATTTGTAAACTGGACATGAAGCGTTGTATTGCATATTGCTGTCTGAAGATTGACTAATAGAATGTTTGTAAAAGCCAAATTGTTTCTCATCATAATGCAATTCAGTCTGAAGTGGGTTGTTTATAAACTTTCTTGAAATCACACAACGGTAGGTGTTTCTCTGTTGATCTCTGCCTCTGTGTGGATTAGTGGTTCCTCTAATAACTATGGAAATCAGTTTCTTGGAAATGCACAAGTTTGTTTTGTTTGGGTCTCCAACATTGCTTATTGAGTTCATCGCCTAGGTCAACATTATGGTGATGATGTCCAAGCATGCGCTCTGGATTCTGGGCTCCACAGCACCTGGCTTTCAGGTCTCAGGGTGTCTTCAGGTTGGTAGCTCAAAGTCGTGCCTTGACTTAAGTATCCCAATCAGAAGGATATTGTTTCATTTGATCTTTTCTGTCCCAGTCCTCATGGGTATAGCTGCTTGACAGACTGGACCATTCTTACACTGACCAAATAATGCAGTTTCTTGGACGCTGGCCAGAATTTGTTCAGATGTATTGCCCCATCGCTTTCCTGCTGAGCAATCGAACATCTGAGGCAATGCAGTGGCACGTTTTATCATGGCAATATTTTCATGTTTGGGGCAGAGGATCCTGGCAACCATAGCCACAGTTACATGTGTTCTTCAGTCTGATTAGTCACCATCCAGGGCCCACACTAGTCACCAAGCACCCCTGGTACTAAAGTACCTTTGTGTGTCATCACCCTTGAGCTTACTATCAGAATGATTCAGACATGATATGAAATGTCAAATGCAGGGTAGGATATCAAGAAATTGTTAACATTATGTTACCCCCTATGAGATAGATCCTTTCAGTAAATCTCCCTGAAATTATGGCCTATTCATACAGAAGTGCTGAATGTGGGACTACTGTGTAAGTAGTGGGTAGGCAAAACCTATCTGGATAAATCTTACTCAGTGACATAGTGTAGGGATTATTGCTATTCGTGGGTGTTTGTGTCTGGGTCTGTTTATTCTTTGTAGTTCCCTCCAAAAAAGAACAAGTGAGGGGGAAATTCATGTGAATTAAGCCTCTGGTGAATCCTCTCTGACGATAGACCAGGATCTGACTAGCCTCACTCTCATGCAGAATGCAGTGGAAAGTGGATTCTTACAGATGCAGAGATCATTTGATCTCCCTTATGATCCATTTCAATTTGTTCTAGTTTTTAAAATATCTTTTGCTTTCTTTCCTATTAAGGGTTTTATCTGTTTCATTTTTGTTATTGTTGTTAGTTAAAAAATGTTTTTCTGTATATGAAATCCAGGGTAAGTAAATCGTTAGAGACAGTGACTGCATTAATAATGGTCCTTGGGACTTTGGCAGGGGAGGTTGATGGGAAATCAGGAGTAACGATGATGAATACAAGAATGAAGAAAATATTCTAAAACTGATTGTGGTGATGATTATACAGCTTTTCTTGATGTGATTGTGCTATTGAATTATATATTTCAATTATATATCCAAAAAACTGTTAAACAAACAAACCAAAAAAATTCATTTATACCTTTCCCCAGGCCTACCAGAGAGGCACTGTGCCTAAAAGCCGAATTCTTCCTGCTGGTGGGAAGGTGCTGATCTCCGAAGAGGAATACACTTTGTTATCTGATCGGAATTTCCCAGACCCTATTGGTGAGTGGGCGAGACAAGGTCACTCTGCATATGAAGCCCTGGTTTTGTAGTGGTCAATCGTTGGTCAGCAGTTCAAAACCACCACCAGCAACTCTGGAGAAAGACTGGTTATCTACTCCCATTTCAGTTACAGTTACAGCCTGAGAAACCCACAAGGGGTCACTGTGAGTCAGCACTGACTCAGTGGCAGTGAGTTTTGAGATTTTACTGGTGAATGACTGAACACCATTCTCATTTCAGAGTATCTCAGTAAGCTTTGTTCTGCTAGACCAGGAACCCTGGTGGCAGTGTCAGATAAGCGTTGGCTGCGAACTGCAAGGGAACCCACGAGCTGCTGCCAGCAGGAGTGGGGAGCGGGGTGATAGGGGTGGGAGACGAAGCTATCTGATCTTGTTCAGATTCATAGACTGTGGCTTTTGGGGTGGTTTGTTATCTTGATGTTTCTCAACATAGGTGGTGGGAGAGGGACCAAGGATGTGCGGAGGAGGGTCGATTTTGTCTTCCAGGGACATTTGGCAATGTCTAGAGACAATTTTGGTTTTCACAGTTTGGCTGGTGGGGCAGTTCTGGGGCGAGAGAACTTGGAGACTTTCAGTAGCTGGAGCCAGGGGTGTGGCTAAGCACTTGACAATGCACAGGGCAGTCCAACCATGGAGAAGGGGCCACTAAGGTTGAGACACTGTGGGGCAGACCCTCCTGCTCCACAGACAACGGAAGATGGGATTTCTTTTTTTTTAATCATTTTATTGGGGCTTGTGCAATTCTTATGACAATCCATACATACATCTATTGTGTCAAGCACATATGTACATTTGCTGCCCTCATCATTCTCAAAACATTTGCCTTCTACTTTAGCCCTTAATAGTAGCTGTTCATTTCCCCCCTCCTTCCCCCCTCCCCCCTCCCTCATGAACCCTTCATAATTCATAAATTATTATTGTTTTGTCATATGTTACACTGTCTGACGTCTCCCCCCACCCTCTTCTCTGCTGTCTATCCCCCAGGGAGGGAGCTATACGTAGATTCTTGTAATCGGTTCCCCCTTTCTACCCCACATTCCCTCCACCCTCCAGGCATCACCACTCTCAGCACTGGTCCTGAAGGAGTCATCTGTCCTGGATTCCCTGTGTTTCCAGTTGCTATCTGTACCAGTGTACATCCTCTGGTCTAGCCAGATTTGTGAGGTAGAATTGGGATCATGATAGTGGTGGGGGGGAGGAAGCATTTAAGAACTAGAGGAAAGTTATATGTTTCATCGTTGCCACCCTGCATGCTGACTGGCTCATCTCCTCCCCACAACCCTTCAGTAAGGGGGTGTCCAGTTCCCTACCGATGGGCTTTGAGTCTCCACTCTGCACTCACCCACCTTTACAATGATATGATTTTTTGTTCTTTGATGCTTGATACCTGATCCCTTCGACAGCTCGTGGTCACACAGGCTGGTGTGCTTCTTCCATGTGGGCTTTGTTGCTTTTGAGCTAGTTGGCCGCTTGTTTATCTTTAAGACCCCAGACGCTCTATCTTTTGATAGCTGGGCACCATCAGCTTTCTTCACCACATTTGCTTATGCACACATTTGGGAAGATGGGATTTCTTTAAATTAGGACAGCATAGTGCCACTTCTATTATTTTATATCATGCTTAATAAATTACTGGGTTTTTATGCATAGAAAATGTGCATTCAGCCAAAGACCGTGCGGCTTTGGAATACATCACAGGGAAGCAGAATAAACCAGTGGGGGTCATTGCACAGTACATCAAAACCTATCTTTGGTAAGCAAGCCTGGTAGACCTGTCAAGGAATATTTTTCCCCCTAATTTTAGGTGATACGTAATAAAATATCCTAAACTGACACAATGCTATAAAAAGGTATCGTGATAACCCAGAACCTCTATATTTAAAAAGACATTGCCTTAATTAGCATATGCATAAATAGAATGTTGTCTTGGAAAGGATATTGGGCTGAGAATCGGTAGACTGTATTTTTATCTGATTCTAACTGTGTCATTTATCAACTGTCTTACCTTAATGGGCTACCTCACCTCTCTGGGTTTTTATTTCTCTTCCTTTAAAATGGGGGGGGGGTGCTTAAGCTTAAAAATCTGAACAGACCTTTTCAGCTCCTGCCTTCTTTGATTCTCATTCATTTAAATTTTTCCACGTAGATAAAGTGATGGATGTAATATATAGATCAAATAAAGCAGTTCATGGAGATTTATGAACTGTAGCTAATGTAATAACCCCATCTGGCTGTGTGTAAATCATACTACACAGTAATTACTTGGTTTTGAAGAGAGCCCTGCTTTTTATTAGTGGATATAATCATTTCATTAGAATGTATGGAGAAAATAATCATTGCATCAATTGTTATTTTGGTGCAGAAATGCTTAGCATAGTGTTTTAAATAACATGGTTATAGGATTAGTATATGGACCATAAAGCTACATTACCAAATTGTTACTAAGTAATTCAAGCTAAAACAACACTTTGCATGTATGATCACGCACATTATCGTATTTTCTAATTTGAATTCTACTGATATGTTGACTTGGCTTTGGAACTGCAGCTAGAAACAGCCAGAGCAACACGCTGTCACCACTTCAGAATGTCCCCAAAGGACTTTCCAGTGAAATCAGTCCGACCAGACAATGTATTTATTGATTAAGGATGAAATCACGTTAAAAGGAATGAAAAGGAATAAGAATTAGAAGGCTCGTGTGACTAATACCAGTTGCCTTAGACTTCAGCCGGGGGAATTTCAATGACCTTTTTTTGGTTGTTTTTTTAAGTTGTGTGGTGTGGCCTTTTGAGTTTTAAAAATAGGAAAGTCTACACTACATCATTTGTCATACTCTTGCAACTCAACTCAGAAAAAATGCAAGCTGATAGCATCTGGGAGACGGCGGTCAGAGTTTAAGTAAGAGATGACTGGAGGCCAGTCGGTGGATTTTATTGGAGTTGCTGCAGCGATTCTTTCTTTTTTTCATGATTAAAAGATTTAATAAGAAAGTTGACTAGTTATCATGACAATGAGAAATGCTCAAGATAGTTGTTTATCAGGACATGTTACACTTCTTTCAAGTCTACTAATAAATGCCCAGTGAGGCCTACCCTTCCACTGGAAGCCTCAACTTGAAGGTATTCAGTTCAAGCTCAATGGATAAGTAAGGCCAGCTTCCCCAGTTGAGTGCCCAGAGACACCCCACTCTGCAAGCTAGCCTTTGTACAAAACTACTCAGCTTTACTTGTTCCGTGCATGGAGAGTTCCACCCCGCTGTTCCATGCTGCAGCTTTCCAATGCCGAGCCAGTACTGCTTTCAGTTGTTTGCGAAAGTGTGTGAAGCCTTGGAAAGGGGAGGGAGAACTGTTTTACAATGATTTCATCGAGATGAGTCCCTGTAAGATACTCTTTCTATTGGACTGACAAAAGAGAAGGATTATCTTTGCGTGGGGTGGGGGGAGCACAAAATGTTATAAATGAACATCTTCTTTCTACAATATTTGTTAAGATGGCATATACAAAAATGCCTCCATGTTTTGCTGCTTTCCTAAAGTGGTTCTTTGGCTGGTGGGGTCAGAATTAGAGTGAGGTGGGAATAGCGGTTGACGGAGGAAAGAGAGTGAGTGGGAGAGGCAGGAGTGACAGGGTGAGGGCAGGAGATGCTGGGCGGAGAGCAGACCTGATGGCGGGAACCTGCACCAGGGTGGAGAGAGTGCCTGTCTGGCTGGACAGCTCAGCTGCGCTCGGAGGGTAAGGAAGGGTGAGCTCTGTATTTGGACACTTAGCAGGGAGAGAGATGATGTCTGATGACCTCCATTGTTCCTGTGCAGTGAAGCTGGTTCAGGGATGCTAAGGAGAGTGAATTCTAATCCCACCCTCCTCGTACCCACATTCTATGAAGACACCATGTCCTACCCAGTTAGCAAACACTTTCTTCGTTTGCTCAGGGTGCCGGCACAGAACAGCTTTCCAGAGCAGAAGCATGTTTTCTCACCGATATGGAGGCTATACCTCTGAATTCAGGGAGTTGGCAGGCTTGGTCTCTGTCATTCTTGGGGGATGAGCCTTCTTCATCTGCTTTAGGTTCTGCTACTCTGAGCTTCCCTTGACGTTCCCTGGTTTGTGATTAGGTCCTTGCAGGCTGCGCCCCCCCCCCCCCTCCTTTCTAAAGTAGCTCAGAAGCGGTTCGTTTTAGGGGCCACCTGCTTCACCCTCAGCCGGCCTGGCGACACAGGTGAGCACTTGAGTGCTATCGAAAGGCAGGGGTGTCGAGCTCCGCAGCAGAGAGCTGTCACCCGCCCTTGCCTTCTGTGCCGCTGGCAGACGTAGAAACCGTGTGGGGTCGTAGCTCTGCTCTGCTTTACATAAAGGGGACTTTCCAGTGCGCAACAATGGGTTCTGGTTCTTATTTTGGCACATCAACATGACCTTGCTTAATCGAATTGATAACACCTGCAAGGAAAAGGCCTATTTCCCCGACAAGGCCCCATTTACAGAAGTAAGCATTATGATTCAACACGTTTTAGAGCTGATACCATCAAATCAAAAAACAGTTAGCTTCCCAGGCTTAAAAAAAGAAATGTTTCAACAGAAGATGCTGTTCTGTTGTCAAGTCAATTGCATCTCGTAGTGACCCTCCGGGACAGTCGCCCCGCCACACAGGCTTCCTGGGATCTAGTCATCATGGGAGTAGGTGGCCTGGTCTCCCCGCTGGGGTGGCTGGGAGGTTTGTATCACACACATTTAGCTTGGCAGCAGAGCGCTTAACCATTGCACCACCATTTTTGAAACCCTATTTGTGTTCTCCCAACTCTTTAGCCTCCACTGAGAAGGAGAATGCTCAGCCCATCGTGGTCCTGCCAAAGGAGTTCCCCGTGTACCTGTGGCAGCCCTTCCTCCGACACGCCTACTTCTGCTTCCAGGAGGCCCCGGGCCAGAAGAGGTTTAGTGCACTCCTGAGTGACTGCATCAGACATCTAAATCATGGTATGACTCTCTCCCCAGCCTCTCTTTCTCTGAGCCCCCCTGGTCACTCATCTCTCACATTGACTCCTAGCAAGCCGTAGACCATGTTGCCCCAGGGATGCCTTGAGGTGGAAGGAGAGAGTCTTGTAGACAAGGAGTGTGGTCTGTCTGCCGATGTTGTCGTCAGACGTGGAAACCTCCGTGAGACAGAACAGGCCAGTGATCTGGGGCAAGAGGAGGGAGCAGTCAGAGTGCTGTGGATTCATGAATATAACTCTCTTCCTCTTCTTGATTTTTTTAGAACTCTAATTTCCAGCACGAATGTGCCCATTGTCCCGGGGGAAAGTCCTAATCCTTATGCCATTTCTGATTTACTCCCACCTTTATTTCCGAATAACAATGATTCACTTAAGATCACAGGCACTCTTACTTGTTACATAATATTTTTATGTCCAAGCAGTGGTTCTGAAACATTAAGGTGTGTAAGAATCACCTGGATTCTTAAAACCAATTGCAATTCACAATGGAAAGCACAGGGGTCTAGGCTCCACCCGTAGAAACTCTGATGCACTCATCTGGATGGGCCCAGAGTGGGCTTTTCTTACAAGATGCCCAGAAGTGCGAATGCTGCTGGTCCTTGGGCCACCCTTGGGCCACCCTTGGAGTGGCTTCTCTTTGGGCCACTGTGTTTCCAGGTACAAATTTAATGAACTCCACACCTATTAAAAAGAAAACAAGAACTATTTCCTTCCAATATGAGATGTTTTTGATGAATTGCTGAGAAGGCTGGGTTTTCTGGACTCAGTGAAAACTTTGGTTAGAAATGATTGAACTTGCCAAGAATGGCAGCCAAATGCACAGGATCATTTGATAGTTATCGAAGTAACACAGTCCAGGGTAACCAGAAATTCCTGCCTCATCAATAAAGCTGTGTGGGACCCCAGGCTTGTCAGCAGAGGCCTCTGTGAGGAGGTGACACTTGAGCTGAGTCACCTCCCCAGCTGTGCCTTCTTTTCTTAATAAGGCTAATTCCACTGCACACTTACTTCAGAGCGCTGACATTTCCTGTGAGAGTCAAGAGTCAGAATCACTAGTGATGAATGTCTTCAGCCTGCATTTGCTTATGTATTATTTGTGTATTGATAGGAGGCTGATGGAGAAAGAGAATGTCGTCTCTTTTGCCAAGCAACTCTGAGTAACATCAGTCTTAATTTTGGCTCAGGACTGTTAGAGCATTTATAAAAGGAAACCCTTATTAATATCTTGCCTTGTGGTTTTGACGGTTTAGCAACAAAGAATGGTGCAGCATCGCGTGCTCTACTAGCTCATTCTCCAGCACACCTACACCTCTGTGCTCAGGGCCCTGGTCTAGTGTGAACATGCAGTTGGCACTGAGAAGAAGAACCACAGAATTTCATGCAGCAGGGAATGTTTGCTGCCCAACCAGATGGGACTTGCTGTGTTCCCACTTACATGTACATAATAGGAATTTCTGTGGGGAAGCTTTTGGATGTGATGTAGCCTGCATTTAGACTCCTTTTATGGAAGCTTTCAGTCGATTTAAAACCCAACTGTATTCTCCAGTATGTTTTCCAAGGCACTGAGAAGAGGGTCCAGTCGGGGTGCCCTGGTTCTCAGCCACATTCCTCTGTCTGGAAACCAGTTGTTTCTCACCGAGGCTGGCTGTATGCTCACAATGATGGTCAGAACCAGAGACGCCATACCACTGTGACCTTGATTGAAGGTTACTTTCAATCAAGGTAACAGCCCTTGATTCTTACAGCCAGTGACTTCAGGGGTCTTTCCCTTCTTGTGTCTGCCTCTGGTTTTGACAGGGCAACGTACCACTCATCTTTTGGGATTTGTATGTCTTTTACTGGGTCACTTTTCGTTGTTGTTATATTTCTGCCTGTTACTCGCATGGTTGGGAAGACCACAAAGATGTTTTCATGAGATCCCAGACAACTATTTTGTTTTCAATGTATACAGAATACTTTAGACATAAATATAACATTTTTATGGGCTCGGCTGTGATCAGAGGCAAAGATCCTAAAGTCTTTGAATAAATGAGTTTAAGAACATTTTTTTCTCTTCTTTCAAATTCATGAAAAAGACATGATTATTCTGAGCTGAAAGAACTTTTATTAAACGATCATTCTTCCATATTGTTTGTGTATAACCCTCTGTATTTGTCAAGAATTTTAACTTTATCCTTATAACTGCAATGGTATTATTTCTTCAATGTAGAATTCTGAAGATCAAGACCAAATTTTGCAAACCAGGACTCTTTTGGAACACCTTGGTTCTGTGTAAGAAAAGAACTAGCTGCCATAGGATTCATTCTGACTCATGGCTGTCCCACATGTGCCAGCGTGGAGATAGGAATGCTTCACAGGACTTCTGTCATGGCTGTTTTACACAATAGTGTAAAGTGAAAGTTTACACTGCAAATCAGCCTCCCATTTAACAATTTCCGCTCTGATTGTTCAGAGCCACTGGTTATATCTTTCACAACGTGTCACCTCCTCAAGAGTCCTGTTCTGGTTGTGCCATTTCCAGTACTCGTAGTTCCATCTGTTACCTTCTTGTTTGGCTTGAGAGCACTTTTTGACCCTTTGGTTTCATATAGATTTTTTTCCAGGAGGTTATTACTCATGGGTAATATTTTAAATTTTACGAGCCAATCTGTTGTTTACCTAAAAGGTGATGCCCAGGAGTAATTTGGTGTAAGGGTTAAAGAGTATCTCAGTACAATGGTTTGGTGAGTTCTCCAGTCTCATCTAGTCTAATCAATTTGTTATTTTTAAGATTTTGATTTCTGTTCCATATTTTTTCCTCTTGTTCTGTCAGGGCTATCTACTGTGGCCCTGAGCAGAATGGTGGGTAAGAGTAGTTGAATATAATCCAGAGTTTTTTGACCTCAGTGTAGATGAGGCTGTGATTCACAGCGACTATTAGTCTTATGGACTACTTTCTCTTTGAATCCTTGGCTTTCTTCTTTATCTTTTGTTCAGATGAGTAGAAACCAATAGTTGTATCTTCGATAACTTTCTGGTAACCTAGACACTACTCAGCCACACTGGGAGGAAGAATATACACTTTATGAATATAGTATGCCAGTTTACCACGTTGCCCCAGGAGGCTATGGTCCGAACCTCCACAACATTTCAGTGGCTGCTTTTTCAAAAGCACACCACCAGGCCTTTCTTCTAAAGCCCTTAAAGGTGACTCGGATTTCCAACCTTTCATTTAGCATACAAGAGCGTTAAGCGTTTGCACCATTCAGAGACTCCATATAATTCCCCGAACTTTAGGGGGTTTGGGAAGGTTGCTGACTTCTACATCCAGGCTCCTCAGTCTGTGGTGGCCTCATTGCGTCTCAGGTCTCGTTCTGTAGGTCCTGGGAATAGGCTTAGCTATTGTAGCAGCTAGTGCTGGGCCATGTCGATCCTGCTAGTCGCAAGTTCCCAGGGATCATTAAGGAAATGAATTCCTTTCATGACAAGTTACATCAAGAATGCCTGTCATTACCAGGATACGGACAGCCCTCAGTGCTCAAACCCCACTCTGACCTAGCCAACTTGCCCCAAGATTCTGGGTTGCAATTGGTTCCATTCCTTCTGGATTGTGGAACCACCCCCTTATGGGTAGGGTACAGTCCCTATTTAACCCTGACAAGGGTCCGATTGATTGCATCCTGTTCTTAGACAGTAAGTCGACTTTCTAAAGTAGCTAAGGGAAAACAAAGGCTCCAACTTCCTGCTTTTAGGGCGAGAACTGCCACTATATGCCTTAAATATTATTTATCCTCCTGAAGAGCATTCAAAAGAAGCCTTGGTGAGCAATAGTTAAGTGATTGGCTGTTAAGTTAAAGGTTGATAGTTTGGACCCCCCACGTGTACCGTGGGAGAAATGGCAGGCAATTTGCTCTTATAAAGATTATAGCCTAGGAAGTACTGTGGCGTGGGGGTGGGGGTGGGGCTGGGTGGGGGGCTGTTTCTGCTCTAAGATGAATCGAAATGAACCCCAGAACACGTGACACAGCCACAAAGAGCAGGCGTAAGACATCCCACGAGATGGTTCTTCAGCAAAAATCGCCTCCACCCCCAACTCACCGGGCTCAATACTAACCTACTCCTTGAGTGTCCCTGGAGAAGCTGCTGTCCTCTGCCCCCTGGAATCGCACTGGAATCACTGGTCACGGATCAGGGAAGGCCAGGTCCGGAACATCTGCTGCTGGGCAATTAGACAAAGACCGGCTTGTTGCCCCTGAGTCAGTCTTGTTCTTCAGAATTTTAATTTGTAAAATAAAGTCTGTGTAGTTAATATGGATATAGTTAAAACTCGATAAATATAGGGGGTTGTTAACAGATTATATATATGAAGAATGACCATTATCAATGCAAGTCATTTCCTTTAACACAGGGTAATAATTCCTTGGCATGTAAATTTGTAAGAAGGAGGAAAAAGTATTCCTGTAGGAAGACTAGGATATGTGAGGGCTAGGAAGTGTGACAAAATATGGGTCAATAGAGGAACTGAAAGAATTGTGAGTGGTTAGTGCTTAGAAAAGTGAGAGGAGCCAAGAGAGATGGGCTGTGGCCAGGCTGTAAAGGATGTGTATTAAGGAATTTAGATTTTATTCTAACAGTAGTGAAAAACTTTTAATCAGGTAAGTGACCCAATCAGTTATGCATTTTGGAAAGGTCACACTGGCTGCATTGTGGAGCTTGGGCGGAACAGCAGCATGCTGGGATTTTAGGAGATTGTGTAGGAAGCGTCTAGCAGGCCACAACTTGTGGTAATCTGCATAACAGAGGGTATGGTGAGCAGTGATTGTAGACAGCTATCCAGGAACTGGAATCAACTAGGTGTGGGCACTGATATCAGTAGTAGAATTCACACCTGGACTCAGGTTTGTTTTCCAGCCAGTGCACCTCAAGTGCAGCCACCCTTTGCCGAAAGGTTTCCGTAGAACTTCCAGTTTACAAATAGACTAAGAAGAAAGGCCTAGCAATTTGTTGCTGTTGTTGCTCCACCATTGAGATCGTCTGACCCATACCACCCCGATGCACAACAGAACACTACATGGTTCTACACCAGTGGTTCTCCACCCGTGGGTCGCGACCCCTTTGGGGGGTGGGTTGAACCATCCTTTCACAGGGGCCGCCTGATTCATAACAGTAGAAAAATAAGTTATGAAGTAGCAATGAAAATAATTTTATGCTTGGGGGGGGGGGCGGTCACCATAACCTGAGGAACTGTATTAACGGGTCTTGGCATTAGGAAGGTTGAGAACCACTGTTCTACTCCATCCTCACAGTTGTTCCATGCCTGAGCTCATTGTTGCAGCCACTGTGTCAATCCATCTCATGGAGGGCCTTCCTCATTTTCACTGTTCCTCTGTTTTACAAAGACGAGATCCTTCTCCAGGGCCTGGTCTCTTCTGACAATATGTCCAAAGTACACGAGATGAAGTCTTGCCATCCTCACCTCTAGGAGCACTCTGGCCGTACTTTTTTCCAGACCTATTTGTTTGTCCTTTTAGCAGTCCATGACATTTTCCGTATTCTTCGCCAGCACCACGATTCAATTGCATTGTTTCTTAAGTCTTCCTTACTCAATGTCCAACTTTCACATGCATATGAGGCAATGGACCATACCGTGGCTTGGGTCAGGCACACCTTAGTTCTCAAAGTAATATTTTTGCTTTTTTATACTCTAAAGAGGTCTTGTACCTCAGATTTACCTAGCAGCTCATCTTTTTCTCTTTTGACTGCTGATTCCAGGAGCCTTGATTGTGGATCCCAGCAAGATTAAATATTGGACAGCGTCAACCTTTCTCTAGTTATCATGATAACTAGTGGTCCAGTTGTGAAGATTTTTGTTTTCCTTACATTGAGTTGTAATCCATATGGAAGACTGTAATCCTTGATCTTTAGCAAGTGCCTCAATTCCTCTTCATGTTCAGCAAGCAAGGTTGTGTCATCTGCATATTGCAGGAAGTTAATAAGCCTTCCTCTAATCCTGATTTACATAATCCAGCTTCTCTGATGATTTGCTCAGCATGCAGATTGAATAAGTATGGTGAGAAGATACATCCTCGACACTCACTTTCCCTGATTTTAAGCCATGCACTATTACTTTGTTCAGTTTGCACCACTGCCTCTTGATCCAGGTGCAAGTTCTGCATGAGCACAATCAAGTATTCTGGGATTCCTGTTCTTCTCAAGGTTATCCATGGGTTTTTTTAATGTCCATACAGTCAAATGCCTTGGCATAGGTAAGAAAACACAAGCAAACATCTGCCTGCTATTCTCTGCTTTCAGTCAAGGTCCGTCTTACATAAGCAATGATACCTCTGGTAGTTCCATGTCAATGTACTCCTGCGGCGGTTGTTGGATGATTTTCAAAAATATTTTGCTTGCGTGCGGTATCACTGATATTGTTCTACAGTTTGAGCAATCTGTTGAGTCACCTTTCTTTGGAATGGGCCATTTACTTCCAAAGAAATCAGTCAGTGAAAATCTTAACGGATCACAATGGTCATATCTGCAGTCTACCATGGGGATGGCGTAGGACTGGACAGTGTTTTGTTTCTTTGTGCAAGGAGTTGCCCTAAGTGCAAGACCAGCTTAACAGCAACTAGCAACAGAATCAATAGGACATTAGGATAGATAAAATGGGGAAGGTGAAGCAGTGAAAGAAATCAAGGAAGATTCTCGGCTTTCTGTGTTTTCTGATAAGAACGCTGCAGGTGAATGAGCAAGTTCCAATGGGAGGCGATGTGTGTTCCCTTTTATCCATGTTGAGTCCGAGGAGTTTGTGAGGTGAGGAGAACTCAGACAGCCATGCACCGGGGTGGAGAGTATAAGCATGATCTGGAGTGGAGGCACAGGTGGGAAGTCATTAGCCTGTGTGTGGCCCTGGAAGCTATAGATTACTTCATGTGTTTGAGGGGGAAAATAAACCCCAATTCTATATTTCATAGAGACCCATTTATTAAGTCTTAAATAGGATAAAGACAAATGACCTGGATGAGGGAAACCAGCTGTCATGGTGTCCAAGGACTCACAGATTACTTAAGTAGCACTTGGACCACAAAGGAAACTGTCATGGAATAATGACAGGCAGAGCTGCAGAATCAAGAAAAGGACCATGAATGGGATGGAACACACACACACACACACACACACATTGCAAGTAGGAAAAGCTTACAAGATCAAAGTTTACAAGATCATTTCAGGGCCCTTTGATCACCATGGGCTATATATCATAACCACAGGTTCCTAACACCCCAGTTTCCATCAAGGGCACTTAAGACAAGTTCCTGAAGGTAAACCACCCTTCCCTGTGCTGGTCAGGAGAGCCACAGTAAACACATTCTACCCAAGAACAGAGCTCTTTATTATTGCTGGTGAATGGCCAGAAATAACTCAATGGAGAGAAGCTATGTGGAAACTCAACGTGGATTTCGGGCTCCCACCCTAAATGGTAGCCTTCTACAGCCCTGGTGCTCAGACGTGAAGATCTCATACACGTGGGAAAGATGGAGGCAGTGAGCCCTGCAAAGGAAAAATCACTGCCATTAAGTCGTATCTGATCCGAGCAAGCTTCCAGGAAAAGTGGGACTGCTCCCTAGAGTTTCCAAAGTGAAACTTTTTTTAATCATTTCAGTGGGGGCTCTTACAGCTTTTATAGCCATCCATACATCAGTTGTATCAAGCACATGTGTACATATGTTGCCATCATCCTTTTCTAGACATTTTCTTTCTGCTGGAGTCCTTGGTATCAGCTCCTCTTTTTTCCCTCCCTCCCCCAACCCTCCCAGCCTCATGGACTCCTGATAAATTATTATTTTTTTATATCTTACACCATCTTCTGTCTCCCTTCACCCACATTTCTGTTGTTTGTTCCCTGCTGGGGGATGGAGGTTGTGGTTAATACATTGAGAATTGTAGTCAGTTCCCCATTTCTCCCCCTTCTCCCCACAACTTCCCCTTCCCCTCATGATATTTCTATTCCCATTATTGTTCCTTAGGGGTTTATCTCTCCTGGATTCTGTATGTCGAGAGCTCTTATCTGTACCAATGTACATGCTCTGGTCTAGCCGCATTTGAATTTGAAGGTAGAACTGGGGTCATGATAGTGGGGGAGGAAACATAAAGAACTAGAGCAGCTGTTTTCAACCTGTGGATCGCGACCCCTTTGGGGGTTGAACGACCCTTTCACAGGGTTCGCCTAAAACTATCGGAAAGCACATAAATATTTCACAATATATAATTACATATTGTTTTGTGATTAATCAATATGCTTTATGCTTAATTATGTTCAATTTGTAACAATGAAAATACATCCAGCATATCAGATATTTACATTACAATTCATAATAGTAGAAAAAGTACAGTGATGAAGTAACAATGAAAATATATGTATATAGACCCATAACCCTATTAATATATTTCTATATTTACATATGTGCATGCCTATATTTGCACCTCTGTAAATGTCTTTTGCCTCCTAGTTCTTTCCCCTATTTCTGTTTACTTCTCTTCCTGTCCCATGATCATGTTTGACCTTAGACTCTCAGTACTTTTCCTCAGCTACACTGCACTTTATCAAACCCAGCCAGGCATTCTATACCCTCCTCACTATTGATTTGAGATCTCTTACTGTTCCCTTGTCCCTGGGTTTGTTGGCTTCCCCCTTCCTTTCTCCCACCTCCTTCACTCCCATGCACCCCCGGAACTGTCGACCCCATTATTTTCTCCTCGGGAGTGATTATCCTGCCTACCTTATATGGATAGACATGAGGAAAAGAAAAAAGAAGGGAAAAATCCTATAAATCATTCCAGGTCTGCCTGCTGACCCTTCCGGTTGTTTTCCAATCGGATCTGGGGAAGTGCCTCGCCTGATTCTGAAGTCTGCTTCATCTTTCTTCTGAGGGCATGTGGTGGGTTCAAACTGGGAATCTTTTGGTTAGCAGTCCCTAGTGCTAAGCTGTGCTTAGCCCATGGTGCCACCAGTGATACCACTGCAAAGAGAGAGCCTGTGTTTTATCTTTGTATCTCAGCAATTGACCCACAGCCTAGCACCTGGCACAGGCTCTGTAATGATAGAATAAATGAATGAAAGATATTTCCATTTTCTATCCTTCAGAATAGCTGAAAATGTATCCATGTATGAAAAAGCATGAGATACTTATAGGGTGCAATTTAAAGATGTTTATTCTTTAAAAGGTAACATTAAAATAGAACAGGTTGATGCTTTATTGATACATAAACACCTAGACAACATAAATGTTGTTGTTCGGTGCCATTGAGTTCTGACTCGTAGTGACGCTCTGTATAGCAGGATGAACTACTGTCTGGTCCTGCACCATCTTCACAATCATTCCTCCATTGTTGTTTCAGCTCACTGTTGCACCCACTGTGTTTATCCATCTTAGTGAGGTTTCACTCCTTTCTGACGAACCTCTGCTTTATCCTCTGTCCGTCTCCAAGAACTGATTCCTCCTGACGACGTGCCCAGAGTCTTTGCGACCAAGTTGAAATGCTGGCTGTGCTCTTCCAAGCCAGCCCTTGGTGCAGTCATCCCTCGGGCAGCGCTTGGTCTATTCAATATTGACGGCCAATGCCTTCTTGTCGTCAGTTGCCATTGAGTCCGTTCCAACGCATAGTCACCCTTTGTACAACAGAACAAAACGTTGCCTGGTCCTGCCCCGTTCTCACACGTTTTTATGGTAGATTCCATTGTTGTGTCAGTCCATCTCCTGAAGGAATTCTCCCTTTTCCCTGACCCTCTTCTTTACCAAGATGATGTCTTTTTTTCAGGGACTGGTCTCTCCAGATAAGCAGGCCCAAAGTACATGTGACAAAGTCTCGCCATCCTTGCTTCTAAGGAGCAGTCTGGCTGTACTTTCTCCAAGAGAGCTTTATTTGCTCTTCTGACAGTCGAGGGCACTTTCCGCATTCTTCTCTAACACCATCATTCAAGCAGATCAAGTCTTCTGGTCTCCTTTTCCAGTGTCCAGCTTCTACATGCACACGATGTGCTTGTAAACCCCACTGCTTCGGTCAGGGGCACCTTAGTCATCAAAGTGACACCTTTGCCCTTTAACACTTCCTGTGCACAGATTTGCCCAGTGCAATGTGTCGCTTGATTTCTTGACTGCTGCGTCCATGTGTGCTACTTGTGGATCCAAGTAAAGTGAAATCTCAGTGACATCAGTCGTTTCTTCATTTGTCATGATGTCATCAGTTTGTCTAATTTTGAGGATTTTGGGTTTATTTTACATTAAGTTGTAATCCATACTGAAAGCTTTAATCTTTGCTCTTCATCAGCAAATGCCTCAAGTCCTCCTCACTTTCGGCAAGGTTGTATTATCTGCAGATTACAGATAATAAGATTAAGGTTCTTAATCCTTCCTCCAATTCTGATGCCACATTTTTCTTCAGATAACCCATCTTCCTGGGTTATTTGCTCAGAATACAAATTGAGTAAATATGGTGAAAAGATACATACTTGAAACACATCTGTCCTGATTTTCAGCCAGGCACTTTTCTCTTGGTCTTTAGAGTGACTGTCTCCTGACCGGCTCGCAGGTTTCCCCAGGAGCACCATGGAGTGTTCTGGGACTCACGTTCCTCACAGTGCTCTCCATAGTGCGCTGAGATTCACACAGTTGAATGCCGCCATATTGTCAGCAAGACACAAGTACCGCCTTTCTGTTACATCTTTTTAGTTGGCCCGTCATTGTTGGTGTAAGGTAGTGTCTCATCATTGCTTTGATTTGCACCCCCTCGATGGCTAGTGAATAGGAGCATTCTTTCATGTGTTTGTTAGCCATTTGAATATCTTTTTTAGTGCACTCTCTGTTTATGTCCTTTGCCCACTTTGTGTTTTTCATTTCATCTTATTTATTTAAACATTTTAATTGCGCCATATGTCTTATCTTATAATTCAATAGTTCAGTCATATCCTGAAGAGTTGCACAACCATCACCACAGTAAATTTTAGAATATTTTCTTCTTTCTTGTACTCATGCTGTTAGCTTCCCTAATCCCCCAGCCTCCCCTGACCTCCCCCTTAGAAACCATTAATCCAGTCACGGTCTCATAGATTCGCTCATTCTGGATTGCATATACAGAAAAACTTTAAAAAACAAAAAAGAGAGACTAAAGAACTAACAACGATAACAAACGAAAGAACTCTCCCCTGAAAAGAAAGTAGACAACATTAAAAACGAGAACAACTGTAAAGTGGGCCAAAAGGGAGATCAAATGAGAAGGTGTTACATTTAACCTAACTACATCGGCCACAATCCATTTTCCAACTCACTCTGCATGATCGCAAGGCCCCATTTGCCCACTTTTCGATGGAATCATTTGTATTCTTTCCTGTCTGTTGAATGACATTTTGCTTTTTTCATGTATGATGTTCTGAATGCCCTCCACAACATATCAGATTTTAAGTTATTGACGTTCCCTGTGTTAAATCTGTACCTGAGATGGCCTCTTAATTAAGGTGGACTCAAGGGAGTATTTTGGTTCTCAGGGACTTGTTTTAACTTCTTCAGTTTCAACACAGACTTGGATCTGATCAGTTGATTATTTGCTCCACAATTGACCCCTGGCTTAGCTTTAATGGGTGATAATGGGTTTCTCCGTTGTCTCTTCCCCCAGTTTTAGACCATTTGATTCTAGTGTTTTGGTGCAGTCCAGGTATATTGTTACAGTGTATGTTGTTGAAAAAACTATTTATAATGAAGAAGTTGTTGTTCTTGCAAATTTTTTTTT
>NW_022111324.1:27249765-27260053 GCF_000313985.2 Echinops telfairi | reverse complement strand
CGTCCCCCCGGAACTGTCAGTCCCGTTGGTTTCTCCTCCAGATTGTTCATCCAGCCTGTCCTATCCAGACAGGCCTGCGTTCTTGCAAATTTTTATCATGTGATTTCCAGCTGCATTTTGATCACCATGACTGTATTTTCTGACTTTTGATCCTTCCTCTTTGATAATTCAATAAATCACTGATCTGTTATCTTCCCCAGGAACTAGATACTCATCACATTCTGCCTAGACTATGCATTTATATGTCTATTTGTTTTATTTCTCTTATTTTATATCAAGTTCCTCAAGGGAAATTATGTTTTTTGCCTTTTATTATTTTGGGGAGGTGTATTCTGTTTTCCTCAGACAAGTGTTTTTATATTTCATAAAATGGTTTAAAGATATGATTGGATTATTAATCTTAACTACTGTGTTCAATTGTAAGATCGAAGTGAAGTTGATCTCAGACGTCACTTGTCACTTTATGTAAGACTACTATCCATGTGGGTCGGTCTGTTGTATGAACATACTGGCATGAGTGTGTGCAGGAATTGATCGATATCAACTCATTGTCTTAGTCTCAGTCATCAGATGTGAGCAGCCTGCCCGGAGTGGATGGATGGTCACTGGGCTAGAGGTGAAATGCTGGCCATGTTTTGTTCATGAGTCCTGGACAGGACAGTTAGAACTGCCACTAAACAAATGCCAGCATCCACATGATCATGGACTTTAAGGAAGAGGGGACAGCAGAGCATTTGGGAAGCATGAGAACCCCAAAAGATCATGTCAACGAAGAGCCCAGAAGAATTTGACACGAAGATCATCGTGAAATAAAGGGGATGTTGCAAACTTCTGCTTCAAATTGTCCAAGTTCACTCAGCCCTGACAGTGATAACATCTGAGAGCGCTTGTGATGACGGAGTCAGGCTGAACAAGGAGCTCCAGCAGCGATCGCGGTTGCAGTTGGTTACGCCGTGAGTGCCGGCTGCCTTGAGCTCTTATCCAGCACTCCCATGCCAAACTAGATGCTGTTATTAGATCTGGCTTGGACACTTGCACATTTTAGGTGTCGAGTTAGTGTTGCTGAATTAAATAGAATTTTAGGACAGAACAGGATCTTGTAATTCAAATCAGATGGAGCAAATCCTTTTTGGTGTGTTTATTTGAACACAGTGTTATTTGCTCTCCGCGTTCAGCAGCAGGTCTCAGATCTATATTTGACATCTTCATCTCTCCTCAGAGCAGTTGTTCCTCTTCCGATTAACACCTATGAAGCCATTTCATTACTTGAGAGGCTGTGTCTTGTGTGGGCTCTGATCAGTTTTAACTAAGAATATGTATTGAATTTTATTCTGCAATGTCTGAAATCATCCAAGTTTTGGATTTTGTGGCAAATCTCATTATTTATGGACACATCTGTGTGAGTTGGAAAATTCTAAGTCATGCATGTCTTTTGTACACCTTTATTGTCAAAGGAATAATATTTGCCTAGACCTAGCTAAATAAAATTATAATTTTTATAAACATGTCTTTGGATGCTTTTACGTATAAGAAATTGGATTGTATGCAATTATTATAAACATCTTTTTGACAGTTCTTCTAAAAATTGAATGACAATTGTTCTTTGGTTGCAATTTATAAAAGCCCCTATGTCCTGCAAATAAAATGTTTGCTAATTACTGCTTAGTTAATAACTGGATAGCAATTTCTAGGTTTTTTTTTAATGTACTATCCTAATGAAAATTAGCTAAGAGGATCCTCTCTGCTTGCAAACTACATTCTGTCCTTGAGTTTCGCCTGTGCTGTGTGCCTCTCCTCATCAGGCCTCTGCAGTTTATAGGTTTACCCTCTGTCCCTTTGTATGCGATTCCCCTCTAGATCTTCCTGATCGTTGCTTACTGCTCATCTTGTTGCTGTTTGGTGATGTCGAGTCCACTTTGATCTGTGGCAAACCCATGTGACAGAGTTGAACTGCCTCATAAGGTTTTCTTGCCCGTGGTTTTTACGTGGTCAGAATGACGGGCCATTTTCTGAAGAGCTGCTGCGTGAATGCAGTTAAAAGTCGATAACGTAACCATTGTGCCAACTGGGGCTCCTAAAATTCTAACTTTGCATAGATCGCAGTGGTCATCCTGGTGGTGCTGTTGGGCACATGTTGGACTACTAACCGCAAGGCTGGCAGTTCAAATCCACCAGCTGCTCTTTGGGAGAAAGATGAAGCTATCTGTTCCCAGAAAGATTATAGCCTCAGAAACTCTGTGGTCATGATGAGTCAGAATCCACTTGAATCACTTGATAGTGGGCTGAGTGGTCAGCTACTTCAACTCACAGGAACCTTGAGTGGTTCAAATAATTACGCAGTGGGTTACTAGCCAAAACATTGGGGGTTGGAACGCCTCAGAGACATCTGAGAAGGAAGCCAGGTGGTCTGCTTTTGAAATCTCACAGCCATGAAAACCCTGTGGACCAGTTCCGCTCTGCCACACGTGGGGCCACCGCGAGTTAGGGTCTACTTGATGGGAGCTGGCTGGTGTTGTTTGTTATGTTTTCATTCTAACTCTTTAGTAGTGCCTATTTGTGGTGATATTCTAACAGTGACTTGTCCAAGCGGCAAGTGACAGCGAATCAGTTGTCCCAAACTCTAGTTCTTCAACTCTAGTTAAATCATATATATATATATATATATATATGATTTTATGCATTTTGAATAAGAACTATAATTTGTCTAAGAAGTTTATACTGCCTGTGAGGACATATGAGGTTTTTTTTAAACATGAAATATCTTTAATTCCATTTTTACACTAATTTTTGAAGTCCCCTTGTATTTATCATGTTAATACAACACTAACACATGTTCAGAATATGTGGGTTTAAATTTACCCATTTTAATCTCCACTGTAGGGCAATCTGATTGTGTTTGGACAGGCCCTGGTGTTCTTTCTTTCTTAATCAATTTATTGGGGCTCATACACTTCATCACAGTACATAGACGTTCTGTACTTTAAAGTAATGTATTTACAGTTCTTTTTCATGGTAGAGTTGCTTTCATTGCTTGAAGCTTCCAAGAGCTGGAACTGAAAGAACAGATCTCCTCCATCAGAGACTAGAATAAACAGACGTGTTTTCCCTCGGCCACTTGGTGCCCATCACTACCAGTGCATGTACAGTCTTAGGTTCAATTGTTGCCTGAAGCTATATTGTCATGGACTACACTGGCTTACTTCCCTTGACCTGTCAAACATGTTTCAGGGAACCCAATGATTTAACTACACGCCCCCCTCAATGAACTACATAATTATTTTATCTAATTGCATGAATATTTTGGTTTAAAGGTCTAAAAGTTGTGTGATTATGTTATGGAAGTGAATGGTGACAAATTGGATCATTGATTTAAAAAAATAAACAAGCAGAGTGATGAGGTTAATTCAAACACATTTGTTTGTTGTTGTTATTTAGGTTGGGTAGATTCCAATATCTCTGGGCAGTTTCTGATGTCATATGGCTTGCTTTGGCAAAGCTTGAATAGCTTAAAGTGTTTTACTTAACAGGATAGGGTAAAATGGAAACCTACTTACTAAAATGGCAGAACAAATCCTGTCTTACTATGTGGCTAGATGATCATCATTATGAAAGAACTCTATTTGACACATAGCCCCTGATTTCTTCTTTCATTTGTCATCTGTTGTTGTGGAGTGGCGAGCATTGTTCTTCTGCTCACACTGAGAACAAATGTAGAGCAAGGGAGAAGGCAGGTACCCATGCTATCTGCTGTCAGTCAGTCTGAATGAGCTGTTCTGAGTGTGTAGAATTAAATGTTGATGGATCAACACAAAGATGGGTAATTGGAAAATAGGAGGGACACGGGATTGCTGGGAACCTAAACACATCACGAGCATTAGCTAAAAGACGATTAGAAATATTAGAAAAATATAGGAGTTGGTGACTGTGACATTATTTCACACAAAAAGAATTTAGAAGGTTTAAGTTCAAACAAATATCTCTTAGGGGAAAAAATCCAAGATGAAATGGGCAATATTTTCAAATAACAAAATATTAATGAGATATATGTACCATGCTTAATATTGAAACTTTAAAACTAAGAATAAATAAATAAACTTTAAAACTTGACCAAGGGGTATGAGCCAAAAGAACAAACAGAAAGGCACAGAGTCAATAATAGAACATTTTTCTATTGCTTCTAAAGAAACTAAAATGTAAATGCAATTCATTAAAAATACTGTGCCAGTTCGGTTTTTTTTCATCTTGGCCTGACTGTGGTTTGGCAGTTGACCGTCTGCCATAAACTGCAGGTCACAGTCTAATGACCTCTCCTGGAGGTGTGGCCTATTGATAAGCCATGCGGTGGAAAATCGGCCCCTCTCTCTTGCCCCACTTCTTTTTGCCTCCTTGGATCCTGCATCTGGATTCTGGTGAAGGCGGCCCACGTGGCCTGCTGACTGTGGGAGCAGTTAGTGCCGTGCCACGCTCCTGTCTACCTTGGATACGAGACTGCACCCACTGCTCTGTGAGCTTGCTGTTCACCATTGAATGACAGCTGTGAATCCTGGAGGGGCCACAGTAGCATCTGACCGATGGTCTTTGAGATGGAGTGTGCTGGACCTTCTCCTTGATATAAATTTCCTTCTTGATGTACAGTTCTTTCTAAATGAATAGATGAGAGCTACGCGTTGAGTAGACTTGAAGAATGCTGTGAAATATGCGGAAGATCTAAGGGATATTACTGGTGGTGTTTGTCTTTTCAATGGCACAGTTCGTCCATTGACCATTATGACAGTCACTCATGGCTTTGTGTTAAGTGTATCTTGCGTGCTTTATATTTCCTGCCTCTTCTGTGTTTGAGCTCGTCGTTGCAGCCACTGTGTCAGCTCACTTTGTCCAGGCTTTCTCGCTGCCCCTCCGTTTTACCAAGCAGACGCCCTTCTCCAGGGACAGGTCTCCCCTGACAGCATGTCCACAGTACATGCGATGAAGGCTCACATCCTTGCCTCTGAGGAGCACTCTGACTGCCCTTCCAGGACAGATCGGGTGTTCTGCTCTATTGTGCACAGAATCTCTGTGAGTCAGAACCGACTCCTAACAACAACAACAACGGCAACAACACCTCTTCATTTGCCCGTTTTTCTGCTTTCTCATTTGGTTAAACTTCATGGTGACATGCAATAGAAACGTGTGTACAAGCTAACCTCGTATTGCACTTGCCGTTTTTACCCTTCACAGATCGTGCATTTTTTACAAATTGATGGTTTGTGGCAAGCCCGTGTTGAGCATGTCTATCAGGGCCATTTTATTGCAACAGTATGTTTGCCTGTTGCACGGTCACATTTTGGAATTCTCACAATGCTTCACACTTTTCATACTTCTACCACACAATAGACTATAGTATAGCGTCAACAGACTTTTTTTTCATACTTTTTATAGCACTGAGAAAATTCTAAAATCACACAATTTGCTTCATTGCAGTGATCTGGAACTAAGCCCATATCGTTTTCAAGGTATGCCTGCATGCTATCTCTAGTGCGTTAGTGGTTTCCATAAAAGTAATAACTTCATAAGTTGAATGAAGGAAAAGAAATAGTAGTTGATCCTTACTTTTCCCTCAAGAAATACAGACCTTAAAACATGATGATTTCTTAAATAACCTTCTCATTTATAGACTATTGTTGGCTTACAGTACAGTCATATCTTTTTATTTTTAAATTCCTAGTGTATGCTTGTTGGTGTTTTAAAATAACATTTTGATATCACACATTTCTCAGTCTTCTGCTCACAATTTTTTCTTACTCTCAAACCCATCTCGGATCATTTTTCTTTTTTACCTGAAGTATATCCTTTATGGTTTGTTCAGAGCATAGTCTCACAGTTTTTTAAAAATCATATTTTTGTTATAATTCTGAAAATGCATTTTCATTGCGTATAAAATTCCGAGGTTCAAAGCTATTTCTCTTACCCCATTGAATATTTAATTTTACTGTCTGTGGCTTCCATCATTGAAGTTGAAAAATTTCTTATGTGCCCAATTGTTGTTCCTTTGAAGATCATTTGACTGCTCTCTCACTTATTTCCAAAACATTTTCGCTTTGTCTCTAGTGCTTCCCAGTTTCATAAGGATATGTCTTAGCTGTAACGTCCTTATTTTTTTATACTACTTGAGGTTTGTTGATCTTCTAGAATCTGTGCATTATTGTTTGTCAGTTCTAGACATTCTCAGTCATTAGCTCTTCATCTGCCGCATTCTCTGTTTCTCCTCTCTGGGAAATATGTTAGATGTGTATTGTTTTTATGTTCCTTAGCTTTTAACCTTTTACATTATATTTCTCTCTTTGAAACATGTCATCAAATCTACCTTTCAGTTTTCTACTTTTACCTTTAGCTATTTATATTCTATTAAACAAATCCATTGACTTTTACAGCTTTTATATTTTTCATTTCTGCTTTTAAACATATGCCCTCATCCAAAATGGGTGTTCCTTTGGTAAATGAAATACTGTTAAAATGTTTTGCAAAGCCAGATTTTTCTTGGCTCGAGAAAGTATACAGCTGAGAATAATTTTGTGGGATATATTGCAGGGGTGGAGTTCAAAATTCATGATACTTAGGTATCACTAGCTCCTCTTGTTTTTAGTACTTAGCCTCTATCTTATTTTATTCTAGTTCCTGCTAACATTTAACTATATTTCTATGTTGGCTGGCTGTTGCTGGGTGACAGTCATGACTTGACCTGATTTTAAATTTTCTTTCTTCTTCTTTTTTTTTTTTTAACGGAGACCACAAATCATGCTTCAAGTGACCAGCATCTGACTGTCAGTGAGACATTTCTATTTTAAAGCTTACAGAGGAGTTCAAGGGCTACAGTTTGAAACCACCAGCCACTCAACAGGACAGAGACGTGGCTTTCTACTCCCATGAAGAGTTATAGTCTCACAAACCCACAGGGGTAGATCTGAGACCCCTATGGTGGTCACTGTGAGTCCGACTCTATGGCAGAGAAAAGGTGATGAAAGGGAAGCAAGGGAAGGAGAAGCAGTGATAGTGTACCCC
This sequence comes from Echinops telfairi, assembly GCF_000313985.2. Lineage (NCBI taxonomy): Eukaryota > Metazoa > Chordata > Mammalia > Afrosoricida > Tenrecidae > Echinops > Echinops telfairi. Next base: position 27,253,015 of record NW_022111324.1, on the reverse strand, counting down.
CACTTTCAATCTTACCAGACAGAGACACGCCCAACCAACTTCCTTTCCTTTGAGCTATCTGGGGAAGACCTTTATAAGTACCAGCAAGGAAGGGAACTGAGATTATTTTAATTTATACTTCCCTCTTCCCTCTCCAGCTTTCTATAGAAAGGAGAGGACTGGCCCAACTCTCCACTGGGAATTACCATGTTTATTCTCGTTTTGGGGAAGCATGCCAGGTATAAATGATACCTTCTGTGTCAAGATAAACAAAAGCGGGGGAGGAAAAGGACATTTAATAAGCACCTACTGTGTCTAGAACATTGCTTTCAAGGCTGAAAGCAAAATACATTTTACAGGTATGGCTGCTGTTTATAAACAAGAGTCATGTTAAGGTGAACCCGTTCAGTGGATAGTGAGAGATTCTGAAATTATTTTTCCTCACTTTCATGGAGAGGTAGAATTTAAAAACTGGGAGAGGTGACTAGTTACATCATTTCACCTCATTCCATCCTCCTTCGTCAACTCTTGCCCAATCTTAAGTGGTTTCAGAGAACAGGATAAATCCAGCCATGCTGAGTCTTAACTGTTGTCCTTTTAAAATCTCTCAGAGAGGCTAAGTCTACAGTCCCCTCTGTTCTTTTCTGTTCTTTGAGATGCCGATGTAGATATATTTAAGTTTTCAAAACCACGTAGCAGTCATTCTCCAGAGTCTTAGACTCTTTTTGATAATAGTAATAAATCATTCTTTCCCAGAACTTGACTGGTTAGTCTCTAGCTAGTACTTCTTGTCAGGAGAGGCTTAACATTCTCAGGGTGAGCTGTACTTCCTAGCATTAACTACATGCCCTAGTCACAAACCACAAAAATTTGAAACAAGGTCATTTATTGAGGACGGTCAATATTAGAGCTGGTCACTTTTGATGTGCATAAGATATGCGTGTTTTATGTGAATGGGGGCTGCACCTCAGCACCTGGTTGGCCTGGATTTTGCTTCTGCACATGTAAAAGTGCTACACTTCATACCTTTTGTATATTTGAAGGCTATTATATTTAGTGTTTGATTGTCAAATGAACTAATTTACCCACATGAATGCTGATAGATGGCCCAAAAGAAAAGAAATATTGAATTATGATTGGATGAATGATGTTCAAATTCCCATGAAAGATGTGCAAACTCTATAGAAACATTGCAAACCTCGGATTTCGAAATAAAGTTCTGAATAAGATTACTTTGGAAATAGGTTGACTGACATTTATGGTTGATTTGGTCATGAGGTAGTGTAGGGAAATTCCCAGCATAGATGAGTGAATTGTCATTGGACACAGCAGGTGATCTAAATTCTTCACCTCTCGTGATTTTAACTCCAAGTTTGGTGGTTTTAAATGAGCCTGTTACTGCCCAGTAAATACCACTTATCCTGTTAGCAGGTCAGGAATGTAAGTAGCTTATGTTATAATTAGGATGTTGATGAAAATGTGAATTTTATAACAGAAGAAAAGGGAGCAGACTAGAAATAGAATTGTGATAATGAGCTAATAATCAGATTAAATGGATTTATGCATTATAATTTTGCAGTTATATTTCTTGTCTTCTTAATTTTCCTCCAAAGAACATTTCTTGAACAACAACACAGTTTTATTACCCTTTGCTTCTTTCTGCCTTTAGAAACAAATCCTGGGTCAGTGACTTACTTACTTTAATTTGTTTCTTTTTATTGTAGTTTGGGTGAAACTTTACAGAGCAAATTAATTTTCGGTTTGATGATGTTGATTGTAACCCCTTCAGTGTAATAGCACTCCTCCCAGGTCCTCCTCTTTGAACTTCTGAAATACTCTCCTTAGCGTGATTTTTCAAAGACCATGGTCTACACGGCATTTCATCTGGGAAACCTTGTTTAATTTGGCAGGGTTGAATGAGAGCCCCTCCGATTTGATTCTTTTCTGTGGGCATCCTTCCTTCTTTCTACTCTGCCCCGACAACCGTCATTGCACTAATCATAAACTAGATTTTCTCATGTGGTTGTTAGGGGCCATCAAGTTGGTTCCAACCCATAGCAACCCATGCACAACATAACGAAACACTGACCGGTCCTGGATCATCCTGACAATTCTTATGTTTGAGCTCATTGTTGCAGCCACTGTATTAATATTAATACATCTTATCAGGGCCTTCCTCTTTTCCATTGCCCTTCTAATTTACCAAGCATGGGCTGCTTTCTCCTACAACATGTCCAAAGTATGTGAGACTAAGTCTTGCCGATCTTACCTCTAAGGAGCGTTCTCAGGGTGCTTTTTTCTGAGATGGATTTGTTTATTCTCTTGGCCGTCCATGGTACTTTCAGTCTTCTGCTCCAGCACCACAATTCAAATGTGTTCCTTCTCCAGTCTTCCTCATTCAGTATTCAACTTTCCCATGCAGATGAGGAGATTGAAAATACCATGGCTTTGGTCAAGTGCACTCTAGTCCTCAAAGTAGCCTCCCTGCTTTTCAACACTCTAACGAGGCCTTATGCATCAGATTTATCCAATGCAGTGCATCATTTGTTCTTTTTGTTTGAGATGAACTTGTTTGTCACTAAAGAATCCAAGTCCATTTCAAGTTTACCTTTCTTTCTCTCTGCTATTCAGACCAATGTTTAGGTTTAAGGGATCTAGAATCTGAATGGTTTTTTTAATTTGTTTTTTTAAAATACACTATATATATATACACAGCCCAACTCAAAAATGATATCAACAACAATATTGTATTAATCCCTCCATATACGTGATTTTTAAAATTATTCACATCTCTTCTTCCTCCTCCCCTAATATACTATTCCTTCCTTCTCCCTGCTCCCACCCTTGTCCCTGGCCTCCTGACTGGTGCATAAACCAAGTTTCTTTTTCTTTGTCTTTCCTTATAACAGTGATGTTTCTAAATACTTATCTTTGTTAGATAAGTACAACCTTGATCTTCACCAGCAAGTGCTTTCAGTCCTCCTCACTTTCAGCAAGCAAGGTCGTGTCAAGGTTAATGAACCTTCCTCCAGTCTTGATGCCACATCCCTCCCTGTATATCCTGGCTTCTCAGATGATTTGCTCAGCATACAGCTTCAATAAGTATGGTGAGTGAATACAAGGCTGATGCACACCTTTCATAATTTAAAATCATACAGTATTCTTTTTTATTTTATTCATTTTATTAGGGGCTCATACAACTTTTATCACAATCCATACATACATCAATTGTGTAAAGCACATTTGTACATTCATTGCCCTCATCATTCTC
>NW_022111324.1:27223505-27249040 GCF_000313985.2 Echinops telfairi | reverse complement strand
CCATCAGCTTTCTTTACCACATTTGCTTATTCACCCGCTTTGTCTTCAGTGATTGTGTCGGGAAGGTGAGCATCATGGAATGCCAATTTAATAGAAGAAAGTGTTCTTGCATTGAGGGAGTACTTGAGTGGAGGCCCAATGTCCATCTGCTACCTTAATACTAAATCTATACATATATGCCCATAGATCTATTTCTACATCATATATATATACATATGTGCATGCCTTTATTTAGACCTCTATATATGCCCTTTACCTCCTAGCTCTTTCCTCTATTTCCTTTGACTTTCCTCTTGCCCCACTATCATGTTCAGCCTTCATTAGGGTTTCAGTAATTCCTCTTAGTTACATTACCCTTGGTCATACCCTACCAGGTCTCCTACACCCTTCTCACCACCAATTTGGATCACTTGTTATTCCCTTGTCCCTGGGTTTGTTAACACCACTACCTTTCTCCCCACCTCCCCCTATCACATGTCCCCCGGAACTGTTGGTCCCATTGTTTTCTCCTCCAGATTGTTCATCCAGTCTATCTTATTTAGACAGACCTGTGGAGATAATAACATGCACAAAAACAAAACAGAGCAAAACTAAGCAACAAAATAAAACAAAATAACAACAAGCCAATGACAAAAAACAAAACAAATACATCAACAAGAAAGAAAAGCTTGTAGTTAGTTCAAGGACTGTTGGCCTTTAGGAGTGTTTTCTGGTCGAGTCTGTTGGGACGCCAAGCCCTGGCCCCAAAGTCTATTTTTGGTATTCCCTGGAGACTTCATTGCTCTGTTCCCCTTGATGGTCTGTTCCATGCCCTCAGTGTTTTGCCTTGGTGTGGTGGGATCAGTTCGGGCGGAATTTCCACACTGTGTCTCCAGTGTTGTCCCCTGTAGGAGTATGGGTCAGTGAGGGATACTGTGTCTCATAGTGGGGCCGGCCATGTGGTTTTCTCTGTGGATTGGCTGCTCTGAGCGGGAATAATGTCCTCAAGGGTTGGTGGGCCAGGATGTGCTCCACTCTCTCTTCCTCCCCATTCCTTTGATCCCGTGTGCTCTGATCAGATATGTCCCTCTCCCAGAGCTGCAGATTCAGTGCTGTCCTCTGAAATAAAATCTTCTGGGGAGAGGGGCAGGTGTTCACGTAGTTGGTTTTGGGGCCGGCCCCTCAGACCTCTCCACTGGTTCCCTACTTCATGCTGGCATGTTGCATTCACATCTTGGAGCACTGAGTTGAAGTCTGGTCCCACTTTCCCTGTGGAGATATAAAAAAATACCCCCCCTTGGGTAGATTAGTGCCCTGTGCTCCCGGTACCCATTTCTTTTTAAAATTTTTTCCTTTCCCCCAGTCAACAGTATTCTTTTGATCTTTTTACACATCTACCTCTTGATCCATGTCCAAGTTCCACATAAGCACAAAGAAGGATTCTAGAATTCTATTCCTCTCAAGGCTGTCCATAATTTGTTATGATTCACACAGTTGAATGCCTTAGCTTAGTACAACTAAACATCTTTCTGATATTCTTTGCTTTCAGCCAACATCCATCTGACATCAGCAATGATATTCCTTGTTCCACATCCTCTTCTGAATCCAGCCTGAATCTCTGGCAACTCCCTGTCAATGTACTGCTGCAACCATTGTTGGATATTTTCAGAAAAATTTTACTTGCGTATGATACTGTTGATATTGCTATAGAATTTGAGCATTTCTGTTTGGGTCACCTTTCTTTGGAATGGGTACAGATATAGATCTCTTCCCGTCAGTTGGCCAAATAGTTGTCTTCCAAATGTCTTGGAATAGACGAGTAAGTGCTTCCAGTGATTCATCAACTTGTTGAAACATTTCAGTTGATATTCCATCTACTCCTGGAGCCTTGTTTTTAGCTAATGCTTTCAATGCAGCTTGATCTTCTCCCTTCAATACCATTGGTTTTTGCTCAATTGTTACCTACTGAAATGGTTGAATGTTGACTAGTTCTTTTTGGTGCAGTGACTCTGTATTCTTTCTAATGTTATGCCCCAGTCCTTAGCAACCAGCTTTGGCCATAGTCAACACTCAATAATTTTTTTTAATGAAACACATAAGCATAGGAAGGAAGTTATTGTTTAGAATATCTGGGAAATATAAGAATAATTAATAAGGCAATGCAGATAATTTGGAAGGAAAGTTCATTTTGCTTATATGAACTGCAAAATCTTGGAAGACTCGGCTTTTTCTTTAACTCCTCTTGCAGTTTTTTGCTTATGTTCCATTTCTCCAAAGGTGTTAGCAACTTGGCCAATTTTTATCCTGATAACTTCCCATCATTCCTATTTAGTCTTCCTCCTTTATATAAGTGACTTAACAAAATCTTCAGAAAGAATGTTTCCTTACCTCCATAAACATTTCTTCTCATACTGAAATGGCATCTGAAACTCTCTATGCAGTTCTTTTTACCGGAATAATGGTACGGAAGATAATTGCTTTCTTCAGTATTATTCTATTTTAAACATGCAATTACAATTGTTCACTGAACAAAATAATGTAACATTTATTTTTCATTGCATAGCTTCTAGAGAGAGAAAATGGAAATAAAATGGTTGGTATGCTATGACAATATACTCTTGCCAATACTCGTGATAAAATATCAGCTAATGTTTCTAAAACAGTGTCACACCCATATGAGCTGTAGTTCAATAGGACTGCACTGGTTTTCCAAATCTCATGGCTTTTCTAGCTTTGACAGGGTACCTTTACCACTTATATATTGCTCTTTATTTAGTGGGAAAGATGTGAGTTTTCCTTTTCTGAAAGGTTTCTGCTTTGTAGGCTCTGGCTTTTGCAAGTCTGACTGCATTGAGCACTTGCTATGTACCAAGTACAATTACAGGTGACAACCTTGTTGTTAGGTGCCTCTGTGTCAGTTCCAACTCATTGTGACCATGCACACAACAACATGAAACACTTCCCTATCCCGTGCCACCCTCACAATAATTGGAATATTTGAACCCATTGTTGGAGTGTAAATCCAACTCCTTGGTGATCTTCCTCTTCTTCGTTGCCCTTCTGCTTTATCAAACATGGTGCCCACGAATGGGTCGTTCCTAAAATGTCCAAATTACATGAGACTAAGTCATCCTTAGACAGTATTATTATCTTGAGGAAACTGAGGATTAAACAGATGAAGGAGCGTGCCCAGGTGTAGACAGTTATCAACTGATGAACTCAGAATTTAAACCTGAATGTTTATCTCCACAGCTCCTGCTCCTACCTGATATGTGCTCAACACCCCCACCATCTGCTGTTGCCCTTCCCTCTCTCCTTTCATTTTCTCCAGCCATCAAAGTCTACTTCTTTGGCTTGGAAAATGCTTTTTCTTATTTTTTATCTTTTGTAATAATGGTCTCATGTAGTATTTGCCTTTATGAGATTGATGAACGTTTCTGAGCATACTGTCTTCCAAATTTGTCCATCCATGAGGAGTTGACAGTTTTATCATTTTTGAGAGGTGCATAACATTCCATTGTCTGTTTGTACCAGAGTGTGTCTAGCTGTTCCCCCATAGATGGGCTTTTTGATTGCTTATATCTTTATGCTATTGTGGATAGTGCTGCAATAAACATGCATGTGAATATATCTGTTTGTGTTTTGTTCTTTATTTCCTTGGAGCCTATACTGAGCAAAAGACTGCCAGGTTATATGGTATTTCTATTCACACTTGTTTAATGAAATGTTATACTGCTTTCCATCGTGGCCATACAACTCTGCAAACCCACTAGCAATGTGTGAGTCTTCTGGCCTCTCCACATCCTTCTAGCATTGGCTCTTTTCTCTTTGTCTGCTCTCCATGCTGCTGTGAGTGGTTTCTCATTGTTTCAACTTGAATTTCTCTGGTACCCAATGATCAAGAGCATATCTTCATGCTGGCTGCTTTGATGTCATCTTGATTAAATTGTCTGTGTCAATTCATGTCTTGTGCCCATTTTTATTGGATTACATACCCCTTTATTATTATAATTATTTAGATCATTTTATTGGGAACTCTTACCACAATCCATACATCCATTGTGTCAAGCACATTTGTACATATGTTACTGTCATCTTTTTCAAAATATTTTCTTCCTACTTGAGCCCTTGGTGTCAGCTCCTCATTTGTTTTGCCTCCCTCCCTCCCTCCCTCATGTGCCCTTGATAAATTAGAAATCATTATTATTTTCACCCCTTTATTATTCAGGTGTTGCAGTTTTCTATAGATTTTTAAGAGTAGACTGTTATCTGCTATATCATTGCCAAAAGGTGTTTTGGCTCCCCCCCACCCAATTTGTGTATTCTGTTTTCACTCTTTTGAGGAAGATTTGCATGTGCATAAATGCTGTCATGGTTTTAGGAGATCTTAGTCCCCCACTTTGTCTTCTGTAGTGTGAGTGTTTTCAGTTATGTTGGTAGTGTGTTTTTGCCTTTTATTAGGGTGCTTAATTTGTCCCTATGTTTTCACTGATCATCTTTATTGTCCTAAGGCTCATGGTTAAACCTTTAATCTATCTTGAGTTTGTTTTGGTTTATGGTTTGAGGTATGCATCCTGTTTCATTCTTTTGAAGGTGGAGATTCAACTTTTTCAGCACTATTTGTTGAAAAGACTTTTTCCCCATTTAATGCATTTCGGTCTTTTATCACAAAGCAGGTGTCTGTTGGTGCCTCGTGTTGGACTGGATGCATCTAGCTCTGGGTGCCAGTTTAATTCAGCTACTGGAGAAGCAAGAGGAACACGTTTAGCAGTGGAATCGATTTCTTGAAGTACGCTTCCTGGGAGGTTTCTACAGAGCTTTTCTTTTTCGAGCCAGACATGACCTGCAGCCGCTGAGGCCCTCAGTCACTGCAGGGGAAACTGGTGACGCTCTCTCTGTATTACCATCTTTCACCTGAGTCTCCCTGCCCTCTTTGCTTCCATGAGACAAGAGGCGTAAGCTCTTTTGTCAAAAATGTTTTCAATTCCAGGGTCTTCTTCCCTTCTCTTGGATGCATCATTAGAATTTGCACTGGGAAGCTACTCAGGTTATAAGGGGAAATAAATTTAAACCAATAGAAAGTCACACACTCAGCAGATTAAACATAAAAAGATGGACCATGTTCTCCCTCCCTGAACTATAAAACGATAAAACGTGCTATGTTTTCTTGAGGATGACAAAGTGACGTGTGTGTTCACTAACACGAACCATTGCATTTAGCTCAAAAAGTTAATACAATAGGCTTTATGTCAGTCTCTCCTTAAGTACAATTATCTCTAAATAAGGTACATGTTCTTAAGCTATAGACGGACTGTAATTAAAAGCAGAGATTCAAGTTAGAAATAAAAATTATTCAAATTCAGTAAAAGCTCTTTTTGTGTGTTAGCTTGTCAGTGCTGCTGCCGTCGTCGCCACGTTCTTATGTGCCACTTTGGCGCTGTGCTGTCAAAGCCATCCCCAACTTTATGCACATATTAATATATCTGCACGTCCACCTAGATAAGAGAGGCTGGACCAATAAAAATGTGAGAAGAAAATAAAGGGACCAGTGGCCCCGGAGGGACATGGGAGTGTGGGAGGTAGGGGAAGGGAGGGGGTGTTGGCCAACCTAGGGACAAGGGAACAACAAATGTTTCAAAACCAATGGCAGGGAGGGGATGGGAGGACTAGTAGGGAGTGACCAAGGGCAAGGTAACTGAGAGGAATTACCGAAACCAGAATGAAGGCTGAACATGGTAATGGGACAGGAGGAAAGCGTAAGGAAATAGAGGAAAGGAGTAGGAGGCAAAGGGCATACATAGAAGCCTAAATACAGACATCTACATATATAAATATATTTAAGATTATGGGGGAAATGGACCTAGGTGCAAATATTTATAGGTTTAGTAGTAGGGTGGCAGGTGGACATTGGGCCTCCTCATGCGCACTCCCCTAATACAAGAGCACCTTGCTCAGCTAAATGGTCACTTCATGATATCTACCTTCCCGACATGATCGCTGAAGACAGACGTGTGCATAAGCAAATGTGGTGAAGAAAGCTGATGGTGCCCGGCTATCAAAAGATATAGCGTCTGGGGTCTTAAAGGCTTGAAGGCAAACAAGCGGCCATCTAGCTCGGAAACAACAAAGTCCACAGAGAAGAAGCACACGAGACTGTGCGAACACGAGGTGTTGAAAGGATCAGGTAGCAGGCACCAAAGAACAAAAACCATCATTGTGTGACCACCTTCCACACATAAACGCTGAAGACGAATGTGTGCATAAGTAAGTGTGGTGAAGAAGGCTGATGGTGCCCGGCTATCGAGACCTATAGCGTCTGGGGACTTAAAGGCTTGAAAATAAACAAGTGGCCATCTAGCCCGGAAGCAACAAAGCCTACATGGAAGCAGCACACCAACATGTGTGGTCATGAAGGGACCAGGCTTCAAGCACCAAAGGCGGGGGAGGAAAAAAAAAATCATATCATCGTGAATGAGGGAGGCACGTGATGGGGACCCAATGGCCTTCTGGACATACCTTGCAGAGGGGTAGTGGGGAGGAGATGAGTCACTTAGGGTTCAGTATAACCTTCCTCTAGTTCTTAAAGGCTTCCTCCCCCCAACTACTATGACCCCAGTTCTACCTTGCAAACTTGGTTAGACCAGAGGATGCACAGCGGTACAGATGGGAACTGGAAACGCGGGGAATCTAGGACAGATGAAACCCTCAGGACCAGCGGTGACAGTGGCGATACCGGGAGGGAAAGGGGGAATCGATCCCAAGGATCTACATATAACCTCCTCTCTGGGGGATGGGCAACAGAAGGTGGGTGAAGGGAGATGCTGGGCAGTGTAAGATAAGATATAACAATAACTTATAAATTATTAAGGGTTCATGAGGGAGGGGGAGGGGAAAAAAAGGAAAATGAGCTAATTCCAAGAACCCAAGAGGAAAGTGAATTTGGGGAATGATGAAGGCAACAAATGTATAAGTGTGCCTTATATAATTGATGTATGTATTGTGATGAATTGTATGAGCCCCAATAAAATGAGTTTTAAAAAAATTCAGTAAAAGCTCAACTTGAACTCAGTTAAAATATATACATGTGTCATAAGAAAATCACTTCAAAAATGAAAGAAGTGAAACTTCAATATATGTTCCAGATATGCCAGCATGAAAACAAAATTAATCTTATTTTTCTCCTGTTTTGCCTATCTAAGAACAAGTTATCATTTGTTCCATAGGCAAATTTGGCCAACCAATGAGACAAGAGAAGAGAATGGGCTTGGAGTTCAAAGTATTGTTCACAAGGAAGACGGCATTGGATACATTAACTAACTTTATATTTAGCAGTTTCATCTCTCACCTCAGCTCTACAATTCTTTGAACTCCTAGCCCATTCCCTTCTCCTGTCTCATTAGTCTCTCCTCCACCAGCAGAAAGAAGAGTGATGAACATTGAAAAACACATGAAAACAATTAGTCTAATGAACTATTGGACCACACAAACTTTGGTATCCACAATCCTGAGACCAGAAGAACTAGCTGGTGCCTGACTAGACTACTAGTATCGATGAAAAGGATACCGTTAGAAGGCCCTGGTTGGAGTGGGAGAAAAAAGCATGGACCAGAACTCAGAGACCAAGCTTATTGGTCAGGTAGGGCCCTCAGGACATTGAGCCTTAGTTACTCTTCAGGTCTGGAACGAAACGTACCCTGTATTAGAACGTTTAAGATCAAAAGAGCAGTATTTATGCAAGGACAGAAGTTTAGAAAAGGAGCCATCTGAAGAGGAAACAGGGAGGAAGTAGAATAAATGATGGTACATTGTAGAGACTGAAATTGATGAATTGAAACAAAATGCACAGAATTTGTTGAATGTAAAACTGATGATTGGCTCTGTAAACCTCACCTTCCTCACAATAAAAGGCTTAAAAACAAACACACAAACTTGGGAATAGTCTCCAAAGTGCACATTCTGGTCTCTCCCTGTCAGGATCAAAGAAGAATGAAGCACAGCAAAGACACGTGGAAGCATTGACTACGAACCCCAGCCTCAACTCTTAAAACACACCACCACCACCAAAAAAACACACAAAAGACTAGCTCGAGCCTCCCGATCCTTTCTGACTGCCCTGAAAAGGATCACAACAGGACAGCTTGGATCGAGTGACCCTTCAATCACCCTTTAATCATCGATACTACCCCTGTGCGTCAACTTTCCATCCAAACAGCAGACAAGCCTAGAAGATGAGGTAAACATTTCCTGGGACCAGCAACCTACAAGATCAAAGCGCAGCATTTGCCAAGGGTAAAGTTGAGAAGGCCAGAAGGGACAGGAAGAAGGACGCATGAAAATGACAAGCACAGGGAGGAAGTGTGAAGAATGCTGTTGCATTGCAGGAATCAAAAGCAGCGTGACAAATCAAAATGTGCATGACTTGTTGAATGGAAACCAAATTTGCTCTGTAAACTCAAATCACAGTAGAAACTTAAGTAAATGAATAAGTAAATATTTGCTGCTCTTTAGAGGAGGCATGTAATTTTCTACTAAGATTGAGAAATTGAACACCGACAAGGAAGGCAGCGTGAAGAGGGTCTAGGGATCCAGTAGTCACTTTGACAGTTGCTAGTCAAGGTCAAGCACAATGAGTGACTGGTGTTCGCCAGTGGAGAGCAAGCGCATTGAGGGTAAACAGGCAACGCCAGGGACAAGTTTGCAAGTGGTTTTCTAATCTGTACTTGGGAGCAGTCTACTGTTCACATTTTGTGAGGGAAAAAGGCAGATGAATTAGTTATCCTTCCTCCCTTTGAACCACAGCCCTACTGTGGGTGCCTGTGCACCAGGACGGAAAACATATAAAATTGTTTGGGGCATTTTTGTTTCTTATGAAAATGTCCTAAAACTGCACAGCATTGGCCCTAGAAGTGGCAGGGCAGGTGGATTCTGGACTATATTAACTCCCTTCCTGCATCCTTCCCTCCCTCCATGCCTCTCTTCTTTCCTTCTGCCTTTCCATCCCTCCTTCTCATTTTCTCCCTTCCGTCCATCAACCAGTACTCCTGAGCACCAGGTTTGTATGTCAAAAATTGTTATGTGTTGAGAATTGAGTGGCATGCAAAATTGATATGATATTTGTGACAAAGTTGTAATAATAAGGACAATGGATAATCACAAACAAATTGATATGCGTGTACAGATGCAGCACGGGACATGATTTAGGTCGGCTCGAGAGAAGGGTTCTGTGAGGAAGAGTCATAGCACATTAGCCTTGAAGCACATATGCGCTAGAGCACAAGCTGGAAGACCGCAGCGTAGACACCAAATCCAACAACCGTCTGTTTTTGTAAATAAAGTTTTATTGGAAAACAGCCACATCAATTGTTGAGGCATTATCATTACTGTTTTCAGGAAACAACAGTAGAACAGATACAATGGTTTCAGGATACAACAATCACAACAGAGATTATATGGTCCACAAAATATTTACTATCTGCCTTGCCCTGTATAGAAGAAGCTTGCTGTCTCTTGGTCTAAAGACTAGACATAAGAGCTATGGTATTCACTATGATATCTGCACTTTTTAGACAGGGTGGGCCAATCTACATGACTGAAAATTATATGGTTTATATGAGCACAGCAGTACATGTCTTTCCATGAAATAGACTTTACGCAGACAAGAAGCTTTCTCTTGCAATTGCATATCTCAAATGGATTTTTAATTTCTGGAGAGAGGTCTCGTGTGTGGTCGTCATAACTTTGGAATGAGATTAAGTAGGGTTCACATTCTGGCTCCGCCACTGATAGGGCGTCGTCCCTCACTCTCTTCACTTTTCAGTTAGCTCATAAATAAGGTGGTGATACTCATAGTGCCTCCCCTGTCTAGTTGTTGTTATCGTGACCCTATGCACAACAGAGCCAACACTGCCTGGCCCTGTGGCTTCCTCATCCTTGCTCTGTGTGAGCCATTGTTGAAGCCACTGTGCCAGTCCACCTCACTGAAGGTCTTCGTCCTTTTCGCTGACCCTCCACTTGACCTACCGGGGACTTGTCTCTCCCTACATAGCTGTTATGAATACTAGCTGGGATTACTTAATTTAGAAAGGAAAACAGTGTGATTACTGACATATCATAAATATTTAATACATATTATGTTATTATTACAAATTTCAAGATACAAAATACCTTCGTTAAATATCAATATCTGTGATGATATCACCAAAACCATTTGTATTTTTTCTTTGCTTTATTTTCTGTTCTAATAAGGCCATTTCTTCTTAATGTCTGAGGATAAATACAAGTGTCGCAGTCACATTTTAGCTCGATTACATTGATTGTACCATATTTTGAAATGCTTTTCATGTTTGCACATTGATGTAGGTTTTGTGGTGTACGGTGGAGGGTTTTGCCTACTGTGTGGCCCCCTCCCTTCCAGTGCTGTATACAGACTGTGCAAACTTCTTGCGAAACGCTCACCTCTCATCGCAGCTGTGCCTGCAGCTCCGCGCACTCTGGGTCCTCGGTCCAAAGCCTGGGTCTAAATTAATCGATCCAACACCACAGTTCCTGGTTCATTGTTAGTTAGGGTCTATTCTTCCAATCTTATCTTGTTTTTCCCTCCTTGTGGTCTACAGACCTTGCTCTGAGTTTCCTGCCCTCACATTCTGCCCTGAAGTCATGGCTTCAGCTCCAATTTCCGATGGCTGTGACCTGTAGGAGCCCTGGTGGTGCAGAGGGTAAGAGTTGAGCTGCTATCTGCAGGTTCAGCAGTTGGAAACCACCGGCAGCTCCGTGGGAGAAAGACTGGGCTTTCTACTCCTGTAAAGCGTCTCGGAAACCCACAGAGTGGCCGCTGAGTCAGCATTGACTCTTGACAGTGAGTGACTTGTAGGCACGCACACGTGCGGATCGGCCAGCAAGGGGGAAAGCCAGCTGCCTGGCACACACCCTCGCCAGCGGCCCTTCCTCCGGTCTCAGGCTTTCGTCCCGCTGAGCTCCGGTGAGAAATCGAGTTCTCACCATGCTGTCCCTGCAATGGACATCTGCTCCTTCCCTTAAATGCCTACTTGGTGGTCAGCAGTCCTTCAGCAGAAAGAACACCCTGGTGATGTGCCATGCACGCACTCCTACTTCTCAATGGAATGAAAAAAGGGAAAGGGCCAAACAGGAATCAGGCTGTGGGACATACCAGCTTCTGCTTTCTGACCCTTTTGGGGTTGGTTTTCAGAGGCTCCATGGTTACAGAGAAATGGAAACAAAGACTGTGTTCTCAGAACCCAGTGACATCAAAAGATGATGAGTACTTGACAGGTCACATGGCCTGCTGCCTTCATTTGATAGGTGCGTGCACAGGGACGAGAAGGCGCCCAGGCCAGAGCGCCGCTGAAAATCGTGGGCAGGCTGCAGCCTCATGTGTAGAAGCAGAGAATTATATTGAGGCAAATGATTGATTTTTGAGACAAAGCATATTTCCCCTCTCTAAGTTTTGTTTTATTTTAAAACACATGTATATGTATATATCTGAATACATATTCATGAGTCATATATGCATGTATATACATGAATATACGATACAATACGCATACAGTTTTATGTGGGTGCAGACATTGCATCATATCAGATGCTAGTTAAAACAGTATCCTCCAGTTCTCTTCATTTTCTTGTAAGCAATATTAAAAATCCTGTTTTTCAATAAGCTACACGTGGACACGTAGACACACAAGCTGAATAGGTGTGGGAAGGTGAATGGGACTGAAACCACATATAGACACATCCACACAAATATTTGACAGTCTGTGTATGTCTTTATATGGATTGCAAATATACTCAGGAGAGTAGTAGAGCACTTGGGGGCAAAGTCAGGAACATGCCATCATGCTGACCAAACACCTTTCGAGAAGGAGTCTCTGGGCCTGGGGCTCAGGACCACTGTCTCCTGGGAAATCAGAGTGAATTGTCATAACATAATTCACAAAGACAATATTCTATGTCCTACTTTGGTGAGCAATGACTTGGGTCTTAAAAACTTGTGAGCAGCGATCTAAAGTGCAATCCTTGGTCTCTCTCTGTCTCGAGTAAAGAAGAGTGAAGAAAATCAAAGATAAAGGCTAAGAGACCACACAAACCTCAGCCTCCCCAACCCTGAGCCTGGAGAACTAGATGATTCCCAGTTACCATGACGGGCCACTCTTAGGAGAGGGCAAAGGAAAGTCCTGGAAAGAGTGGGAGAAAAATAGGGAACAAAATTCAATAAAAAAAAAAAAGACCAGGCTTTCTTATGCGATAGGGAAAGGTAGGACCCACCCTTCCCCCAGAGACTGTGGCCCTGAGTCACTCTTCAACCCTGGAACTAAACTCACCTGATGGCTCAACATTCACCCAGACAAGAGGCAGATCTAGAAGGCGAACACTGCCGCCAGTGAACAATGAGCCATGTGCACTCCACGGGGTAGCATGTGCCCAGAGGTAAAGTTCTGAAAGTGGAATGGAATAAGAAAGAAGAATGAATGGAAACACAGGAAGAAGTAAGATAGCTGCTGTTTTATGGGGGCAGCAATCAGTGTCACAAAACAAAGTGTGTTTGAATTGTTGAATGGAAAACTAAGGTCCTCTGTAAACTTTACCCCCAAATCACAACAAAGGGTTAAAAAAAATAAAACAATCCCATTTGTACCTTACCATATTTTCATTCATATATATATATATATACATACATATATACATATGCACACACAAACTTCAAGGTTTTTTAAAAATGAAGCCACGTGATAAATGCTTTTCTGCATTTAGCTCTTCTCATTCAATAGAACCTCATGGAAACCCCTTCACGTCAGCTGATGTTATTCTAATTTGCTTATTAATGGCCATATAATTTTCTGTTTTTTATCCCAAACATCTTTATCCATTCCCTTGTTGGTATTTTTCACTTTATTTCCAGGTATGTCATAGTAGACAAAGCTGAAATAAATAAATTTGTACATATATCTTCATGGTCTTCTTTCTATGAAACAGTCAGGGAGTAATATTGCTGAATCTAAAGATAAATGCATTTTTAACTTTAATAAGTGTTGCCAGATGCTTTCAGATGTACTTTAAAATCTCACATTTTTTATACTATGTCAGAATACTGAATACCCTGTGCGAATTCTGCTGGAGTAGTCAGTCATGTGTTGGGCTGCTAACCACAAGGTCAGCAGTTCAAAATCACCAAGAGCTCTGAGGGAGAACAATGAGGCTTAAAAGAATTTATAAAAAATTATTTTACTGTCACAGAATTTGCTCATTATACAATTCATTGGTTTAGATATATTAAAAAGAGTTGTACAATCATCACCACAATTGATTTTAGATTTTATTCATTTTTGTATCTATTAGTATTAGCTCCTATCTCCCCCTGACCCCCCACCCCACCCTACCCACCCAATCTCTCCTGCCATAGCCCTAAGGAGCTTTTAATCTAGTGACTGTCTTTATAGATTTACTCATTCTGGGTTTCATAAAAAAAAATCTTATTAAAAAAAACACCGCAATAGAATAAAGCACAGAAACCTCAATACAAAAGAAAGCAGGAAATAATAAAAGGAACACAAGTTATGAATGGGTCAAAAGGTGAAACAAAGGATAAGGTGTTGAATTTAAACCTAACTGTAAGAACCCTGGTGGCATAGTGGTTACAAGTTGCACTGTGGACCACAAGGTCAACAGTTCAAAACCACCAACTGCTCTGAGGGAGAAAAATGGGGCATTCTACTCCCGCTAACAGTTGCAGCCTTTGGAACTCACAGGGGACAGTTCTACCCTGCCCTGTAGGGTTACTATGAGTTGGCATGGACTAGATGCCAGTGAGAGGTATCTGTAGTAGTCGATTTTCCACTGACCTCTGTGTGAGGAAAGTTGTCGTTCACATCCCTTATCAGTGTTTGGAGGGAGTTTAATGGGGGCAGAATCCATGTGAGGACTCTGTGGGGAGTACATGTGGGGCTTTCCCTGTCATCCACAGCCTTCTGCAGACAGGGTGCTCACACTCTAAGCTCTAGTGTGATTCCCTCCTCTGGTTGTGGATGCTGTCACTTACTATCTTTGGGCCCCCGGGCTGCTGCGCTCCTTCCACGCAGACTTGGCTGGCATCTCACTTAGATGGCTGCTTGTTTCAAGACAAGCCTTTAAGACTCTAGATGCCATTCTTTCTCAGAGCCGGGCCTCATCTGATTTCTTCACCACCGATCACTTCATGAGGGCAAGTATGGAGCAGGGCCATAGAAAAATTAGAGTTTTTAGTCTTATAAAGATCTGCAGTCTCAGAAACTCACAAGCTTTCTACTCGATGGCAGTGAGTTAAGTCCCTGTGTCACTGTCTGCCATAGGTTTCTCTGGGCTCGTCTGTTTTGACAAACTGATAGATGAATCTCTTGTACTTTCTCTGATCGCTCATGAGTCTAAGCATCTTACCATGTATTTATTGGTCATTTGGATTTACTTTGATGTGAATTGTCCATCAGTATTCTTTGTCCCTTTTCTTTCCTTCTCCCTCCCTTTTTAAAAAAAATTATTTTATTGGGGACTGGTACAATGCTTATCACAATCCATACATCCATCCATTGTCAAGCACATTTGTACATTTGTTGCCATCATCATTCTCAAAACATTTGCTTTCTACTTGAGCCCTTGGTATAAGCTCCTCATTTTTTCAACCTCCTTCATCGTTCCCCCCATCCTCATGAACCCTTGATAATTTATAAATTATTATTTTGTCATATTTTACACTGTCTGATGTCTCCCTTCACCCACTTTTCTGTTGCCCATCCCCCAGAGAGGAGGTTATAAGTAGATCCTAGTAATTGGTTCACCCTTTCTACCCTACCTTCCCTCCACCCTCCTAATATCACCACTCTCACCACTGGTCCTGAAGGGATCATCTGCCCTGGATTCCCTGTGTTTCCAGTCCTATCTGTACCAGTGTACATCCTCTGGTCTAGTTGGATTTGTAAGGTAGAATTGGGATCATGATAGTGGGGGTGGGGTGGGGAGGAGGAATCATTTAAGAACTAGAGAAAAGTTGTATGTTTCATCATTGTTATACTGCACCCTGACTGGCACGTCTCCTCCCCATGACCCTTCTGTAAGGGTATACGTAGTTGTCTATAGATGGGCTTTGGGTCCCCACTCTGCACTCCCCCTCATTCACAGTGATATGATTTTTTTGTTCCTTGATGCCTGATACCTGATCCCTTTGACACCTCGTGATCACACAGGCTGGTGGGCTTTGTTGCTTCTGAGCTAGATGGCTGCTTGTTTACCTTCAAGCCTTTAAGACCCCAGATGCTATATCATTTGGTAGCCAGGCACCATCAGCTTTCTCCACCACATTTGCTTATGCACCCCTTTGTCTTCAGTGATCGTATCGGGAAGGTGAGCACACTCCCTCCCTTTTAAAAAAAGTGATTTTCTTATAAAACCTCTGTGAAAATTTAGATATGGACCCTTTTTTATATTCCCATTCAAGTATTTTTCTCAAAGTCATCATTTATCTTTCATCATTAATTATATCTTCGTCAACATTTGATTTTGTAATGATGGATTTCGTAATGCAAATTCTTTTCTTTTACACAGTTAAGTATCTCTCCCTTTCATTTTCTGGCTTTCAGATGTTCAGATTTTGTTAAGATTCCTCTGCTCTTACATTACACATGCAACTTCTTTGATTTAAAAAAATGTAATATCGTTTTCTTCTTAATGTTCAAGTCTATAACTAAAAATCATGTTTGTGCGTGATAAATATTGCTAGTCTAAATGGTTTTCTTCTAAGTGGTTAACCAGCTGTGCCAGGACTACTCACTCAATGTAACCGTTGCCGTTGTCTTTGCTATATGTTGAGTAATACATCTTTGAATTGTGTAGGTCCTCACTCTTCCTTTTCATTGATCCCTAGTCTATAGGAATGAAATAGGACCACATTCAATTAGACCACAGTGCGTTTGAAAAACCTTTTATTGTGAATGGGTGAAAGTTTATAGAGCAGATCATCGGTTGTACATCTGCAAATTCATACACATTTTGTCTCATCTCATTCATTGCAATCCCCTCAGTATACCATCACGTATCTGGGTCTTCCCTGTGCTTCCCGTTTTCATGCCTTCCTCCTTTCTAACCCTTCTGACCTTTGTCCCTGGGTCAGTGCTGCACATTTGATCTTAAAGGTGGACGTCACTGAGGTTACTACTCCCTCTATCGACCTGTCTGTGGTTTGGCAGAAGCTTGAGCCAGGATGCTGGGCTCCATTCCAGAGCTGCAGGATAATTAAGGGCCTTGGTTGGGTGATTTCGCCAGTCTCTATCCTACCAGTAAGCCTGGTCTCTTTTATGACTTGGGGTTTTGATCTACATTTTTCTCCCACTCTATCCAGCACCTCCTAATGTGACCCCTTTCAGAGCAGTGGAGAATGGTAGTTGCCCACCATCTAGTTCTTAGGGGCGCAGGGTTGTGAAGATTGGTTTGCGTGCTCATTGTTTCCATGTGCTTTTTGCTTGGCTTCACTCTCCTGTCCTTCAGGCAGGGAGAGACCAATAGTGGCCCCGTAGAAGGTCACTAAGCCGATTTCTAAGACCCTAGACTCTGTCACAGTGGATTTGTATTGGATGTACTTATACTTGACAAGAAATGTTTCTACCTACAGTGCATTTTGTGCTTTCCTTAGCTTGTTTGAAGAAGCCTTTGTGGTGCACTGGTTCAAGCACTCAGCTATTAACTGACAGCCAGCTGCTCCTCTGGAGAAAGATGTGGCAGGCTGCTTCCATATGAGATTAAAACCAAACCAAACCAAATCAAAAGCGAAGCCTTAGCCAGAATTTTCTCCTGTGGAGCAGCTGGTGGGTTCAAACCAGCCACCTTTCACTCTGCATCGGAGTGCTGAGTCACTGTGGCAGCAGGGCTCCTGCATAAAGATTACAGTCTTGGAACCCCAATGGGGCAGTTCCACTTTATCTTCTGGGTTCACTGTGAGGGGAACTCAAGGGGAACCGGTTTGATGGGTATTTTCAGACGTTTATTTTTTATTTATGAACTGCCAGTCTTTGTAAGTTGTACGCTGTACTTAACTTTTCCCTAATGGCTGCTGGGATTCTAATTGCAATTGCCTTAATCCCTATCATTATGTTAGAAACCACTATTGAATTATCATGTCATATTCAGTTGGGGATTTCAAATATCAATGTGAAGACCAGGCTCCCCACAGGGACAGCCTCGATGCTGTAAAGTGCACTTTCCCCACCAGTACTGAGCTCAAGATGGCCAGGATGAGGGCACTGAGGGAAGGACAGGCACTGGCAGTCGGGAGAGTCCACCAGGTGTCAGGCTCTGCCCTGAGCCTTTTGTTCACGGTAACACACACATCTCCGTAGCATCTTAGACACATTGAGGAAACCTCTAGTCCTCGCTGACTCTAAAGCCATTGTCTTTTACTCTATCAGAAGCCTTGAGAGTCACATGATTTAAATCTATAAGTCACAGAAATTAACAGATCACTTTGAAGATGTCATAGTGTGGGTGTTTGAAAACAGGAAACACTGATGAGGACTGACCCTCCTCTCAGTTCTCCATTGATCAGAACTATCAAGTTTTCATAGTTTAAAAATATTTTCTCTTATTATTAATGTATTTTTAAAAAAATTTTCTCCACACTCATGGCCAGAAGCTTCAAAGTTTGGCATAAATAATTTTTCATTAAATCAATATTTATAGACCTTTTCCTCTAGGGGTATCACTGTAATAACACCGGAGAGAAAGTCAGGATAAAAACCAGACACAGCAACTGGATTTTTAGTCTTGTCTAGAAAGCATGTAGGCATAGTATTCTTTTTAAATCTATGACCATGAGGTCTAATTCAAACAAGTAAAGATGCCGCAAGTCAAGCACCTAAAGTAGACTTACTATTTGATTCCTGCTTTCAAACTGAGAGGTGTGTGGGAACAATTCATTCTAGACTCACGGATTCTGTATTTATAAAAATTTATATTTAGAAAAATGTGGGAATGAATCAGAAATTATCAGTCCCAAACCCCTTGATACTACAAAGTATCAAACTTTTTGAGGAGTGAATATTACAGTATAACTTGGTTGCTTTCTTCTATATCGTAATGAAATAAATGCTTATTTTTATTTTCATACTCACTCGCTGACATCAAGTCTGTGCTGATGCATAGCTACCCCGTCGGTTTCTGAAACTGTATTTTTATTTTAGACATTTATTTTTATCGTCCCTGATCAACTTATCAATCAACTAGAAACGTGGAGGTAGATCAGTGTTTCCTAAAGTGGCGATACCGCCCCCTGTAGGATGCTGGAATGATTTAAATTTACACTCAAGTCAATATTGACTGACTCATAGTGACCCTATAGGACAGAGTAGAACCGTCCCTGTGGGTTTCTGAGATTGTAACTTTACAAGAGTAGAAAGTTCCCTAAGAACAGCTGGTGGTTCCAAACTTCCGATCTTACGGATGCTGCCCAGTGTGTAACCACTCTGCCAGCAGGGCTCCTGGTGGGACCCAGTGGCGCTGCAAACACAGGCTCGTACACTTTTTCTTGGGCTCTGGGCTATCGCACAAAGGGTTTTAACAGTCAGAGGGGCACAGAGGAATTGTTTTGTTTTTTTCTGAAAAGAGGGCAGTAAGACAAATACATTGGGAACCCATACTTTAGATCAAGGGTCGGCATACTTTTGAGATAGAAGAGCCAATTCTGTCCCTCAAAACAATTTAAAAATTATTTGAGAGTGATAAATATGTTTGTAGAAACAAATGAAATCACCATTATCTGAATAATATCCTTTAGCGGTTTTATAAATTAAACTATGATAGTTTGATTTCCATTTTCAATTTTACTTCAGAGCCCCTTGCACCTACCAAAAGAGCCACATTTGGCTGGAAAGCCACAGTTTGCCGACCCACAGTCTACATGAATACTTATGTGTTTATTTCCTTTTAACTAAACTCTACACCAAATTCACTGCCATCGAGTCAATTCTAACTCATAGCAACCCTACAGGAAAGAGTAGAACTGCCCCTCTGGGTTTCTGAGACTATAGATCTTTATAGAAGTAGAAAGCCTCCTCTTTCTCCCACTGAGCAGCTAGTGGTTTCGAACTGCTGACCTTGAAGTTAACAGCCCAACTCTCAATCTACTGTGTCAACTAAAAACTAATAATCTAAACTAATAAGATCTACATTCAGCCATTCATTGAATATTTGTTGAACATATCCATCTTCAAGGCCTGCTGCAGGCACTTGGAAGACAGCAGTGAGGAAAACAAAGTCCTGCCTTTGTGACACCCCCCTTCCCGTGAGGGACAGGAAGTGGAAACAGTGAACTAAAAATGGAATAAATAAACACATTTTATAATATGATAGCAGGTGGCAGAAAAGGAGCAGACTGGCAGATTTCAGTAGTACTGGGAGTGAAGTTATGAGGCCACGTGAAGAATAAAATAAGGTGTGATTGAATATGTGCAGAACAAAGTAGGTAGAACGATGCCCCACCTGGAACTGCAGAGACGTGGTGCTGTCGAGCGTGATTAGAGGAGACCTCAAAAGCAAATATGAATAGAAAACAACACCAAGGAATCCTTGTTTTCCTTAGAATGGAAGGAATAGTCTTGGAAGACACAGTAGTTTCTCCAGCTCCACTAAAGATGCTATTGACAGAAATGTGCTCAAGAAATGTAGACTCCCTTTGTGGGAGAGCTGCTGGATTTCCCAGGCCATTGTATTCTAAGATGTGATAAATGGGATGGCAATGAGACATCCTATGAGATCATGTCCATGTGAGGTGATTAATTTTTTTATCTATAAATAAAGTCACATGGAATGCACTGCATAAAGATTATCTTTTATTATTACATGACTGGAATCATTTATATGCTGTCATAAATTATTTAATAAATCAGTGATATCCTCCTAATAGGGACATGAGCCAGAGTTTAAAACCCCTTTCTCGTTCCATAATTCCATCATATCCCCCTTAACGACAAAAAGAGTGGTTAGGAAGCGTGAACCCTCTGTGGGAACTTACTTACAAGTAGAACGCCATCATAATGTACACACACACTCAAAAGCTTTGGCATAACACCGAGAGGGAAATTTTGTTTTGTTTTCTCTGCATCTGTTTCACCACAAGAGAATTGGAGACCTGGATTAATTCTTCAAATTGCTCCATGGAATAAGTTAATCACATCAGGTAATTCAAGTTTTCGCAGCTCCTGCGATTGTGTACCACAGAAAGAGAGGCTACCTGAATCCATTACATATTTTCGTTGGTTTTTTTCTTCTTTGTTGGTGAGTTGGAGGGTGGTGAGCAAGATGGGACAGCCCATGTCCCTGTAAACGTAGCAGCTTGTTGTAAGGCTGTATCCTGGTTGGAAATGATCTCATGCACCGAGTCTGCAGGTGGCTAGCATCTCTGTACCACATGGAGCAAGAAGCTGATGGTATGGCATTGTTGTTCAAGAGTGTGCAAAGATTCCTTTTTGCCCATAAATCAGGGAGCATGAATGAGATGTAATTCTCAAGGTCCTTAAACTCTTAACTAACCTTAGCCCACACAGGAACTTGTTACAAGTTGCATCTTATTTCTGATCTCAGTTTTGTTCTGTTAGATCAGTGGTTCTCAATCTTCCTAATGCTTTGACCCTTTAATACAGTTCCTCACGCTATGGTGACCCTCCAACCATAAAATTATTTTCATTGCTACTTCATAACTATAATTTTGCTACTGTTATGAATTGGGCCACTCCTGTGAAAGGGTCGTTCGACCCCCAAAGGGGTCACTACCCACAGGTTGAGAACTGCTGTGTTAGATGAATTGTGCTTTTATTTATGTATGGATATGTGTATATATATATGCTGTGATGCAGTAGAGATCAAGTTAAGTTTCTTCCTTCCTTATTGGGTTAGAGTAGGAACCAGGGCCTGAAACCAGTTCATTCTGGTTTAAAACCCTGGTAAAAATTTGCATTTCCATCCCAGATCATTGAATCAGAATATATATTTTAACAAGATCCTCAGATGTTCTTGTGTGTGCACAGATCTATAAGGGGTCTATAAGTCAAATCACTGAAATATCAGATTTGTCTAATTCTAATGTACATACACAGCAGGTGCCTATAACAGGAGCTTTGGAGACACAGTGGTTACTCCCTGAGCTGCTAACGCAAGACCAGCAGCAACTCTGAGGGAGAAAGAAGAGGCTTTCTACTCCTGTAAAGAGTTAAACTCGCAAGGGCATTCTGTTCTGTCCGACAGGGTGGACTCAGTGGCAGGACTTTGTTTTTGGTTGGGTCCATAATTTTAGTTCAGAAGCAAACATAAAAGTCTTAAAATGGTCATTGCTTTTCTTAGTAAACAATGTCCATTTAGAATTCACTCATGTCCCAATTGACGATTCTGATTTGCACAAGGAAGGGATATACTTTTTTTTGTTTGGGGGGAATTTTTTTGCTTTGATTCCTTCTCCTCCCATCCAACAGATCATCTCATCAGAAAGAAATTTCTGCTTTAGATAAAATCTTTTAATGGCCTTGGGTTTAGACTCATATCAACACTTAACTAATATAAGCCTTTCTGGAGAACTGAGGGATATTTGTAGATCACAATGCTTTTGTTAAATGCTAAATGAAGGGGTTAGAAAAAGAATCTAGTTTTTTTAAGAAGAAAAACAACAAAAACACTCTGATGTTTTAGAGACAAATGCCATATAACTGTTTTAGTTAATGATTTACTGTTTCATAAAGGATAAGTCAGTTTTGTTATAATCTTATAACCAGGAAAGGGCAGGTGAATATTT
Source organism: Echinops telfairi (assembly GCF_000313985.2). Lineage (NCBI taxonomy): Eukaryota > Metazoa > Chordata > Mammalia > Afrosoricida > Tenrecidae > Echinops > Echinops telfairi. The sequence goes on along the minus strand of NW_022111324.1, from coordinate 27,227,247 downwards.
TTAGTATTTTATCGGCTTAATTAATGAGATAGCCCATGTAGTGAGCCCAGTGAAAATAACTACATGATGGACTATTATTCAAAATTACGTAGTGGGGACAATGGGGAGAGAGAAAAGAAACTTGAGACCATTGATATCTAATAGAAATATAATGAAAGTCAGCATGGAAAATTTAAATTTGTACTAACTGCATTTATTCTTCTATTTATCCAAGAGAAATTAGGTTTCTTTGTCTCTCTATATAATAGATGTACTAGGGCACTTTAGAATGTTGGTGGAAAATGAAATTCAAAGATAATAGAATTTTAAAATGAATTTTATGTGAGTGTGTGTCTGTGTGTGGAAAGAGAGAGAACGAGAGAGCTTAGTGGGAGAAAAGGAGAAAGTAGCCTGGAGGTTGGGAATTCATGACGCCAGATTGGAATGCCATCATGGGAAGTGCTATTCAAACATGAATTAACCGAGCCTCACTTAAAGCATACTGCTTCATAGCTGAAAGGAAGCTGGAGAGCCCGCCTCTCTTGTTTCAAATGAGAAAGCAAAGTCGCTCACCTTAGCTTCTGAGGCAGTTCGTGACAGAATTAGAGATGGTACCCGTTTTGATTCAAGTTAGCCACTTGTTGCCTCGGTACCAGGCTGTCCCCAGGTACTGAGTCATATTTCCCTTTGCCCATTCATTTGAGTAAATAAAATAAAATCACACACATTGAGTGCCAGGCCCTGTGTCGTGGCCTTAGGCTCAGCGATGTGTGAGACATTCCTCCAGGACGTCAAGGTGTGGCGGACCCTAAGTCCATCCAGCTGTGCGCTGCGGCAGGGGTGACACCTGCAGCTTCCGAAGCATGTCACACTTGTGTGTCACCACGTCTTGACCTTGCTTCATTTCCGTGCCTAGCAGGCGTCAATACTGACTTTGCTGGACATTCGTGGCCAGTTCTCAAGTGCTCTGAGCTCCATCCGTGGAGGCAGCAAAACATGTGGAAGAAGGCTGTGGCAGAGAATGAGTCTTGTCGCTGAGATCATGCTGCAGAGTGCTTGGTAGACTGAGCCAGGAGCTGCCCTGCGCTCCACCCTTCTTGAAGGAAAGCAGAGCCAGTCGTGGGGTGAGAAATTGCACTCCCTTTGGTCTAGTTACTTTACAAATCCCTTGGTCTCAGCTGGGCAGTGTTGTGTGCCCACAGCGGTTCTTGGGAGAGTAGGAGGGAAGCTGCTGTGGGGCCATGGTGACTTTCTGGAAAGATAATGATGGTCTGGGGAAATGAGGGGATTAGTCAAAGAAAATTCATTAAGTCGGCATAAATCTTCCTGGAAATAAGAGTGAACAATCTTTCATAAAGTTTGAGCCCCAAATACAGCAATCGTCAAACCTTTTATTGCTTCAATTGCTGTGTATATAGGTATATATTTTTACGTTGCTTCATCAAGATATATATGCAATTGTATAATCTGTTTTATTTGCAATTAGGATGATCCCAAACAACTTTTCCATGGTATTTCTACATCATAATTGTTGTTTTAGTGACTGTACCATATTCCACTCGGTGATTGGATCATGTTTTGCTTAAGCTTGTTGTTAGTCAGGTTATGAAACAAGATGTACTTTGGACTTTACTGAAAATAGTTGTGAATGCTTTGAGGTTCTAAAAGCAAGTCAAGTTTTACCCTAAGTGCTAAACTGTGCTATGTGAGCCCCTCAGTGAGAAAGTGCATGCTGCTTCCACTTACAGACCTTCCAACCCCCGACCCCACAACAGCATGCTTTCCAGCCGCCTCTGGCTTAAAGCAGTTATGCACAATTGGTATACATTGTGGGCTCAGCTAACCCAGAAGTTAAAAAGAATTCTGTTGGCAGCATGGCCTTTTCTTGTAATAGGACAGGAATGTAGACACTGTTTTTACTGCTGCATAGTTGCTGAAGTCCCCTTTTTGAAAAAAGAAAAGAACTAGTCCTTAAGAATTGTAAAACTAAGTTGTATTCTATCATAGAAAACCGAAGAACATGGGAATTGTGCCCTGTGTGACACCCCCCTCACCCCCCACCCCTCCACATCGGGGTGAAGCATGAAGGGAGAGTAGCAGAGCAGTAAGGGGAGCAAAGAAACAAAGCCCCAGAGGAGTCCCAAAAATAGGCTTCCAACTTGGAGGACAGGGCTTGGCACCTCACCAGACTTGATAGGAGAAGATACATAAGGGAACTATTTATAGATACTCTCTTCTCCTTTCTCATGTCTATCTATATAAGATAGGCAAGATAAACAATCCTGAGGAGAAAGCAATGGGATCAATGGTTCTAGGAGGACAGGAGAGAGGATGAGGCGGGGGAAAAAGGAGAGATGAGCCAACAAACACAAGGACAAGGGAAGAAAAAGAGATCTAGTATCGATGATGGTGAGGAACATGTAGAACGCCTGCTCGGGTTCGATCAAGGGCAATGTAGCTGAGAGGAATTGTAGAGAGCCAAGTGAAGGTTGAACATGATAGTGCAGGGGTTCTCAACCTGTGGTTTGCAACCCCTTTGGGGGGTCGAAGGACCCTTTCACAGGAGTCACCTGATTCATAACAGTAGTAAAATTACAGTTATGAAATAGCAACGAAAATAATTTTATGGTTGGGGGTCACCACAACATGAGAAACTGTCTCAAAGGGTCATGGCATTAGGAACCACTGTGACAGTGGGATAGGAAGAAAGTAAAAGGAAACAGAGGAAAGAACTAGGAGGGAAAAGACATTTATAGAGGTATAAACCCAGACATGTGCATATGTAAATATATTATTATATAATGATAGGGATATAGGCCTATGTACATATGTTAAGTGTAAAGGAAGCAGATGGACATTGGGCCTCTACTCAAGTACTCCCTTAATACAAGAACACTTTGTTCTAATAACCTGGCATTCTGTGATGCTCACCTTCCTGACTTGATCACTGAAGACAAAATGGGTGCATAAGCAAATATGGTGAAGAAAGCTGATGGTGTCTGGCTATTACAAGGTATAGGGTTTGGCTTCTTAAAGGTTTGAGTTTAAACAAGAGACCATCTTGCAGGGAAGCAACCAAGCCCACATGGAAGAAGCACACCAGCTTGTGTGGTCACGAGCTGTCGATGGGATCAGGTCACAGGCATCGGAAGAGCCAAAACAAGCAACCATATCGATGCAAATGAGGAGTGAAGACCCAAAGTCCATCTTTAGACAATTGGACATCGCCTCACAGAAGGGTCACAAGGGATGGACGAGTCAGCTCAGGTGCAGTATAGCACCAATGAAACATACGACTTTTCTCTAGTTCTTTAGTGCGTCCTCCCCTCCCACTGTCACTACCCCAGTTCTACCTTACAAATCCAGCTAGACCGGAGCATGTACGCTGGTACAGATAAGAGCTTTCAACACAAGGAATCCAGGACAGATAAAGGTAGGGGGAATATGGGGGGAGAAGAAGGAGAAAGAGAGAACTGATCACAGGGATTGATATATAACCCCCTCTCCCAGGAGGGACAAACAACAGAAACGTGGGTGAAGAAAGGCAGTGGATGGTATAAGATGTGAAAATAATAATCATTTGTAATTTATCAGGCATCCACAAGGGTTGGGGGGGCGGGGAGGAGCTGATACCAAGGGCTCAAGTAGAAAGAAAATGTTTTGAAAATGATGTTAGCAACATAGGTGCAAATGTGATTGGTACAATTGATGTATGAATTGTTTTAAGAGCCGTAAAAGCCCCCAATAAAATTATATATATATA
>NW_022111324.1:27181491-27223405 GCF_000313985.2 Echinops telfairi | reverse complement strand
AAAAAAACCCAAAAACAAACAAAGAAAACCATCCTACAGGCAGTTCTGCTCTGTGAATACCCATGGCTGCTCAGAGTTGAAAATGGACTCGCTGGTACCAGCTACAACTTTCCAACCTGAGGAGGTAGCCCTGGGACGAGCCCACATGCCCCCTTCTCTACCGGGCAAGATGAAGAGTCTTTGGGCATCTGGGCCACCACCCCTCACCTTAGGAACAGAACGGAGCCTGGGTCAATTTCATTTTTCAAGTCTTTGGCTGAAGATTACAAATAAGGAGATGAAAGAGCTTTTATCCTAGAGAAAAGAAGGCTGTTGCAATTTGCATTTTCAGGTGTGGTTAGGTACTTTGGGGACTAGAAATTAACTTTCTGCCTATTATTTTGCTCTCAGTCTATAGCTTGACAAAATGAGTTATTTGCTCAGGGGCCCTGGGCAACGACCTGAACATCTTTGGTCCTCAGGTATGGTTCCATCTGGGTGAGATTAGTGTGCAAAGACAGTGGGTGCAGAACTGGCTTTGGTTCTCAGGTTTTCTACCTGTCTCATGAGACCACTGCGAGCACCAAACAGGCTGATGTAAACTGTAAAAGCTCTGACACATGCAAGGTAGATGCTATAAGTAATTGTTAGTGATGATGCGGAGTGGAAAATCCCCAGACAGCACCATCAGACGACGAACACACACGGGTGAGTGTGTCAGATCAAGTGATGACAACCTGTGCCCGTGGTTTGATCCCTCGCCAATTAAATCACTGGCGGACCCACGCCACTGTCTGCCTTTACCTACGGGAAGTGTGCTGACGTAGACAAGTCGATGCAGTGTTTGGAGGCCCTGGTTGAAAGTTATTCGTAGAACCAACCCCAAGAATGCCCCGAGTCCTCTCTGCATTACAGAGACAAATTCTACTCTTTGTACATAGTGATTACCCCTCAGACAAGAAAGTGTCGTCAACGATCAAGGGCAACCCTGTGGCCAAAGGCACTTCTTCCTGCTTCTTTGGAAACTCAAGCTTGCTTTCCATTCCAGCCAAGCGGGTGTTTGCCGCCGGGGCGGGACCCATACAACGCTCCCCTGTGCCAGGGGAGGCACACGACCCAGTTTCCGCGGTCCGAGGTGAAAGATATTCTGCCTGTGTGCATTGCCACAGCTGCCTGTAAACCATTACATGGCGAATGCTTTTTTAAACTCACCTTTTAAAGAGGCAAGGAGGTATCTTTCATTTGTTATTCGTGGTTTTGTTTTTGTCAGTGTCATTATTCGCCCCCCCCCCCCCCAGGCCTTTTCAGCAGCATCTCTACCAACAGTTCTTAGTGGATTGGAAGCCAGTTCTGCACCCACTGTCTTTGCACACGAATCTCACCCAGATGGAACCATACCTGCTTGTCTGGGCTGATGGGAAATGATTGATCAAGACATTCTCCTGACCTGACTCTGCTCAGCATGTAAGGCGAGCAGGGCGGGCAATGGCATTTTTTTCTAGCACATAGAAAGCAGCCGCTCCCAAGCAGGGGCAGGTGTGACAGTTTGCTTCCAGGAAGATTTACAGCTTGGAGACCCTCTGGGGTTTCCCCAGGGTCATGGTGATTTGGAACACACTCCGCAGCAGTGGATTTGGTGTGGGTTTGCTAAGTTTTCTCTTTCCAAGAGTGAGATTCCTCCTTCTCGGAGTCTTTCTTCTTCAGAAGCACTCCACTGTTTCCGCTTCATTTTAAACATTATGTAAAGCATAAACCCGATGTATAGAAGGCTGATCGCCCTCTGTGACCAGCCTTGCCCCTGTCCCCGGAGGCCCAACCTCGGCAGCGCGGTGGTGTGCGCCGAACTCCCATCAAGAAAAGAAACCTGGGGTATTGTTTTCGATTCCTTTTCTTCTTCAATGATTGCCACTTGTACTCATTCGGTTTACTTGCACATTGTTAGGAGTTTCTGGATGATGAAAATGCTGAATGCTTTCAGCTTCTACTTGAAAGGGGGCGGTCCTGAGTCTGCCCAGCAGTGCCTCAAAAGAAATTCCTGGCAGTCTGCTTCCAAACACTTAGTGATTGCAAACTCCGGAGCCCAGTTGTACTCCCCGACACACACGGGGTCACCAGGAGCCGGCTCCACTCAACATCAAAGGGTTTTCATTTTGTGTCAGACACAGCTACTTCTGTGGTTGTGTTTTTGGACTTAAAGGTTAGATTCATTCATCTACACAACCACATCTCACTATCAAAATTAACCAGGTGTAGTGGTTACGAGTTAGGCCACCAGATCCCCAGCGTCTGAAGTTCAAAGCCACCAGCCACCCCATGGGAGAAACATGGAGCTATGTATTTTCGTTAACAGTTACAGCCTTGGAAACCCACAGGGCAGTTCTGCCTTGACCTACAGAGTCCCTATGAGTCGGCATTGACTCTGAGGCCGTGAGTGTGTGTGTGTTTTTGGTCAAGACTAGGTTGTTATGCAACAGTCGGCTTTACTTGAAAACACGAGATGGAGGATGTCTACTACAGAATTACACATCTGCCAACTGGCATCACCCTGTAACTGTCAAATCACATCATCTCGGAACTGCCAAACCACGGAGAATCCCGGCCCAGCGAAGTGGACACGGAACCCTAACTGTTCCTGCCAGGGCTGCTCTCACGTCACGCCTCAGCGTCTGTTCTGGCAGATGTAAGTCATTAGTGGGCAAAATCATCAGGGAGTAGATTTTTTTTTAACTGTGAATAAGTTGAGGGTTTACATTTCAGATCTTCATTTTAGCAATCACCATTTTAAGCAGCTGATTAAACCTCCCAATGGCTCCCTATACTCCAGTCCCCGTTTTACCCCATCTCTCTCTCTTATAGTATTGTATTTCACCTTCAGAGGGTAGATTTTTCTGTGTGTGAAATGTTGGATAACAAGATAGTCGGTAAGTGAGGACTAACTATATTAAATACATCGTTTTGGGTTCTTAGTCTGTCATTCACTAGAAGATGAGTAATGTGACATTAGAAACGATACTATTTTCAATGTTGTTTCCCCAACAGCTAGCTCAGTGCCTGGCAAATAAAACACTGTAGTTAGATGACCCCGGAGGACTAAGTAGAACTTCCTCCCAGGGCTTCCAAGGCTGACCACCTTTACAGAAGTATGTATCTCCTTCAAAGCAGCTGGGAGTCTGGACTGCTGACCTTTAAAGTTAGTGACTGAGCACTTTAACCACTGTTAAAATGGGTGCCACCAGCACCCTTTTTCTTAGGGCCAACACTAATAAGTCATTTCAGGAATAAGGATTGCAAATAAAAATCAAATGGAGCCCTTTTTTCGGGTCTCCCGAGTCGGAGAAGAGTCTTCTTTCACCGATGCCCATTGGGTTGATCTGGACCAGGCTTCTTGGCTGCATGGGCAGAAGTAGGAGGGAGGCCCCCACAGACCCAGCTATACACAATACTTCATGTCTCAGGGACCCCAGCAGACTTGGCAGAAGAAGCAGAATCGTGTTTTCTCAAAAACATGGTGCAGCGTCAGGTGCTTGTGTGTCCCAATCTAGAAACTGATGATGCTCCGAAAGTTCCGGCCCTGATCCTTGCCCGTCTAGAGGGCTGTGGTGGGCAAGAGCTTGCACTGGGACCACTTGCAGCTCTGAAACTTGCACTCCCCCCAGTGAAGGATTTGCACATGGATGGGGAACTTGTTGCATCTGCCCTTGAGGTTGCAGGTGCTGTAGAGAGCTTCACCTTTGTTGTAGAACAAGCACAGCTTGGTAAAAGGCAGAGGTCATCCTGTAGAAGCAGCATCTGAAGCTGGACCTCACTGAGGCCCAAAGCCTGCAGTTTCTCAGGACTTGGATATTGTCAGATGTGAGGGCAGCATGGGAAAGGGTACAGGTAGACCAGCAGTCATGGTCTAGGTGCTTGCCCAGTAGGTGGTGGTGGCAGGGGTGCAGCTGGTGCCAGGCTGGACACTTGGTACACTAGTAGTGGGCACAGAGGCCCCAGGCAGACATGGCCACCATCCTGGAAGCTGCACCTATATTGTCCCTGCTGAGGGCCTCAAGTGTAGCCACGTCCAGCAGCATCCTGGGCCATGAACCAGCAACACCGGCATATGAAAAATAAACAAACGCTGTGGCTGTTGAGTGGCTTCCAACTCATAGCAACCCCATAGGACAGAGAACAGCTCCGAGGGTTTGTAGACTTTTATAGAAGACTTTTATAGAAGTCTGTAGGCTTTTATAGAAGCAGCCAGCCTCATCTGTCTTCCTGAGTGACTGGTGGGTTTGAACCACTGACCTTGTGGTTAGCAACCCAGCACAAAACCCACTGTGCCTCCAGGACTCCACGTACCTGGCAGATAAATAATATTCACTAACTGAATAACACACACATGCACACACCTACGTTGTCAGCTGCTGTGGAGTTGGCCCTCAATGTGTGGTGATAGCCCTGGGTGGCAGGATTGGACTTTCTGTGAGCCATAGGCTTTTTCGTTGATGGATTTTCCTGAGTAAATGGCCAGGCCTTCCTTCTTAGTGTGGAAGCTCCACTGAACCCTGTTCAGCATAATGGCCACACACAAGCCTCTGCTAACAGATGGGCGAGACACACACACACACACACGTATATAGGGTCTTCAAAAAGTTTGTGTAAACAGTGTGCTAAGTTTTTAATTCCGTTTTTCTGTCAACTTTTTGAAGTCCCCTCCTATGTATGGTTTCTATGTATGGGTCCCTGGGCCAGCTGGTCTAGCTAGGTAACTGGACATTTGTATGGACAGAGTCCTTGCGAGTTCCCTCTAGGTTGTCATGCACCTCAGCGCTCCTCCCAGCAGCCGTCATGTCTGCTGTGCAGCTGCGTGTTGTGCCCGTTTGCCTGATCAGCTGCTGTAGTTTTGTTTTGTTTTTTTAAGTGTGTCAGCCCAAACCAAGCAAGGCTTTAATGACTGCCTGCTAAAATGTAGACACAGGATGCGTCCGGCAGCCAGTCTGCCAATCTAAGGGATCTATCTGCAGGAAATGAGGTTAGTCTGCCGTCACCTGTTCTCATAATTACCACTTCCTTCTCTGGGTTGACAAACAGCCTCCTAATAATTACAAGTTGAAAATCCACAAGGCACACTGCTGTTAGCCTGGTGAGGCATGGAGCATTTTTCTGTGTGGTTGAAAATGCCTATCCAAACAGTCTGCATGGAAAACACTTTGCTTTCATCTGCCTGAGAAGCCCTGTACACACTCTGAATGAGTTCTCCCAGTGGCCCTAGAGGACTGAACCAAAATGCCCCCGTGGGTGTCCGAGGCTGTGAATATTTATGGGACTGGAAAGCCTCATCTTTCTCCCGCTATGAGTTTGGTATTTGTTTGTGGAGCGAGTTCTTATGTCCCTGCATTTCCACATAAAGCCTCCCCTTGTAAGGCATGCGCAGGTCTCCGCACCTTTTTCGTGGCCTGTTCCTTGTTCCTTCCTGCTAGGTCTGTGTCTTCTAAAGCAGATCTGGTTTGGTCAACGGGTGAGTGTTTTATAGTCAAGTACGTTACAAAAGCAGTTTAACAGTTTCTGGTACTTGACTTGGTCCTCCTATGTAGACCCTGGGGCACATTTTCCACGGTGGGCATGGATAAATTATGTACCGTATATACTCGTGTATAAGCTGAATTTTTCCAGCACATTTTTAATGCAGTTTTGTGGTAAAATTAGGTGCCTTAGCTGATATTCGGGTTGGCTTATACTCCAGTATGTATGGTAATTAAAACTATCACCATCTTATTGGGGATGAACATCACTCATTTTTCACATTGACGAAAGGCTTCCTTTTTGTGTGTCTTTTACTTTTAATAATATTACCCTTTGTTCTGACTGGGCTTCAGTCCCCTTATTTGTAAAATGAATAGTGTGCTCGGATGATCCCTAAGGTATATTCAAATTCTAGAACTACGTGATTCTGAACTCTGAGGCAAAGGAAACACAATTCCTTTAAGAATAACTTCAAAATTAAACCACAGTTAGATTGCAATCGATGTCAACTTCCTGGTGAGGATACTGGCACGATTGTTTTGCAAGAAGTTACCATTGGGGACAGTTGGTGGCAGGGCACATAGGATCTTCTTTGCACTGTTTCTTACAACTTCATGTGAATTGATAATAAATAAAAAGTTTTGGGTTGTTTTTTTTTTTTTTTTAAAACAATAAAACCCAAGTGTTATAATAGGACAGTGGAGGTCAGGGGCCTTCGCTTGGCTATATTCTATCATGGACAAGTTACTTAACCTTCCTAAAAGCCAACTTCCTTGTTGGTAAAGCGGGCACGTTAATTATGGTGTTGGTGAAAAATATTGAAGGTACATGGACTATTGGAAGAACAAACAAGTATGAAGTGCAATCAGAATGCTCCTTAGAAGCAAGGCAGGCCAGACTGCCGTACGTACTTTGGACATGTTATCAGGAGAGACCAGCCCCTAGAAAAGGGCGTCATGCTCGGTCAAGTCGTGGATCAGTGACAGGAAGACGAACCTCCGTGCGATGGGTCTTGGTTCAAACGTAACAATGGTGAGGATGGCTCAGGACCAGACAGGGTTTTGTTCTCTTGGACATATTGGAACTAACTTGATGGAAGCATTACATGAGAAAATGCGTAGAAGCCTCATGTGATACCAAATGTGTGATTCTGTCTCCTAACTCCCTGTCACCTCGGTATCAAACACCTGGTGAGCTAGTCGTCTGTTTCCGTCCAACTCACTGACTGAAACATTGACCAGAGCCCCAGGAGCTAATCGCTGTGGGAAAGAAGGGGGAGACACATCTTGGCCGTGTACTCAACCGTCAACTCCCCGGGACTAAGAATCGTTTAGAAAGGCATTGCACCACGTGATACCAAAAGCCGAAGCCATTGCTGTGGAGTGAATTCCTACTGGAGGCAACTCTCTGTTACAGGGCCAGACAGCTTCGTAGAGTTGTCTTGACTGTCATCTTTACAGAAGCAGACGCCCAGGCCTTTCTTCCACGGTGCTCCTGGGGGGTTCAAACCACCAACCTTGAGCTTAGTAGGCGTCACAAACTGCTTGCACATCCAAAAGCAAACTCCCTCCCCTCGAGTCAATTCTGATGCACGGCAACCCTACAGGACAGGGTAGAACCGCCCCTGTGAGTTTCTGAGACTACGACTCCTTAAGTGAGTGGACAGCCGCAGCTTTCCCCTGCTGAAGTGCTCAATAACTGCTGGTTTTCTTCCTCGCACGCCCCTCCACCTTTGCTCCAGAGGAGAAAGCAAGGCAAGCAGCTGCCTTGCTTTCTCCGTGAAAGGACAGAGCAGGGCCTGCATGGTGTCTTCGTGGGGCGAAGCCCATGGCAGTGCACTGAGTCACGCTGTGACGTAACTTTTCTGAATAGCCAGGCAGAGCAGCTCACATGGGCCGGTGTGGCTTCCCAGTGAAATAACAAGGCAGCTTTCAAACCCAGCCAGAGTCAGGGAGTCCCGACACAGCAACCCCGGTCGAAAGCCAGAAGGACGACCACGGCCTTGGAGCTCCGGTGTGTCCGTTGGCTCAGACGTGCTATAAATCTGCATAAATGGGGAAAACAAAAGCAATTTCTATTTGGCTGGTTCTTTGAATGACTGTCCCACGGGACCTAGTTTTCCTTCCCTTGCAAAATCTTTAATCATGGCTCTCAAGTATGAGCTCTCCTTGCAGCTGCACTGATGAGGACATGGAGAGACGATGGAGAAAAATGCATTTCTAAAGACTTCTTGGTCCTGGGAATTGACTGTTGAAAGGACAGCCAAGCTGTGTCTCCTGCTTCTTTCCCACAATGCTTAGCTCCGGAGGACTCTCTCTTGGCTCTCCATCCGGTCTTTCATCAGTGTGGTGGATGGACACACAGTAGATGGCTAGCTCACCAGATTTTTGGATGATTCTGAGGTGAATGGGAGGTCAGGGACAGAATTACAGTGTGTAAGTGGTTTTGTCAGGTTCGGGGACACTGGGCCAAGCATGGTAAATTGTCGCTTAATTGGGATAATGTTTATACCTGATTTCAAGACCAAAAGAAGAGATAAATGTTAGAAAAAACTCCCAATTGACAAGAGTTTTAGGCGGGGGTTGGGGGAGGGAGGAGACATGAGGCTTTATGAAAGACTTAAGTCAGCAGTATGAGGTTCAGAAAGCTTAGGAATCAGAACCGTTCACTCGCCAGAGCAGACTTGGTGTATTTCACTAGGTGCTGGGAACCCAATTTTAAGAATGATTTTGATAAACTGGAATTGATCACTGGCGGGAGGGAGGAAGGAAGGGAAATGGTGGCCCGAATCAAAACAGAAACACAAGATACATTGTTAAAGAATGGCTGGAGGAAATAAGGATATTTCATTTAGAAAAGAGAAAAAAACCCTTGGGGACATGATTGCTGGCTTGGTAGAGGAGAAACTTGTCTACTTTGCTCTCTGTCAGAAATGGGATTAATGAGTGTGCATGAGCAAGGGAATTCGTGGAAACAGCTTTTGGCTCAGTAGAAGGAACATTTTTTCCCAATAATTAGTGCAGATCGATGAGGGAAAGGGCGATTTCATTAACTTGTGAGCTTCCTGTCACTCGATATGTTCAAGCTGAGGCCAGGGGGGTGTCTGTCCGGGATTGTGAAGACCCCCGAATGCTGGATGAGAGCTGGGGGTGCGAGCCCTTACAGAGTACTTCCAGCACCCGTGCCTGTGATTTCAGTAAGCACCAATGCCAAGGGCACTTTTGACATGCCAGACCTCGTTTTTTCTGCTCTAGGCACTGACCTTGACCAGCTGTGTGACCTTCACTAGGAAACTATCCATGTCTGGTGCCAGTTTCCACACCCAAAAAACTAATGGTGTCTAAGTTGCTGCTCAGCTGGGTGTCCTTAAGCATCCTCAGAAGGCCAGCCCTTGTTTCTAAGCCTGCCTTGGGAGGAAACAGCTGGAAGACCAAAGACCAGGGACCCAACTAACTTCTGAGTTTTCTTGTTGGCAGGCGAGAGGGTGATTGTGAACCTGGAAGGTCTTTCCCATGAGATCTGTGGCAGGAAGCTGATCAAATGGCACTCTGGTTCCTTTTAAACACCTGTGTGTCTGACAGCTCAGCAACGAGTCACCAAACAACACAGGAGAAGTGCAGATCGAATGACCGTGGCTGTATGATTTTATCGTGTACAAGCAAATCTTTGGTTTTTATATTCTTAATGATCTAGCCATTGCTGTTGAGTTTTGCTTATAATCACCAGGACAAATAGAAACTTACCATGTGGCAGATCCTCTACAAGTTTTATGTAAGTGAAATTATGTCATCATTTGACACCCAGTAAGTGAAAATCTAGGGTTGGGTCTGTGAGGGACATCATCTCCCCATTGGGAGGGAGGAGTTAAAACTCTCATTTAAATCTGCCTTCATGGTCATGAGTAATGGTTAAGTCCATTTCCACATGCTCTGTGCTTCCTTGCTAGTGTTCAGTCTCTGGAATCTCCTTTGTTTACGAATAGTGAGTGCTCTCTTCTGCCAACATTAAAGGGCCTCGCCTCCACCACCGTCCTGTCTTTTAGTGATCTCTTACTCCCTGATCATTGTCTCTAAATCCCATTTCCTTAGTTGTTTTGTTTTAAATGGAAGCTATGGAGGTACAAGATTTCAAGTACCTCCTCTCGTTACTGAGGTCAGCGGGGGAAGACATACGTACATTTATGCTGTAAGACCTGAAGAATATAAAGCTTCATTCCCAGCATCGTGGTTCTGCCCATTTTCCTTTCATCCAAGTACGGCGTCTCATTCTTTTTCCGTAATTTAGAGAGGAACACAGCTGTTAAAAATAAGAACGCATGAGTCAGTCTTGAGTCACAGCATAGTAATTACAGTTTCCATCTCAGTTGGTAAAGTCCCTCCCATTGTGCTGAGCCCCATCTCACAGCCCTCTGCAAGGGGAACGGGGTCAACTCTGTACCACAGGCTTAATTTTTGTTTTCTAAACCTCTATGATTGAGCACTGAATCAGTTGCCAAGCCAGGAAAAATAAAGAAGACTAGTTCAGTGTAAAGACTTAATTTTCGAACCATGAATGCCTGTTTTCTGACTAAAATTTTGCCTCTGACTAAATCTCTAAATTGATATTAGAAATGTCAGTTACTGTTGAAGATAGAACCTTTGGGTGTCCTGGTATCCTTACTGTGAATGTTTTTGTTTGAAGGGTTGTATAGGCCATACCTTGAATCATACTCTTTCCCAAGCCCCTACTGCTTACATACGGCCCAGTAGACATGTCCTACAATGGTCATCCACATCCTATTAACTAGTTATTACCCTTCATTAAAATTGTTTTGAACTAATTTACTGTCACCAAGTCACTTCTGACTCATACTGACCCTATAGCACAGTATAGAACTAGCGAGTTTCTAAGACTGAAATTCTTTTTTTGTTAAATTATAAATAAATCATTTTATTGGGGTCTCTTGCAGCTCTTATTATAACAATCCATACATCAATTGTATCAAGCACATTCGTACACATGTTGCCTTCATCATTTTCAAAATGTTTTCTTTCTGTTTGAGCCCTTGGTATCAGCTCCTCGCTTTCCCTCCCCCACCCTCCTGAATAACCCCTATGGGCACCTGACAAATTATAAATTATTATTATTTTCATATCTTACACTGCCCTCTGTCGCCCCTCATCCACGTTATTATTGTTTGTCCCCTTGGAGAGGTGGGGGGGGGAATTATTCATCATTGTAATTGGTTCCCCATTTCTCCCCCTTCTCCTCCCAACTTCCCCCACCTTCATGGCATCACTGCTCCCATTAATGTTCCTGGGGGTTTATCTGTCATGGATCCCATGTGTCGAGAGATCTTATCTGTACCAGTGTACATGCTCCCCCAGTCTAACTGGATTTGTAAGGTAGAATTGGGGTCATGATAGCGGGCGGGGGATCATTGAAGAACTAGGAGAATGTGTGTTCTGTTGGTGCCACGCTGCACCCTGGCTGAGTCCTTCCTTCCTTGTGACCCTTCTACAAGGGGATGTCCAATTATGTACAGATGTGCTTTGTGTCTCCTCTCCAACCCCCATCATTTGCATCAATATATTTGTTTGTTTGGGCTCTTCTGATGACCGATACCTGATCCCGTTGACACCTCATGATCACACAGGCTGGTGTGTTTCTTCCATGTGGGCTTGTTTCTTCTCTGCTAGATGACCACTTGTTTCACTTCAAGCCTTTAAGACCCCAGATGCTATATCTTTTAATACCCGGACACCATCAGCTTTCTTTACTACATTTGTTTATACATTCATTTTGACTTCAGCAATCATGTCAGGAAGGTGAGCATCGCAGAATGCCAGGTTAGGTTATTAAAACAAAGTGTTCTTGCATTGAGGGAGTACTTTAGTAGAGACCCAATGCCCATTTGCTACCTTAATACTTAATATTTAAATATATGTACATAGACCCATATCCCTATTAATATATTTATATGTTTACATTTGTTCATACCTATATTTATATCTCTCTAAATGTCTTTTGCCACCTAGTTCTTTCCTCTTATTTCTTTTTACTTTCCTCCTGTCCCTCTATCATATTTGACCTTCATTTACCTCTCAATACTTTCTCTTGGTTACATTGCATTTGATCAGACCCCACCAGCATTCTATGATCCCCTCGCTATCGATCTTAGATCTCTTATTATTCCCTTGTCTCTGAGTTTGTTGGCTCTCCCTACCCTTTCTCCCACCTTCTCCTCTCCCATGTCCCCTAGAGCTGTTGGCCCCGTTGTTTTCTCCTCGGGATCGGTTATCCTACCTATCCTGTATGGACAGACATGAGAAAAAGAAAAGGAAAGAAGAAAGAGAAAAAAAACCCCAACAACAACACACCCAAAAGCCCAAGCCCATAAATAGTTCCAGGTCTAAGACTATAATTTTTTACAGGAGTAGAAAGCTTCGTCTTCCCTCAAAGCAGCTGGTGGTTTTGAACTGCTGACCTTGCAGTTAGCAATCAGTTTGTAACCACTATGCCACCAGGGTTCCCTTACCCTTCAGAGTGGGACATTGTGGTTAAACGGTTGGAGAACCAGGTTTCATTACTGGACAGTGCCTTCACTCGTGTGTCAATGGAAGGAAGCATTGATAAGAAAGAGACAATGTAGGCACTTGTTTCTCCTCCTAACCAGGGAGCCGAATATCTCACTAGCTACAGGAGAGTGTGTGAGCAAGTAATGTGATAAACAGCCCCCCCCAAATAGCCACTGTTAGCATCCGATCAAAATATTTGCTTTCTACTTGAGCCCTTGGTATCAGCTCCTCATTTCCCACTCCCTCCCTGTCCCCCCCTCCCTCATGAGCCCTTGAAAATTTATAAATTATTATTATTTTTTCATTTCTTACACTGTGCGACGTCTCCCTTCATTCACTTTTCTGTTGTCCATCCCCCAGGAAGGAGGTTATATGTAGATCCTTGTAATCGGTTCCCCCTTTCTACCCCACTCTCCCGGTATCGCCACTATCAGCACTGGTCCTGAAGGGACTATCCGCCATGGATTCCCTGTGTTTCCAGTTCTTATCTGTATCAGTGTCCATCCTCTGGTCTAGCCGGATTTGTAAGGTAGAATTGGGTACATCTCCTAATTCTGTCGCTTGTCTTGTTCCGATCCTGTGTAGTCTCCGAGCATTCGGAGAGCCTGGTAACCCCAAGTGCTGGCCTTTGCTCAGTGCCCTTGCCTTGCTCCTTTAGATTACACGAAGCAGACGACCTGGGAAGCCCAAGCCTTCTTAGAAGCGGTGCAGTTCTTCCGCCAGGAGAAAGGCCACTACGGCTCCTGCGAAATGATCGCTGGGAACGAAGTCCAGGTAACGCCAGGCTCAAGATCTGGGCTCCTCTGTCAGGCCGGGTGGTGGAGGCAGAGCCATTTAACAGAGAGCTAACCGAACAAAGGAGAAGCTGCAGCATGCAAGGTGGGACTTCAGAGGCCGGTTTTGTGTCATCCCCTTGAGCAGTGGTTCTCAACCTTCCTCATGCTGCGACCCTTGAATACGATTTCTCATGTGGTGGTGGCCCCCAACCACAAACTTATTTTCGTTGCCACTTCATAACTGTAATTTTTCTACTGTTATGAATCATCATGTAAATATCTTGAGAAGTAGGATGTATTTTCATTGTTACAAATTGAACATAATTAAAGCATAGTGCTGAATCACAAAAACAGGTGTCATTATATATTGTGAAATATTTATTTCTAATGACAAATCAATGAAATTTTGTCTTGCAGCATGGTGTAGCATGGGTGACAGTCACCATGCAGGGTACTCGTATGTGGGCGGGCGTATCTGCATGTGGGCGGACGCACCTGGAGATGGACAGAGGAGTGTGCCTCAGTTCCTAAGACCATCAGAAATAGGTGTTATAGGTGACCCCTGTGAAAAGGTCCTTCGATCCTCAAAGGGGTTGCGACCCCCAGGTTGAGAACTGCTGCTCTAGAACCATTTGGCCATTGCCTCTAAATGCCCCACCAGAGCAGGCAGTAAATAAGGCAGCCAGAAACACTTCAACTACAATGGGAGGAGCTGTTCCCAGGGACATTAGAGAGTGGGTAATTCTTTCCAGGGAATTACCTGAGCGACCCTGAGCACAGTGGTGTGTCGCGGAGTGCACTGCGTTCCAGAGCGGGAGTGCGCTCCGTGGGAGCCTTGGCAAGTTATTCATCCTCTCTCTCTTAGTCTCGAGGTCCTCCTCTGAAGGGGAAAAGAACAGGAATAAAAGAATAATGATGTTTGCATTGCAGGGTCGTGGTAGTTGAATGAGACATTGTTGCTAAAATATTTAGCATACAGTTGGAGGTCTTTGTCTGTCTAGTGCTATATCATTGAAATTGTTAGTGGAATTTCACAAGCACCCACCCAGCACTCTTCTATTTATTGCCTTTACCTGACCTCGTGTCCGTGCTCCATCCCACGGGCACCGAGTCGATCCTGATTCGGAACAGCCCCGCGTGGAGTTTCTGAGACGGGCAGTATTTGTGGAGCAGACAGCTTCAGCTTCCTCCTGCTGGCGTGGTTTCGAACTGCTCCCCTTTCAGGTAGCAGCCCAACTCACGAGTCGCTATGCTACTGGGGTTCCATGGACTCAAAAAAAGAAAAAGAAAAGCAACGCCCCAAACTAACTGCCCTCTAGGCAGTGCCAACTCGTAGTGACCCTGTAGGACAGAGTAGGAAACCCTGTGGGTTTGAAACTATCTCCTTATGGGAATAGAAAGCCTCATCTTTCTCCTGAGGAGCTGCTGGGGGGGTTTGAGCTGCTGACCTTGAGCAGTCCCCCAGAGTACGTCACCACTCTGCCAACAAGGTGCTCCAGAGGCCACTCGAATTTCCCACGGTCCGATGAAAGGCCAGGCTTGTGCCTCAGCACCTGGGGGCTGGGGCTTCATCAGGTGTTGGTAGTCTCCAAAGGAAACGGCTTCATGATGCCAAGCATGTGGCTAATTCCTCAAAAAGAGAGGACAGTGTCTCGTCAGCTGGCTCAGCCAAGCAGGGAGGATATGCACTTGGTGTACTCTTATGTGGAGTGTCCAAGAACGCCGTTCTTTTCTTATCCGCCCCCCAGAGGGTCTCTTTTGGGGTCTGTGAAATGTATTATTAGGGAAGAGCATTCAGATGATGCCAGATGGCAGCTTCCTTCTCTATGCTCATGAAACATTTAAAGCCAGAAACCTTTCTGCATGCCACTCTTTATTGCTTTACCATATGCCTCAGAAAAAAGTCTTTTTTCATTTTTGTTTTGATTAATTTTAAACCCCTTTCTTTCCCAACCTGAGGCTTATCCCAGTACTTAAGCCAATTCCTGTTATCTAATATTTGGGATAAACACATCCAATTATACATCTAAGAGGACCAAGAACAAGCAGACGTATGCCAAAAAGAAAAACCAAAGAAGGAGAAGCTGAAATATATGGCACTGACTGGCCTGTGGCATAAGCAAACATGCTGTATAGATAAGTCCATGTCAAACAGCTCTGTGTGATGCTTCATAACGTTCACGCTCCTTTTGTCTCTTCACCTTACACACTCTATGGGCTCGGTAGGGCCGTTGATGTTACTTTCATTTTGTAAATGATAATACTGATATTAAGTGACTTACCCACTTTTATGAATTCAACTCTTTATTGAGAACCTAGTATATGTCAAGGAGCCCTGGTGGTGTAGTGGTTACATTGGGCTGTGACCCGAAGGTCAGCAGTTCAAAACCACCAACCGCTTTTCAGGAGAAAGATGGGGCTTTTCACTCTCATAAACAGTAAGTCTCAGAAACTCACGGGACAGTTCTACCATTAGTCCCCATGAGTCCGCATCCACTCGATGGAAGTGAGTTTTTGTTTTACTATATGCCAAGCATTTTGCTGAGTACCAAGGAGCCCTGGTAATGCTATAGGTTAAGCATTGGGTTACTGTGTTAGACAGGGTTCTCTAGAGAGATAAAACCAAATTGCTGATAATTTAATATATTTATTTATAAAGATAATGAGATATATAACAAGAAACGAACTGTTAAATCATATACAGATAAATATATAATACAAGAAATGAACGGTTAAATTATAAAGCACTACAAATGGCTCAGTGCAACTCACTCCCGTGAGAGAGAGTTGTGAGAGACTAGCAGTCCTTCAAGTCTAGTCTGCTGCCAGATCTTCCTCCATTTATAGAGAGAGCTAGGCTATCTCAGCACAGCCGCCAATCACATGGCAGGTCATCAACTGTCAGCCAGGTCACTAACCGCCAGTCCCCAGCTCCAGAGATGTCTTTAAGGGACCTCAACTTACAGCGACATAGTCCACAGGCTAGGCATCCCACAGGTAGTGTAGCCTTTAAATTGAGGCACAGAACAAGCAAGGCAGCCACATACTGGTCCGATGATCAAAGAGCGAGAGACAAGAAAGGCGAGGCTCACCAAGCCATTTATCTCTCTGCCCTTCAGTTAATCCCACTTGTGTTTATTAGCCAGGCTGGCACAATAAACTATCTCAGTTACTAACCATAAGGTCAAAAGTTTAAACCCAGTAGATGCTGCAAGGGAGAGAGATGAGGTTGTCTGCTTCCCTATAGATTGACAGTCTCAGAAACCCTAGAAAGTGGTTTGTCCTTTCCTACGGATTGCTGTGAGTCAGAATCCACTCCATCGCACTGGTTTTTTTCGATGGTGGTCTGTGCAGCATACAGTGATCAGGATACAGACAGGGAGATGGCCCTACCCTGTGATGTCTGTAGTCCCAGGGTCTATTGCTAAGTGGATAAACAGCTTCCGACCCTTGGTCCAGTGTCAAATCCACACCAACCTCAGGAATATGCCAAGTCACACATTTATTCAGCTCCTTGAATTCAGTCCCTCCACCTGCGTTATTTTTTCTTTCATATGGAATCTCCTGTCCCGCTCACTTTTTTTGACAATGCCATTGGAAACAGGAACTTCATAAATCTGGCTGGTGGGGTTAGTGTTGAGTTTGCTATGTTCTGTTCTGTTTGTTTCTTGAGGTTTTTCTGTAGGCTGATGTGTTTTCAGAGGAGTCTTGGTGGTGTAGTAGGTTACACTTTCAGCTTACTGAAAGATCAGCAGTTTGAAACCATCAGCTGCTCCACTGGAAAAAGATGAGGCTTTCTATTCCCATAAGATTTAAATCTTGGAAACCCATAGGGACGGTTCCACCTTGTCCTGTAGGGTCACTGTGACTGGGAGATGAGGGGACAAGCACTGTAAGCTATACACAAGAGAACTAAGTGACACGTCCCTGATATAAGGTGGGGCAAGTCTTACATAGTTGTGCAGAGAACAAGGCAGCGTTGTGTGTATGTGTGGACATATATCTGTGAGTGTTGAGCAGTTTCAACACACTGGGAGCAAGAGCTGGCCATCTGCTCTCTAAGGGTAAAGCCAGAAAAACAAATGCACTGTTTCACATCGGTTCTGATTCACAGCAGCCCTAAGGGACAGAGCAGAGCCACCCCATGGGACTTCCTTCGCTGCCAATCTTGACAGAAGCAGACTGCCACCGCTTTCTCCTGCAGACCCGACTTTCAGTGCACACCTGAGTGCTTACCCATCGCCTGCCAGGGCACCATGCACACGATGCTGTACTCGTAACTGTCAAGAAGGGATACCCGCTGCCATGCAGTTGATGCTGAATCATAGTGACCATGGAGGACAGGGTAGAAATGCCCCCTAGGGCCTCCAAGGCTGTCAATCCTTTCAGAAGCAGACTGCCTCATCTTTTCCCCTTGGAGCTGCTGGTGGCTTTGAACCACCAACCATTTGGTTGACAACGGAGTCCTTTACCCTCTGCACCACCAGGATTCCTGGCCTATCCAGATTCAGCCTAGAAAACCATTGAGGGTCGTTCCGCTCTACTACATGGAGTCACTATGTGTTGAAAGGAACTCCGTGGACTCTAACCGCTAATGACCCACACAGATGGATGTCATCAAGCCTTAGTGATACAGCAAACTGGCTGCTACTGAGTCAGTGAAAACTCACGGTAGCCCTACGTGTGTTCCCTAGGGCTGTCAGTGGCTGAACTTTGGGAAGCAGGTGGCCCGGCCTGTCGACTAGTATTCCATCTTTCAGCTAACAGTTGAGCGTGGTAAGCGTTTGTACCACCCAGTGACTCTAAAATAGCCGTAGAGTGGTGTTAACTGTGTAATATCAAACGTGCCCTATGTGGACCCCAAAAGAAAACAAACCGCATATAAGCGAACAAAAGACACCGAGAAGGGGAGCCCAGTCAAGACTGGAGCTGCTAAATGATTCCGTAAGCAGGTTTGTTCTCGAAGGAATTTGTGAATCCTTGGTGAAATCGCAGACTCATAAAATGTAACTGTGATCAGGGACGCTAGCCTGATTGATCCAGCATCCTCCGGATGCGGGAAAACGCGCTCAGAGAGGGTGAAGACTTGGCTAAAGTCAAAGCCAGTCTGTGACAGAAACGTCAGGCCGTCCTTGGAGAAGCTGGTAAAAAGGAAATGGCTTCCAAAGCCTGGCACGGTTGAAGGTTCATCATATCCTGTAATCCCAGTGCTGGACAAGAGCACACGCTTCTCCTAAGGCCAACAGAGCAGGGAGGCCAGCAGTCCTCAGCAGCTGCCCAGTGGTGAAAGGAAGTGGCATGGCGTTACTAGAGTTGCAGAGTGTGGCATCTTTGGTCTAAAGCCCTGGGTGTATTTGCTTGTCTTCACATCTTCCGGGAACTCATCGTAGTGCTCGCCTCCCCTCAGACCCACAGGGGCAAGCGTTCCGGAGACTTAGGTCTTGCCACATTAGTATCTGCACAGTTCTGACTCACACAACAAGTGTGCTCAGCCTCATGGCAAGTTAAGCTGGCCAAGGGTTCAGACAAAGAACATATTGTAGAAGAGCTTGCTGACATGCTGCTAAGGTGAAAATATTTGCATGCCAATAGAAAAATAGCAATTTTCTACCTGTCGATATAAATATATCTGCTGAAATCATGAGGGGAAATACTGCACAATTATCTGGATATGTATAATTTAGCTCTAAATCAGTGGTTCTCAACCTTCCTAATGCCACAACCCTTTCATCCAGTTCCTCATGTTGTGGTGACCCCCCCAGCCATAAATTTACTTTCGTTGCTACTTCATAACTATAATTTTGCTACTGTTATGAATCGGGCAACCCCGTAAAAGGGTCATTTGACCCCCAAAGGGGTCGCAACCTACAGGTTGAGAACTGCTGCTCTAAATTAACCAGATGAGCCAAGAGAGCAGCCCATCATTCTCACAGAACAGGATGCTTTTGAGATAAGAAAACGATCCACTTTTAAAGCCAGGTCCAAACCTTCTGGAGTTGACTTTGGTCTAACAGCCTGGAATATGACCCCTTTAAGTGAATTGGTTTCCCTGAGTGGCCACTCACTGGACCAAAGGTTGGGGGGCCCACCACCCGGGGAAGGAGGATGGGTGTCTGTGCAGAACAGTGCCCCTGTGGCAAGGCCTTCAGGGCACGAGCCTGGGTTAGCTTCCATTGCGTCTGTGATTTGTTTGATGTCTGTCTGTGGGGTGGAATTTTTCAATTCACCAAGTCCCAGCAGGTAACCAGAAACCCACCCCTCTCTGTAAGCAAAAGGCGATACTTTTAGGTCTGTTATGGTAAAACTCAGTAGCGCCTGTTTTGAAGGAAGGAGATTGGGGAGCCCCTTCATTATCATGATTGATGTATATCAGATTCTCTGCTTTTCTGTATCTCATCCAAGGGGATTCTGCTGTGGAGAGCTGGACTGGACAGGGCTCCCTGAGCAGGCAGGTGAAGGGCAGCGCAGGGCCGAGGTGAGGCAGGGGACAGAGGGTAGAGGAAGATGACCCAGGAGGGAGAAGCACCTCTGGGCTTCAGCACGCAGAGACTCTGGTTCCAACTCCCTCTTGCCCTCCCCTTCGCTTTTTTTCCCTTCCAGACTTATTTCCCTGCCGTTCTCTAACTGCTGACACGGAACCAAATTCTTGGAGCACTGTATGAGAAAGACTTAAAAACAACAACAAAGAAACCCCCTATAAGCCCACCCAAATGGAACCTTTTTTTAGGGAGGCGGCTTTTATATAACATTTCTTTTCTTCAAACCCCTTTCACACTTAAACTCCAATTCAAGCCAACCTCTGCAAAGCAACGAATCAGACCAAGGGTTACAGTTCTTGAGCCTAACCCTTTGCAGACCAGCAAGGTATTTCCCGTGGAGTCTAAGTTCTCGTGGCTGTCTCCTTACCCACCCGCCCGGTCATGCTTCGGTCACTCTTGGGCAGGCAAGGACTACCTTCCCTGAGCCAGGACGGGGCTCCTTGGAGTTTATCTCAAGGGTCTTCTTGAATCTCTCGGAGGGAAGACCAGCTTTCTACTCCCGTGAAGAGTTACAGCCTTGGAAACTCACAGTGGCCCTTCTACCCAGTCTGCAGGGTTGCTTATGAGTCAGCCTCGCCTCAATGGCAGTGAGTTTGGTTTTTATTTGGTCTTGAATCTAATGTCTGAGCCTGCTGGTTTCCATAGAGCTCATGTGTCAAGTTCCTTTGAAAGTCATCGGAAAACAGTTGGTTTGGTCCGACTCTTGACTGCCCCTGGGGACGGGCGCCAAAAGACAAAAACACCCCTGGATAAGGATTACCAGGACTAGTGAAAACCCTGGCCCTGTTATAGTCTTTGTGATGTGACAGGTGCCCCAGCTGACCCCACTGATAGCACCTGCTGACACAGGCACAGTGCAGCTAGATGGCTGGTCCACCTCCATCCTGGGAGTGCGCACCCTGCTGGCACAGAGCGCCGGTGACATGCAGCATCCAAGGAGCTCATCGTGCTTTCACCAGCATGAGCCTGACCCACAGCCCCGGGAAATCTTTCTTGATTCCCGAACCTTCTTTGAATTTTTGCAAGAAGGGAGATTATTTTAGATAAATAAAACTCTCGGAACAGATGTTTCACATGATTCTCCACTTTGCTGCCTGTCTCCTTTGCCTGAACGAGCCTGGCCCTCTCATAAATCTTAGGCTGCAGCCTACGGTTGCAAGTGGAGCTGTGAGCCCCCAAAGGCTCATGGTGAAAGCGAATCTGCACTCACTTGGGGACAGCGGGGGTAAGTAGTGAGGTGGAGCCTTGTGATGAGGTGCATGTAAAATACTGTTCAGATTCAAAAGGATCATTTTTATTCGTCCAAAGAAAATTTTAGAGGAAAGCTTGAGGAATTTAAAAAACAAAAACACCCCAGAAAATTCTGTTATTTGTTACCGTTGCGCCAGCCCAGATTCTCTGTGAACTGCTCACTCATGGAACGAGCCCTCCCTCAATCCCCCACTCTCTTGGCGACCTTTGTATGCTTCCACCCACTGCTGTGAGTGGTTGGTGCGCCTCCGTCGCCGGGAGGGCTTCCCTCCATTGTGATGAGCCTCCCCTGGACTGAACACAGTGACCTGGTCTGACGGTCGGACTTTCCCGTGACATGTCGACGAAGCAAGGTGACGTGGCACCCTCGTTCTAAGGAGCCTTCTGGCTGGCACTCTCTTAAAGCTTTGGATGCCCTACAGTCTGCTCAGCCACAGATGCCCCTGTTCCAAAGTCGTGGTCCCCCTTTTTCTTTTCCCAAACTCGAAACAGGATGGAGGAAGGGCTCGGGGGTTCAGCAGGGACAAAGA
This sequence comes from Echinops telfairi, assembly GCF_000313985.2. Taxonomy (NCBI): domain Eukaryota; kingdom Metazoa; phylum Chordata; class Mammalia; order Afrosoricida; family Tenrecidae; genus Echinops; species Echinops telfairi. The sequence continues at coordinate 27,202,271 of NW_022111324.1, read as the reverse complement.
GCAAAAAGACACTTGGATTCCAGGGAGATGAAAATTCATCCACCCAAACCAAACCTGACCCACCTCACGGTTTTGCCAAGGATGTCCGGATTCATAATGGACATACCCCTATTGTCTACATTATACTAAGTTCTTCTAGTTTAAACAGGCAACCTTTGAAAGTGAGGAGCTTGATTTTTTTTTCCTGATAGGAAACATATATAATAAGCAGGCATTATTATTCCTTGTAAGGAGGCCCGGTGGCATTGTGGTTGTGTGTTGGGCTGATAACTTTAAGGTCATCTGTTCAAAACCACCAGCCAAGTCAGAGGGAGAAAGACAAGACCTTCTGCTCCCGTAAAGAGTTCCATCTCAAACGTTCACAGGGCCAGTTCTCCCTGTCCTAGAGGGTCCCAATGAGTTGGCATCCAACTTGACGGCAGTGAGCTTGGCATTCTTCCTTGTGGAACATTTTGTGCTGAGATTGCCTTGACTGAGGTGTCTGTGGACTCTGATTGAGTATAAACCGCCATGGCACCTTTGGGTGGCCGGACGCTTGGGTCCAGCCTGCCCTCACTGACGAGCCAACCCGGTGCTCTCTTCCTCTCTGCAGATCCTGAGTAACCTGGTGATGGAGGAACTCCTGCCAACCCTCCAGACAGACCTGCTGCCCAAAATGAAGGGGAAAAAGAACGACAGGAAAAGGACCTGGTTCGGTGTAAGTGCTCGTTTGCCCTGCGGCTGTGCTCCGCAGATGAACACCCTCTTCTATAGGGCGGCTGTTGGTTTTGTATTGTGTTTTTGTTACTAGTTCCTCCCTGCATGTGGAACTGTCTGCCTCAGTCTGCCTGCTCAGTCTCACTTCCATGAGGACTAATCCAAACAGACTTGGAGTTTGGAAGGAACCTGAGCGTGTGTGCGCAGCATGGTTTATATTACGATCGGCTGTGATAAGCCCGCATCTCCCTGCTTGACTCTGCCGGACGCTCTCGGACGCTCTCACACGGCAGTGCCTGATTTGTGTGCTTACTCCCGTGGCAGCTCCTGGAGGCGGCTTACAACCTGGTCCAGCTTCAAGTCTCGGAAGGGTTGAGCGCCTTGAAGGAGGAATGCAGAAGTCTGACCAAGGGCCTGGACGGAACGATCCGGTCAGACATGGACCAGATTGTGAGCTCAAAGAACTTCTTAAATGGGAAGATCAAAGGTCAGTAGAGATAATCCACGCTCCTGCTAATTCACCACAAGGGACATGGGGGTATCCGCTGCGCACTTAGAATAAAATGGTTTCAGAGCTCCCACCCCCACACGCCCACCTCTTAATCAAACTCATTTCATGGAGTTGATTCTAACTCAGAGTGACCCCTAGGGGTTCCAAGGCTACAAATAGACCTACTGACCAAGACAGACTGCCACATCTTTCCCCTGAAGCAACGGGTGGGTTCAAACCACTGACCTTTTGGTTGGCAATTAGACTCTTTAACTGCCATGTCACTAGGGCTCCTCAAATGGTTTCAGATGAGAATTAAATGGAAGAAATTGCAAGGAGGTGGCAACCAGTGCAGTAACCCGTGTGGTGGCAGTGCTGGTCAAGGTGCTGTGGTCAAGGTGCTGGCTTTGCATGGAAGCTTCATGGATATAAGTTTGAAGCCCTTTGTTTCCCGCCTTGTATTGGAGCCTGTGCCCTCTGATACTGTCTATAGGTCCCCCATTGCGGTGTTTCTTTTGCTGTCTTCTAATGACCTCTGCCTTTGCTAGGACCCTTGCCCCCCCCCCAACCCCCCTATCAGATAGAAGTGAAGAGTAGAGCCATGGTGTCTTGGTTCACTGAGGTATACCCAGTGTTTAGCACCGTGGTTAGCACATACAGTCTCTCAGTGCATATGGCAGTCAATGGAGAAGTGACTTTTCTTCAAAACGTTTTCTCGTGACTTGGTTGAAGGTGTCCGAGCAGATCCTATCATCAGTTTATTACATTTACGGCTCATACACATTTTGTTTCATCTCCTTCATTGCAACCCCTTAATGCTGTGGTTCTCACCCTTCCTAATGCTGCGACCCTTTCATACAGTTCCTCATGGTGTGGTGACTCCCAACCTTAAAATTATTTTCGTTGCTCCTTCATAACTGTCATTTTGCTACTGTTATGAATCGTAATGTAAATATCTGATATGCAGGATGTATTTTCATTGTTACAAATTGAACATAATTAAACATAATCAAAGCATAGTGATTGATCACAAAACAATATGTAATTATGTATTGTGAAATATTTATGTTTTCCAATGGTCTTAGGTGACCCCTGTCAAAGGGTCGCTCGACCCCCAAGGGGGTTGTGACCCACAGGTTGAGAACCACTGTCTTACTGTGACATGGCTGATCCGCTTCCTCTCTGTGCTACCCATTTCCAGTCTTCTTCCTTTCCTGACCCTCATGAACCTTGTCCTTGGGTAAGTGTGCCCTTTTAATCTCAAACAGTTCCTTTTTCTAAGGTGAGCATGTTTCCCTTATAGGCTTGTCTATTGCTTGCTTGGAAACCGCGTCGAGGGGGGTGACTTCAACTCCAGACCTGGAAGATGGCATGGGCCATAATCTCAGGGGTTGTAGCAGTCTCTATCAGACCAGTAATCTCTGCCACTTTAATGAACTTTATTTTTGTTCCATATTTTTCTCCCACCCTCTCCAGGACCTTTTAATATGATTCCATTAAAAGCAGATAGTGGTAGCTGGGCACCATGTAGTCGTTCTTGTCTCTGGGTCCTGGAGGCTGATACTTGTGTGGTCCCGTGGTCCATTGGACTCATTGTTTCCATCCATCCATCTTCCATGTTCATGACTTTTTCCCCCTGGGGAGGTAGAGACCAGTCGTTTCAATTCACATGGCTGCTTGAAAGCGACAACCAAATTGCATGTAGAACAATGCCTTTGTGGACTGTTCTGTCAATGGGCCGTGGTGCCTGTCCCCTGGGACCACAGACCTGAGTCCCTGTGATTAAATGGATTTTGCTACGACAGGAAGGCCACGTTTTTGGCTTGGAGACAATAATTTGAATTCTAGCTCCAGCTACAACTGCTAGTGTACTTGGATGGGCCTCTTGACTTCTCTGTGCCTTCCTGACGTCTTTTGAGAGCAGGAGGGTCGGCACAGCAGGGTCAGCAAACTGTGGCCTATAGGCCAAATTCAGCCCTCTCAATTTTTTTTGGTAAAAAAATGTTTTGTTGTAACATAGCCACGCACATTCATTTCTGTATTGTGCATTTAGTATGACTGCTTTCAGACTAAAATAGCAACTGAGTGGCTGGGACAGAGACCTTATGAATCACAAAGCTTCAGTTATTCATCGTTTGACCCTTGAGGGAAAAGTGCTTGCCTGTCTCTACACAAGAGGCTTTGAATGGCCTCAAAGAAGTTCTACAAGACAATTATAGTCTATGGTTCTCCATTCCATCTGGGGCCACCATATCCCAACAAAGCCACTGATAGTGAATGTCACTTCAAAAGCATGCCTCTCATCTTTGTTTATCAGTGACCTTCTGCAGTCCACCATTCTCCCTTGACTTGCTCACTCAGTCTCGTTAATTCATTCACAACTATTTACCAAGTACTATGGGTGAGTGAGTGAGTGAGTGAGTGAGTGAGTGAGTGAGTTACTGAGCAAGGTTGAAAGTTTAGCGGTGAACAGGGAAGACCCTGTTTCTGTCCTCATGAGACTTATAATCTAATCAGTGTTTATCTGCTTGGTGGGTTCTTCTTTGTAATTCAGGATCTCTCCATACTGCCCACTAGCTTGTGTTGAGATCCTTTGCCCAGGTCTTCCTGAGAGGAGACTTGTAGGGGCACGCCTGTGTGTATCAGTGTATGAATGAATATCTGTTCATACAGTGCCTTCCCAAGCCACATAAAAATTAACTTTAGAGTGTTTTCTGTTTGTTGTGTCTCTATCTCGCACAACTAGTTCTATTGTTGACTATATATTGAAATAGTTTATACAAATGAAAACTGCCAACACTCAGCTGTTGTGCAAAACTTCCCGTTATTTGGAGCTAAGCTGGGCCTGTGGGGGGCGGGTGGGGTGGTTCTCATGGCCTGAATGAAACTTCTTTGTCTCCTCCTCTTTCCCCTTCTCTCCCTCCTGTCTAAAGCTCTAGGGCTCAGCTGGATCCTACACAAGATGAACAGACTCCAGCCCAGCCTAGAGTTTGTTTTTGGAAAGAAGCCTCGTCAGGAAATAGGAGTCAAGTCTTTTTAAAACGAAATATCAGAAACACATTTTAACCAGGCCCCCAATCTCCACATTCTTAACAGGAAGTATACTTTAGCCTGCATTATACAAGGTTGAGGATTTTTAAAATAATTTATTTTTGAAGGGAGTATTAGTAGTGGTTCCTCCATTTCTTCCTGTACAGTTTCTGAAAGGAAAGCAAAGCAGTGGGCCTTCTTCCATTCTGCCCCATAATTACTGATTTTTCCAGGGAGCATTTATTCTGCTCCTGTGAATCAAAGATGGTGCCTTGATCTTACAAGTTGAGGAGGGCATGACTTACAAGTCAGACGCGAGGGAAGGGCACAGTGATGCCCAACCTGGAGGCTGATCCCACGCCCACTCTGCAAAGCGCTGAGAGCGCCCCATCTGGAATCATGTTCTGGGGGTGTTGGTGGGGGAAATTATAAAGCCAGCAGCCCTGAGGGCCGAGGTGACGGGATGAATACCTCCAGGGTACTGTGGACGAAGCCGCTCCCACCTAGTTAATGCATGCAGCTCTCACCCGGACCCTGAGCAGGAACTACTTGTGATCGCAGTGTTTCGGCACAGACAGCCCCGATTCAAGAGGTGGTGGGTGGCAGAGGCCGCCTCCCACCCATCAGCTTGCAGCCTGCATTCTCACCGTAAATCACTGCCCAACTGCTGTTCAGCCGCCGCCTCGGCTTCCAGAAGGCTTATGAGTTGATGTGTCATAAACACAGTATTTCTCACAACAGCATCTCCGTGGGCTTGAAAAATAGTGGCGCATCCACGGGTGGGGCGTAAGGCGAGTCAGAGAGCAGAGTTCAGGACGCTTGGGGTCACTGGGCTTTCCCAAGTCGGTAAACTCAGACCTGACCTTGGAGCGTGAGCAGAATGTGGAGGGGCGGAGGGGGAGGCAATGGGGCACAGGTCAGAGGAATCCTGTGAACAGGGCCAGAGCGCGGGCTGCGGCACAGGGGCAAATGGCTTTGGGCTGGGTTTCCTCCACGACAGAGCTGGTGTTCATCTGGCTGTCCACGGTATAGTTAATATTCTCCGCCAGCACCATCATTCAAGGACATCAATGTGTGACCCCAAATCAGTACCCAGCTGCTTTCACAGTCCCCGCAGACCAGCGCATGTGCAGAGCCAGGAAGAGTTCCAGGTGTCTGAAGTGCAGGCTCCCAGCTGAGACTGAGTAAGGCGCAGCTCTGCGTCTGGTTACAGCCCTTGTACTGTGCACGAGTGTGCTTTTCGCGGTCTGTTTTGTGCTTCTTGGTGGTGATTTTGTGTTTCAAAGCGGGCCCAAGTAGAGTGCTAACGTGCCTCAGTGTAAGAAGCCGGTGATGGTCCTTACAAAGGCGAGACGAGAATCGTGCAGGCGTGGCTTATGGTGCTCCTGGCTGTGAGTTCAATGCGATGGAGTCGACTCTATAAAACACCAGACCCAAACTCGACCCACTGCTGTCAGTCAATTCTGGCTCACAGTGACCTTATGGAGGGTTTCTGAGGCTGTACATCTTTACACGCAGAAAGTTCCATCTTTCTCCCTCAGAGCCACGGGTGGGTTCAAACTACTGACCCAAAGCATTAGCTACGAATCCACTAGGGCGCCTTTCTATTAAATAAGGCGTCTTTAAACAAAAAGAGATATAAAACAAGGTTAGATATTGATTGGTTGACAAAAATGTTATGAACAGAGGCTGGGCCCCTGTTTCTCTAAGGCAGTGGTTCTCAACCTTCCGAATGCTGCGGCCCTTTTGCAGTTCCTCATGTGGTGGTGACCACCCCAACCATAAAATCATTTTCTTGCTACTTCATAACTGTAATTTTGCTACTGTTATGAATCGGGCGACCTCTGTGAAAGGGTTGTTCGACCCCCAAAGGGTTCACGACCACAGATTGAGAACTAGGGACTAGCAGTTGAGGATTAACTAAGTTGGGGTTCATGCTGACTCTGAAACATAGCTATCATGGATATCAAAAATCAACTACAGAGTTGTCCCTGCCTTCCAAGCCCAGAGGAGGCAGTGAGGTCTTTTGCCAGCAATGGAGACCCCCACACTGGGTCTTTTTCTGCCACACCTCCCTGCCCTGCTGGGAAGAGTTGAGTGGCCGCTGGCAGTGCAATTGATCCAGCCTGTGGCAAAGGAGGGTATCAGCCAGTTCCTTTTTGCACAGAATGCTAATAAGGCAGCCACGCCTGGTCGTCTGATGATAAGGAAATTGATGGCTGAGTAATAGAACACCCGTTAGAACAATATTCCTTTGCAAAGAGCAGTGGAAGGAAAGCCAGTTCTTGCAAAGGACTCGCTAAATCTGCGTCCCGATTTCAACCTTCACGCCTCACAGCAAGAAGACTGCGCTGTGCTTGCTTCTGAACCTAAGTTATGCGGCAGGCTTGGCATAACAACGACGATTGGTTTTCCGGGTTGTGGGCCCATTCCAGAACTCTTCCATACGATGGAAAGTTCCCCAATGAAGAGTGGGGAGCAGTCAGAAGCTTTGAGGATGAATGGGCTCAGCGAGGTAGGTCTTAGAGGGAATTGGGCACTGAGAGAAGCTTCATAGAAGCCCTTGGTGTTGGCCTTGGATTTGACTTACAGTGACTTGAATTTGATCTAGCCTCATTAAACCCTGGATGCAGGCCAACTTTATAAAGAAACCCACTATTCCTGGATGGAAAGGAAGGAAAAATAATAGGCACTCAATGGAATATATGAACACCATGTTTGATTGCAGCAGCTCTTAGGAAACTTGGTGAATCTACACCCCAGGATATTCCCTCTCAAGATGATTCTAAAACTGTCCGACGGCAGGTTCGAGTCTGTCCCTCCATGATTTAATAGCATCTGCTCTTCTGTGACCCCTGGAATCCCTCATGTGGGGACGGTGCTTGTTTCCCAGAAGAAATTCCGATACAAAATGGTACAAAGCCATGCTGTGAGCCCCTCCAGAACCAAGGAAGTAAAAACGACTCCCTGTCTTCTGCAGTCCCTGAAAAGTAAAGACCTCACCATAGCACATCCTATCTCACAAAGCCACCTTTAAAATACCTTTCCTACTAAAAAAAGAGACGGCCAGTAAGTGATCCATCCCTAGACCATTTCCTTCTTCGTTTCCTCCCAAATCACACTGCACTGACAGAATGTGGAAAAGGGGAACCAAACCTTAGGTACATGTTATTGCAGGATACATAATGCAACGCTGAAATATGGAAATGTTCAGATTCTGCCTTTCAGAGATATCTACTCGTAAAACTCTGCTGTATACCCTTTCAAGGAACCCTGGGGGTACAGCTTTGAAGTGCCTGGGTGCTAATTGAAAAGCTGGGGTCTGAAGCCACCCACTGCTTGGTGAGAGAAAGATGAGGCAGTCTGCTCCGGTCATGATTTACAGCGCTGGAAACGCCCGGGCCAGTTCTATCCTGTCCTGTCGCGTCTGGGGGAGTCAGAATCAACGTGATGGCAGTAGGTTTTGTTTTGCTATTTTATTTACACTTTAGGGGTTCTGCCGATACATTGGTTACAGTGCACTGTTGATAACCAAAAGGTTGGCGCTTCGAACCTCCCAGCTGCTCCACAGAAGGAAAACGAGGCAGTCTGCCTTTTCAAAGGTTTAGAGCCTTAGAAACCCTGTGGAGCAGGTCCCCTCTGTCCTGTGACGTTGCTAGGGTGGTATAACCTTTCAAACCTTTTCATTCTTCTAAAGATGGTTGGTTTTTTTTAAAATATGAAGGTACTCTGTCGTAATTGTTTTCACAAAAAACAAAACAAACACCTTAATAGTCTATCTCCTGGTCATCAATATCGATTCACATACTTGTGTGGCATAAAGAAAACAACAGTAAGATAATCAAGTGTACACATTTTTCAAATAGTTCTTCTCTAAGTTAATTTATTTAGTGGGTTCTTTTATTTTCCTGACAAACAATTTTGCATTTTGGTATCAAGCAATCCATTTTAAAACACTCATAGATTATTTATATTTAAATAATGCAATTCAAAATCAACTATCCTTGAATCAAGCCTCTAAGCTTTTCCCCAATAATTCCATGATCATTCAATGTTTTTATATCCCAAATATTTGTGAACGTTACAGTAGTCTATATCATCTCAGATTCTCAGAATAAGATCCACATCTGCTCCTTCTCAACTGTGAAAAATCTCTGTTATCAAATAAAAATGTCCTCAGTCATCTCATTTTAATCGTTATTTGGCGATAGTACAGTTAAGAAAGAAACAAATTGTAGTCTAGGTTCTGCAAATTAGGGTGAGGGCACCTCCCATCTCTGGGTCTCCTCCTGGTCCCTCCCCAGATGGAGGAACTGGCACCTAGAGGGGTTTGTGGCTCCCCCTTCAGTTCCTTGATAGCGTGGCAAGGCCACGTGACTTCCCACAGCTACAAAGCTAGCCTTCTGGTCTACCAAGGTGGCTGATTCTGAACCTGGGTGATCATAGAATCACTTCTACATTTAAGAACAAATCAGATTTCTCTGTCCTACCCCAGACTCACTGAATCAGAATCTTTTTATTTTCACACCCAAGATTACAGTTTTGCTGTCATAATACAAAAGAAGCTGCGGACAGAACAAGTATGCCCCTACGGATGCTCACCCTGATTATTCACCAGTGTCTAGCACCCACCAGGCGCTCACCTGAGCTTCGGTGTCCAGAGGTTCATTGGCCTCTCATTATCTAGGATGAGGGATTGAATCATTTGCTGGATCCTGAAGTTGATCCCCCAGCCCAGGCTCTTCTGCCTGGTTGAGATCTAGCAGATCTAGCAGATCTGCAGATCCTCCTGCGGCGGATCAGGATTTCCACCCAACTCTTCCTCTTCTAAACAAATCAATGACTTGACATGTCTTTCATGAATGGGGTGATTGTGATTAAACTATTTTTTGATCCCTCTTTACAGTTTTCTGCTCTGCGATTTCTTCACTGATGATTGGGAAGGAGAGATTTTATTATTATTTTTAGTGGACTTAGAGTATGGTGATGGGCAGTGAGCGGAGGGGGGCAAACTAAATGAACTTTGGTTCCATTTGCCTAAGAAAATACTGAGCTTGAGTTTAGAAGGATGGAGTTGTAGCACCTGATTGATTAACTCTTAAGAAAATTAATTTTAACACCATTGTTTTTAGAAGACAACCTATATATGTTTTTAGAAGCTAATCTCTATAATAGTGGTTTATATATATAGGCCGCCAGCATTTGTTCCTTTGTTTTCAGACATCTCGTTAGCTGTGGGGACTAAGTAGGAAGCTCTGCTTCATCACAGGGCACAGGGCTACTTCGGGGGGTGGGGGGGTGCGCTGGTGGGGGGAGTTCTCCTTGCTCTAATTCTCAAAGTGTCCGATGGTTTTCCATTCTGGTAAGTGCGGGTAGGGGCCTCACCACGATTGTCTGGCTTGCCCGCCTGAGCTCGCTTTGCCTATTAAATGGCTCCGTGGGGCACTCTCCAGTCCTGGCCTGGCTCCAGTGCACCTGAGCCGATTCTTGCCCTCAGTCACAGTTTCCTGGCCTCTTCTCCCTCCAGCGATGGTGGCGGAGCCGGTGCGGAGAAGCTGTGCGGAGAGTGTGCAGCCCTTCCTGGCCTCCATCCTCGAGGAGCTCATGGGGCCGGTGAGCTCAGGATTCAGTGAAGTCCGCTCACTCTTTGAAAAGGAGGTGGAAGCGCTCAGCCAGAGCTTTCAGGCCACCGAGGACAGTGGCCGGCTGCGGGAGGTGAGGAAGAAACGGATCCAGTCCGTGCATGGTCTACATCCAGTCCGGGGCTGCCTTCTCCATCGGGCTTTCTCTACCACCCATCCGCCCACCCGTCTTCACTCCATTTCTCCCCTCCCTCCCTCCCATCCATCCATCTCCCACCATTCCATTGACCCCGCCTCCCATCGAGTCATTCATCCCATCCACTCGTCTTTCTTTTCATCCCGCTGCCTGATGCTCTTCATGGATGATTTTCAAGTTCTGAAAAATCACATCCTTGAAGAAATACAGCAATGTAATCGAATCTATATGCAGCAAAGCTAAGCACCACCACCCACACCCACACATCCTAGTCCAGCCCCCACTCCTAAATCACTTCCACTTCCAAGTCTCGGAATTAGCTCATGTGAACAGTTTGGTAGATGCCTTCCTGTGCTCTCTCCTGGTCTCTCCAGATGCATGGTTTTCTCCTTGTCGACCCAGATCCAAAGCACATGTCCGCACTTTGAAAAAGTTTGTTAGTTGGTTGGTTTTCAAAAGTATCATTTCATGACAGGCCAACATCCGCCTGCTTGATGTTTAAAAATGGAAAATGTCAGGCCCCTACCTAGACTGACTGAGGCTGACACTGGAGGTGGCGGCGGCAGCAGGAATGCGTGCGTGTTTTCATACGATGCACTGTAGGGTGTGAGAACCCCTGGCACAGATAGAAAGGGCGACGTGCTGTTACACTGAAGAGCTCGCACGGTCACCCCGCGAGTCAGTAGTTAGCACTGGACACCTCGGCTTCGTGTCCTTTCTCCCCTCTGTATGCAGACAACCACACGAGTGCCGACAGACAGGAGCCCTTCTCCCTGCCGCCTTTGCCTGCTTGCTTGGACGCCTCCTTCTCCTGCCCCACCACGCTCCACCCCTCCTCTCCAGCAACGCGTGTTAGCCACCTAGCAGGCATCATCCGGTACTTTTCTCCATGCTTAACACACACACGCACACCACACACGCATCTACAGATTACTTCTTAGATGGCTTTGTTAAGAATGGAAGCATACTATGTACAATGGGGCGACAATAAGCTCGTGGACATTTTCCATTCTCTGTGGATTCCATTTTTTCACGAGCTCTCTGAAACTCCCTGGTATGCTACTTTGCTTACGACTTTTCTCGTTCAAAACCCCATCATGGAACTGTCTCTCTGCTAACCGGTCTAGCTCTAACCCCGTCTTTGTACTGGGGCCTAATATTTCATGTGTGGATCCGCCTTGATTCAGGCAGTCATTCCCCTCTGGCTGGCACCGGAACGCTGCAATAAATCTCCTTACACGCGGATGCTTTTAGAGACTCCTGGCTGGGGTCGGTAAATTGAAACGTAGCTATGTGTCTAATGTTAACAAGTGTTCCATTTGCATCCTCAAAGCAGATTTCAATTTTACATTTCCACCCCCAGGGCTTGGCTTGCTCCCCACTTACCCTTCAGCAGCAGGGTGACGTCACTCACTTAGACTCTCACCAGCCGGATGGGAACAAAGCAGTGACCCGACCCGTGTTTCCCCCTTACCTATCTCCTTCCATTGTTAACCACCGAGTGCCAGGGCTCTGGATCATGAGTCCATGCCCGTGGGACCCTCCATCCAGCCCTTCTTCACTGAGCAGCCTGAGTGCCATTGAGTCAGCAGACCCGTGGCTCTGCCCTCAGACCTGTGCTCCACAGGGCTGGTTCCCTGGCTGGTTTGGGGACAGCAGATTGAGAAGTCTTTCTCCCAAAGGAGCTCTGGTGGACCGAAACTCAGCTTGACCCTTCCAATAGCAGCCAAGCCCACGAACCATTGGTAGCACCCAGGGTAATTCCCATGGGAGCACAATGGAATTGGGCTCTCTTCTGATTCGTGTGTGTGTGTGTGTGTGTGTGTGTGTGTGTGTGTGTGTGTGTGTTGAGCAATGAAGCTTTGTCTTTTGTCTGGGATCTGCTGCCATTGCTCCCTCCCACTCCACACCCCACCCCTGTTCTCAGAGGACGGACCTCCTCCAGACAGCTTCCCTTCCCGGCACCTGCTTCCCTTCCCACTGCTTCCCCTCCACTGCCTCTTCTGCTGATTCTAAATCTCAAATATCTAATTTTTGAAGTTGATTTGAGAGACGCATGGAAAATAGCCCGTGTTTCATTCACAGCGGTCTTTCCGCTGTTCACAGTGGGTGGGTTGCGTTTGAGGGCTTGAGGGGGTGAGGTCTGATCCTGCCCTTTGGCTGAAGCCCTACGGCCTCATGAAGGAAGCCTACATTTATGTAGACTGCAGCAGAAGGGAGCCCTCTCCCCAGTCCAGTTGCGCCCCTCCCCACACTAGCCCATGGAGCAACCTACAGTGGCAGGAACCCCTGGTGGCATCGAAGGGCCTCAGCATTGTGGGTGTGGGGGTGAGTCCAGAGAGCACCTGACTGCCAAGGGGGGTGTGCGTTTGTTTTAAGAGAGATGTCTCTCATTAAAGAAGGGCTTCAAGGCTCCCAGACCCAGCAGCATTTTCGTGTACCAAAGAGCCTGCCTGCCCCATCCTTGAACTGTACACATGGGGCCCCCCCTGACTCTTCCCATTGCCCAGTGGTTTTTGCTGCCAATCAGTTTCTGTCCTGGCAAACCAGCTGCCCAGGGGCCCACAAAATGAGGGAAGCCAGATAAGCAAATTGATCCCAGCTGTCCTGGACCAGTTAGCAGTTTGCTAAATAGTGTCCCTTTGTTTCGAATTTTGTGTATAATCGGTCCTAAATCTGAAGGTGTTTCATTTTTTCTCTTCAACAAAATGCAGCATCTGGACCAGCTTCTGCGTCTTTCACTGGATTCCACGAAGATGCAGCCCTGCTATGTTCAAGTCACCCTGCTGCAGGAGCGCCTGCAGGACCTGCAGGGCCGCTTCGGATTCCCCCACGTGGATCTGGTGGTCCAGAGGACCCAGAACTACATGCAGGAGGTGGGAGCCAGGGGCAAGTGGATGAGGATGGAGCAAGGGCTAAGGATTAGGGTCTGGGAATGAGGCCTGTGCTGGTGCCGCTCAGAGACAGCAGTGCATGCCTGCAGTCCTGGTGCTGACAGAGATGTGTTTTGTCCTTAGAGATGGTCTCATCTGTCTTATAAGTTGATGGACATCATGTGCAAACCCAGTGCGGTTGAGTTGGTTCACACTCTTAGGGACCTAAGGACAGAGGAGAATTGCCCCGTAGGGCTTCGGAGACTATCAATGTTTACAGAAGCCCACTGCTACATCTTTCTCCTGGGAGCTGCTGGTGGGTTCAAACCACCGACCCCTCAGTTGGTATCTGAGTCCGCAGCCTGCTGCACCACCAGGGCTTCCTGCTAAGCAGCATTGAGAATGTAGCTTGCAGAGAGAGTAGCATCACCAGGTTTGTCTGATCAGTGTTTTAACCTTGGTTGCACATCAGGGTTGCCAAGCAGAATCACAGCATTGAGTGAGTCCTCACTCACAGCGAGGCTCAGGATGGAGTAGTACTGCCCCTGTAGGCTTTCAAGATGTTCAGTCTTTATGGGAGCAGACAGCCTCATCTTTGTCCCACAGAGTGGCTGGTGGGTTTGAGCCACCGATCCTGTGGTCAGCAGCGCAGTGTGTAGCTTACTGGACCACCACTACAGTGTTGTGTAAGCAGAACCTTGATAGGCGCTGGGGAACAAACAAAGAAACAAAACCCCCGTGGCTTGCTTTATTTTGATATCCAGTGTATTGTCGTGGTTCAGGACTGCACCCACCATCTCTCCAAAGGGGATGTCTGCCTTGATGTGACTTCCAAGTCTCTTTTTCTGGTCATTTCTTTAGTGCGCAGCTCAGGTTGAGGACCAGTGTCTTACTTTCCTAACCCAGTTAAGAATAAAAATAAACAACAGCTCCATAACCATCATATTTTAATTTATTTAGTAGGCTCCCGTTTTTCCTCACAAGACACTTTTCCACTAGGAAACAGGAATGAGTAGCTCAGACGCGTTCTCGGGTCATCGTCCTTTCCAAGCAATAAGAGGATGAGATCCTGGGGGCTCTGAGGACTCGCAGTTGAATCAGCCATCTGGGAGGCTTCCTGTGGGCAGGCCCTTCAGGGATCCCCCTCCAGGGAGGTTGCTGGGAAACAGGTTCTCAGATAAATCCTGGAAGGTGCTGGAAACGCTGTGATGAAGGTGTGTGCGGGATCTTGTGGGCTCAGGACCTTCCTTGGGAAAGAAAGCAGAGTTTGGTTTGGTTTGCCTTTAGTCGAGCTGGACAAGAGGAAAAGGTGTATTTGATCGTGATCTAACTACTGAGTGGGATGAAGGGAGGACCAGGAACAAAATCGGGCAACAGCTTAACAAAGACCCTTGGGTCATGGTGGACCCTCTGAAATTGCAACAGGGGCACCTGCAAAGAATAAGAATTCAGAACTACTTCTGGTTCCTTACACCAAAGCATATTAGACTTGCAGAGAAAGAGAGCGAGTGGGAGGTGGGAGGCTACAACGTGGGGGGAGAGAGAGAGAGAGAGAGAGGTGTTACAGAGTGGTTTGCACCCATATAAACTTGGAGATGCAGAACTGAAACTGCCAAAAAGTAGAGAGAGTAGGCTCCCCCCTCGGGGTCTTAAGACCCGGCTGCCTGTAAGACTAGAGGAGACCGCGGTGGAGTGAGCATCTCAATCCCGCGACCTTGTTGGATTCTCCAGTTCAGGGCTGGGGGAGAAGAGAAGAGGGGAAGAAAGGACTGAAAATAGACAAAAGCACACGCAGGCCTGCACCCGCGCACAGACCCCTCTCTCCCGCGTGGCCAGGGGTGGGATGAGGACCTGCAGTCCTAGGTCTCACCCTGGGGGTAGTGCCAGGAGGGGGCGGTGTGTGTGTGTGTGTGTGTGTGTGTGTGTGTGTGTGTGTGTGTTTGGGGGGTGTCTGGCGACTTGCCCTACGTGCCCTCGCAAGCAGTTGTAGATCGGGGCAGTGCGCCCAGTGTTTGACGGTGTCTGCTCTGTGTTGCCTTTGGCCTCTAGCTGATGGAAAACACCGTGTTCACCTTCGAGCAGTTGCTTTCCCCACATCTGCACGGAGAAGTCTCCGGAACCGCAGTCTCCATGGAGAAGGTTAAGCTTCGAGTCTTAAAGGTAAAACCATTTCTCTCATTGCTGGGAATCACACACGAGGAATTGGGTCCCCTGGTTCTTTCAATAAGTAAAAGATATCATGTTCTCCTTTTCATTCTCCCTTTTCTTCCCAATCTTTCTCCCCTTCCTTTCTTTTAATTAATTTTAAATTGTTAATATTTATTTTTAAATTTTAATAAATCCTTTTATTGGGGGCTCTTACAGCTCTTATAACAATCCATTCATCCACTGTGTCGAAAACATTTGTACATATGTTGCCATTATCCTCTTCAAAACATTTTCTTTCTGCTTGAGCCCTTGGTATGAGCTCCTCTTTTTTCCCCTCCCTCCCCCACACTCCCACCCTCGTGAACCCTTGATAACTTATACATTACTTTTATTTTCATATTTTACACCGTCTGCTGTTTCCCTTCACCCACGTTTCTGTGGGGGCTGGGGGTGGGTTGTAAGATCAATGTACAACTCTTCCTTTCTTCTCAAAAGAAAGTTCCAGCATGACTTTCATGCTTGTTCTGCCATCTAGTGGCTTTACTTGGGACTACAGGTATCAAGTATCCAAAATGGTTACAATTGTAGCAGGTAAGCACTAAGACTGTTGTTAGTTGCCGTTGGTTCTGCGCTGACTCAGTGGGACTCAAGTGGAAGAGGATGAACTGCGTGCACCTCCTTCAAGATCTTGGACGTACTTTGTCATTCCATCTCATTGAGGCCTGGGCTCCTTTTCACTGTCCCTCTACAAAATAGGAGGTGCTAGCGCATTGGTGGTCTATGAAATAACCTGTTCTCTTTCCCGGGCTCCTCACTAGAACTGTGGAGAACGCTTCTTCATTCCCTGTATGAGGAAATGGACTCTCTCAGAGCAAAAGTGACTCATTTAAAGGCGACTGGCTAGTCAGCGGTGAGCGAAGAACTAGCACTGGCTAAGACGGTGTCTGCTGCCGGACCAGGCAGTGTTTGGGGCTGTCACTCAGCCCTCAACACCACCACCCTTCCTCGGAGCAGTGCTTTGGGGCAGGCGCCCAGCTCACAGAGCCTACGGGTGGCTGCTGGAACGCAGCCTTGATCTTCATGTCTCAGGAACTAGAGGAAACCCCGGCCACCAAATCCCTGGGGTTTGAAGCAGTATTCATCCTGGCAACCCAATGGCCAGGGTGCCTTTTGAAAGAAACAGTAGTGTCAAGTTCATTCTTGGTGGGAGCATGAAGGGAGACACGGTTTAATGGCTTATGATCCTTTCGGCATAGAAAGGGAAGGGAAAAGCAAGGGAGAGGGGTTCCAATATGAAGACTTGGGGCTCGCAAAGGGCTTAGCATGTCTCTGGTCCAGCTTTATGTCCAGTCTGAAGCAGTGTCCTGCCAGCGGGGGTCCAGTCTGAGCTCAGACAAGTTCACTGAAAGCACCTGCTTCCTAATGCTAGCCCTCGGTTCTTATCACTGGGCAGTTGACCCTTTCTGTTCTCATCCTTCTTTTCCTCGACAGCCTTTGGCTGTTGGAATGAAACTAAAATCTCACCCCAAGGTGTCTTCCCGTTGTAAATGCTTTCACGCCTTCACCCCTTCCTCACTGGCTCCAGCCATTCTGCTCACCCAGGAGACGGTGCTCCCGCTCGTGTGTGATCCCCTTAAACAGACAGATCACACAGGGGCCTCTAGGTTTGGGTGTTCAGCTCCCAACAGAGTCAGTACCACCTCTCTGTTCTTGGGTGTTGACCTTGTGTGGGGAGCATGTCCCAGTCTTAGGGGGATAGGCTCTCTTCCCCTTTGAGGAAATCAATACTGCCCTGGCCCAGCTTTAGGGACTGAGAGGGCAATAAGGGGAGGGCCATGGCTCCCACGCACGTACCGGGACAGAGGTGCTGAAGTTACAGACTCAAGCTCCGCTTTCTTCGTAACGCAGAAGGTGCCCTGCTTTGATCTTGCCTCAGTTCCCGAGCAGGTGAGATAGGCCGCTCTCCGTCATCACCTCCACCTGCACGGAAAGATCCTTGAGACCTTGGGAAATAAAACACCGCCAAAGTCCTCAGAAGTGACAAATCCACGCAAACGCACTGCCACGGAGTCGATTCTGACTCACAGCAACCCTGTATAGCAGCAGTTTTCAACCTGTGGGTCGCAACCCTGTTGGGCGTCCTGATTCTTCACAGTAGCAAAATCACAGTGATGAAGTAGCAACGAAAATAATTTTATGGTTGGAGCAACTGTAAGAAAGGGTCGCAATATTAGGAAGGTTAAAAACCACTGCAGTTTCTGAGCCAGTAATTCTTTATGGGGTCATACAGCCTCATCATCCTTCCTAAAGAGCAGCTGGTAGGTTTGAACCTGTGACCTGGCCCTTGGCAGTCCTGCCACCCGACAGTTCTACTTGAGCTTCTCAGACATTGGGGACAGGGATGGGGGTGTGGGGAAGAGAGAAAGTGGGTGGCTGAGGGTTTTTTCTTGTTGTTGTTTGTTTGTTTAGGCAAATGAAAACAGATTGCAATGTTGTGATTTAGCATATGTTTCCATCTCTGTGTTGACAGCAATACGATTACGACAGCAGCACCATCCGGAAGAAGATATTTCAAGAAGCTCTGGTTCAAATCACCCTTCCCACCGTGCAGAAGGCATTGGCGTCCACGTGCAAACCAGTAAGGGGAAGGGCTGCTCTCTGGGGTCTGCTTGTATTGCCGATGAAGTTCAAGCCAGTGTTATATAAATCAAAAGGCGTGCTTACCAACACTATTAGTCCAGCAAATGTTTCATGCTCTGGGGTCCAAAGTAAATAGTTTAGGGTTCAAAGGCTCCTGACTGCTCAGCTAGATGTAGGTGCAGCTGGTTGTGACTGTAGCAGAGAGACAGCCATAGACAATATATAGCAAGTATGTCAACAAGAGAAACAAATGAGCCTGGCTGTGCCCCAACAAAACTCCCCTTAAAAAACAAGAAACGGGCTAGATTTTTCCACCCATCTCTCAAAGGATAACGTGTGCATGTAAGTCAAACTAATAATTGACATCATGCCCAACATCACAGAATGACTTGCAGGTCTGATGCCTCCTCTGGCACTTGACCACTTCATTCAAGATGATTACAGAAAGATGCGACTAGGACGTGTGCCTTGCTTTAAAAAACAACCCAAACTCATTGCTGGGGAGTTAATTCCTACTCACACGAGCCCTGTAAGACAGGATAGATCTGCTCCCACACAGCGTTTCCGAGCCTGTAACCTGTATAAGAGTTGACCATCACCTCTGCCTCAAAGCAGCTGGTGGGTTTGAATTGTCAGCCCTTTCTGTTAGTAGCTGAGGGCTTAACCACCTAGCCCAAACCTTGCTAAATCCAGTCACGTCTGTTAGGTAAGATCAACGAAGCTATTTAATCTGCTGTGAACACCAGACCCTGTGGCAGCCATGCTCCTGAACGTGTGAGCTGGTCTGCTGAGCAAACGCTGGGCGAGGGGCTGTGAAGGCAGAGTTCTGGGTGCATGTCCTGCCTCCTCCACATATCTGGCTGGGAGCCTCAGGCAAGTCAACTCTCCTCTCTCAGCCTAGATTTTCTCTCTACAGGATGACCACAGTGGTCCTTGGCAGCGTCATTCTTAAGATTGAGAGAGGCCACTGTTGTTGTTAGCTGCCAGCTAGTCAGCTGGACTCCTGATGGCCTCGTGTGTGCAGACCGGAGCTGCTCCGCAGGCTTTTCAGGCTGTGATCTCTCAAAAGCACGTGGTCTCTGGGTGGATTCTCCTGCCAACCTTTTGTCTTGAGTCAAGGGCTTAACCATGTGTTGCTCGATTCCCTGGTGTCCATGCTGACTCACAGCAACCGTATAGAACAGAATTGAACTGATCCTGTGGGTTTCCAAGACTGTCAAAACATATGGGAGTAGAAAGTTTTATCTTTCTCCTGTAGAGGGGCTGTTGGTCTCGAACTGCTGACCTTCTGGTTAGTAGCCCAATCCATAAAGCCCTGGGCACTATGTTAATCACTTTGTGACACCTCTCTCCTTCAATCCCAGCAGTGGTTTGGGGACTGCACCACCACCTTGCAGCGCAGTGGATTACTTAACATGGCCCTTCTGGCTATGTATGGTCTTGCCACTCCCACAAAGTGATTGGGTGGAACTATGCAAATAGGGTGGTTGTGACCCACTAAGGGGACTGGACACATTGCTAATAATGTAAATGAGGTGTATGAAACCCTAACAGCTTGTTCAGTTTTGCAATCCCAGAGGTGGGAAGCGAGGACCTAACTACCATCCACAAATAAGACCTAGGAGTGGAGCACATCCTTTGGACCCAGGAACCCAGCACTGAGAACTTCACAGTGCCAGGAGAAACAGTGTGGAGGTTGTAACAGCAGACAGGGTTTGAGATGCTGAGAAACAGCTGCAGAGAACCGGGAGTCAGCCTGATAGGTTCCCAGCACCCAGAGTGAGAGCCGAGAGCCTTGGGGCAATAGGCTTCCTGGAAGAGTGGGTGCCTCTGGAGAGTTTTGTAATACTTGCTCACACAGGGCAGAAGCCAGACCTAAGTGGGGCCAAGGATCAAGGACCAAGAAAGGAGAGCCTGCCTTCAGAGGTCAGGAAGAGCTCATCCTCGGGGAGTGAGAGGAACCTGTCCTCAGGGGTCCCGAAGAGCTGAGTGTCGCCCTTCGCTTAAAAGGGGGGGAGCCTTCTCAAACAGGATCCCGGATCCTGATCCGGTCACCCCATTATCATGAGTAGTAGTATCTGATCGGTCTGGCCAGGGTGGCAGATTATTGAAGCCCGCCAAGGAGCAGAGCATTCGAGGGAGGGGAGGTGGGTAGGAGAACTGGTGACAAGTGTCTGACCTCCCCCTTAGAAGAATCAGCTGGGGTTGAGATGACAATTCTCCCCCTTCATGAAATGAGGTGAGGAGATCCAATGGGACACACTATTCCCACACACTTCCTCCCCGGACAGACCAGCGAGGAACACGCTTCTTCTAGGCTGCTCTCATCTTTCCGCCAATCAGCAGAGTGACTCGAGGCACGTAAAGATGCTTTTGTGATTTCCTAGCAACGGAGACTGCTTTCAAAAGAGCTTGGGACCCAGAGTTCTTCTTAATTAAGGCTGTTGTATCAGTGCCAACAGATTGTCCAAAACCCTGAATTCAGACTCAATAAATTAGGGAATGAACTACTCCACAGAAAGAGTCTCTGCTTTCTCAACCCAAGGCCATCCAGTAGATTTCAACTCATAGCGGCCCTGCAGTGTAGACCGTTCTTGTGTGTTCTAAGATGAACTCTCTCTGGGAATAGAAAGCCTCGTCTTTCTTTCTTACAGCAGCTTATCGGTTCGAACTGCTGACCTTGTGCTGAGCCGCTGGGTGCGTCACCGTGCCGCCAGGGTTCCTTCTGAATCTGGAGCGTACCAGCTTTCTAGACTTCATGGTTTTCCGTCCAAAAGCACATTAGGATGGCCTGGGGTGTAAAAAAAAAAATTAAAATTCCCCAAGACTCCCCTACAGTGCTTTTGATCTACTTGATCCAGGGCAGTCACAATATGACGCAATTCATTCTGCTCAAGATAGAAGCATTGTTTTGTAAAGTTGGCCACACTGCAACAGTACAAGCTAGCTAGAAATTACTCCTTTTCCGAGAATTATTTCATGGGGTCAAATTCTAAAGGTGTATGTGTTCCGCATTAAGTATTCAGTACGCATCAAATATGATGGAGGCCTGTACCAGGCAGGTATCCTGCTGTTTCGGAGTTCCTGCTACAGGCTGCCTGCTGCTGCCTGCAAGCCAGAGCCCT
>NW_022111324.1:27173885-27181391 GCF_000313985.2 Echinops telfairi | reverse complement strand
GGGTGGAGTTGCTCCAATGCTGAGCTTTCTAGAGTCATGCCTTGGCCTAGTCCTGAAGAATGAATGGCAATTAGGAGAAACAGGAACTGGGATCATGTAGGGAAGAAGAAAAGGCCTTCCAGACATGCGACCAGGCACAGAGCAGGGACATGGTTTGTCCCAGGTCACACAGTTTGTCTAAGACAGTGCCACCCCCTACCCCACCCCACCCCAGGCAATAGTATTCTCTGTAGTTTCTATTCATCCTTGTGGCAGCCCTGTCCCTTTGACCTGTAGGAATTGCTGGAGCTCACACTCCTTCCACCCTCCGGCTTGCTCCTCGGGAGGGTATTGATAGTGCACCGCTCGATGCTGTGAACTGGTCCTAGACAAGAGCCTCACCCAGTGCTGGCACTGAGACTTGCTGGCTTCTGGTGCCCTGCTGTAAATCCTGTCCCTCTAAGTCAACAGGTTTCGCTCCTGAGTCCCTGACTCTCTGGCAGCCAGCGGAGAGGGGCCCTCCTTTCGTAAATTCACCCAGTTAAATCTGGGATATCATCTGATACATTTTGATCCCTGCCCTACCGTCACACTGATACCAGGAAAGCCACTGGAATCTCGTGAAACACAGGGAGGGCCCCGGGATTGTGCAACATGTCTGGACTACAGTCCAGGGAACACATGGCTATGTGGCCAGTTGAAGGGAAAGAGGGAGTTCTTAAGGAGCCCTTGATGCTTTCCACCTGAAAAGGGGCCTCATTCTGAGAAAGTTAAATATGCACCCACTCGATGGCCCCTCCTTCCCATGTGTAGACCTAAGATAAATGATCCCTTGCATTCACAAAATAATATGTATATGATGTGCCGTGGCAGCTGGATTCATAACAGCCCCCAAACAGAAACCTCTGAACACCTCCCCACAGAAGAATGAAAGAAGAACTTCAGAGTTTTAGTGTATCCGTATCGGGAGTGCTGTTTAAGGAATGAGCTACGGCTACATACACCAACGCTGGTGAATCTCAAAAACAGACACAAAGAGAATGCTGGGAAGATGGCTGTGTTCCAGCCCACCCCTGCACGCAAACATGAAACGTGAGTCGGAAATGGTGATCCGTTCTGAGAGGCTCTGACTCAGGAAGTGGAGGAACTGCAGAGAATACAGACAGGCAAGACTGAATGACCCAAAAAGGCACATCTGGTAGGCAAATCACCTCTCTCTCCGTCTCTCCTCCTTCCCCAGCTGCTCGAGCCAGTGGCTGCAGTGAGCTGGGAAGCGGCCTCAGTGGAAGACCCTGCTTCCCTGATCACTGCCCCCTGCCTGCAGAGGCAGGACCCTGGGCTTCCACTCTAAATCAAAAGGCACACAATCCCCGAAGTATGTTCTCTGATCTGGACACTGTCAGCTGCAAGCCTGCTGTGAATGGCTATGGGAAGTCTATAAAGTGGGACCTGCATTTATAGGCACACCCTCCCTGCCTCCCTGTGTACACAAAAGCGCAGGCTTTAAACAAATGTACAGGACAGATTTCCCACGGTGTCAATTTGGGTCTGTCTGCTCCCACTTTCTGGTTGGTGCTGGGGACTGCAGCTGGACAATATCACCTGCCAACCTCCAGTGAATTGCAGCAGAAGGTACCTGCTGTGTGCTAGGAAGCTGGTAGCTTGAACGGAAGATACACCCACAGCCAACAAACTATGACGAGGCAGGCTCTGATAGAAAAAGCCAGACCCCGCCGGGGTGGCTCTGTTCAGAGCATGACAACCCTCCCTCACCTGGGCACTGTCACCTACAAGCCTGCAGTGAATGGCGACAGAGGCACCAGGCGTGCAGTTTGCTCCTGGAGTCAGCATTCTGCCTGCCTCTCCGAGCAGCCCAGAGCCCAGGCCTCCAAAACCAACAAACAAACTTCCTTAGGGGTCCGTTGGGATCATCTCCCCTTCTTCCACTGGCACTGAGAACTGCTGGCTGAGGTTTCTGCGTGCTAGGAAAACTGGATTTCCACATGCAGAAAAATGAAACAGGATCCACAATACACAAAAAACCAATTCAGACAATTCAGAATAGATTAAGGGACTGCATGCGCGAACTAAAAGCATAAAATTCTTAGAAGAAAATAATAAGGTCAACACTGTCAGGCCTATATTTTAATAATGGATTATCTAATATAATAACAAAAGCACAGACAGCAAAAGACAAAATAAATAAATGAGGTTGCATACAAATCAGAAACTTTGGGGGAACAAAAGACTTCACCAAAGAAAAAGTGAAAAGATCAGCGACTTACCAAGCGATGTCTTCAGAGACTTTACATCTGATGGGAATCTCAGAACACAGCACCAACACCCTCACAACAAAAAGGATGCCCCCACTGCAGCGGCAAGGGACTTGAACATATAATAGCCAACAGACATGAAAAAATGTTCAGTGTTATTAGCCATCAGGGAGATGCAAATCAAAACCACAATGAGATATCAGTTCACTGCTATTGGGATAGCTACCATTAACTAGACAGTAACTAAGTAACGTGGAGAAGTAGAAACCCGTACCCATTTCTGGTGGAAAGGGAAAGGTACAACTGGTGTGGCAAACGTGTGACGGTTCCTCAAAACACAAGCACCCGGCCAACCCTGCGGCCCAGCAAGTCCCCTGCGAGGTCTTTACCCCAGAGACGTGAAGCGGGGACTCAAACGGAGCCTTGTAAAGTAAGTTCACTGCCACACTCACTACAAGAGTCCAAAGGTAGAAACAAGCTGAACTAGGTGAATGGTTAAGCAAGCCGTGGTGCACTCATGGAGTGGAATACTGCTCAGCCCAGAGGACAAGGGGAGTCTGCACACAAGCTCCAAGACAGATGGAGCTCGAAGACAGTATGCTGAGCGAAACAAGCCCATCACGCAAGGACTCACATAAAAAGACAAGAAATGGTGTCCCGAGACCTACGTTTGTTAGGATTAGTAGGGATGTCGGGAAGGAGAGCAGAGAGGGGTAATGCTGATGGAAAAGTCTTATTGATTAAGGGTAGGGTTGCACAATCAATTATTGTGATTGTTGTCAATAAGTTGCACATCTATAAAAACTTGAATTGGCAGAAGTATGTTTTCCTCACCATTCCCTACCCACCCACCCCCAAAAGAGTGACTGTTGTAAACTCCCCCAAATCTTACAGGATTTGGTTCCTTGGTGTGGAGATTTAGGGTCATGGCTTCATAGGACATCCCAGTTCCTTGGCCTACCTGTGTGTGGTGCTTCTGCTCTGTCCCCTGCAGTTTAAAAGCTTGCAAATGACCATCCAAGGCATGGTGGCTATTCTTTAGTCAGCTGTAGCAACAGAGGAAGGAGAACCCAGAATAGTAGGGGGGTGTGGAGTTGCCCTCCCCAAGCGACTGCCTTATTTGCCGTGAGACCAGAAGAGCTGGCTGCTGACTGACTACCATCGCTGAACATTCGAATCAAAGATTACCTACAAAAGTCCGGACTGAAGGGGGGCGGGGGCGGGGAATGCAGAATAGAATTGCAAGCTCACATGGGCCTAGAGCTATGGGTGGTAGATGAACTTCTGAGATCATCTTAAACCTTAAATAATAAATGTTAGTTTAACAAGAAAAAAGCTCTAGCTGGAGCATTATGCTCTTTTAAGTACTGTCACTATGGGGTCAAAGGTGCCGGCAGCACCAGGAAAGATTCGATAAGAACGTTGCAGGTTAGAGAGTTCATATTAATGAGAGAGGAACAACTCAACAACGGAAGGGGACAATGGACGCTAAACCCAAAGAATACCATGAGGGTCACAAATTAGACATGGGGAAACCATGGAATTGGTACGTTTTGCTGTGTATATTCACAACAACCAAATAAATAAATTTAGAATATAAAAAAGACCCCAAAGAACATGTAATTTCTAGCAGGTAAAGTACAAGAACAAGCAAAAGCCATTGTGCTAGAGATCAGAACAGGGCTTACCTCTTTTCAGACTGAAAAGGGACATGGGCGAACTGTGGAGGGTATTGGAAAGGCTCTTCATCTGGGTGGTGGCTACTGGGATATATTTAAAGGCACCCAGCTCTGCTGTTTACAGCTGTGTATTTTGCTCTGTGTAACTTACACTCCAATAAGACACTGCCTTCTCGTTTGTATTCAAAAAGAGAGCAAGAGTAGAAGAAAAGCCCTTGGGGGACAAACCCCTGACGAGCTCTTGAAGTGATCGAATGTCCACTGTCTTGCCCAGAAAGGGCCATCAATATGTGACCAGTACGAAGAATGGTGTAGGGAAGGGCCGTCCCATGGACCAGTGCAAGTCCTCTTCTGAAAGTGATGAGAAATAATGTTGAGGGCACACATGGTGCTGCAGCACCGTGGAACAAAGTGGGATCCAACAAACTATTGAAGTGAGATGTTGTTTAAACCTTTTTGCTGTGGGTGCTGCCCCCAGGTGCTCTCAGGTGCTCCCCCTACTCCCAGGTGCTCCTAGGGGAGGATTGCGATAGGAGGGTTATTTTGTTTTGTTTTGTTTTTGCTTCTCTTCTCCAAGAACAGTTATCTCCTGCCTTTTCCTCTTTATCTTTCACTCTCCAGGAACTTCAGAAGTATGAGCAGTTCATCTTTGCAGACCACACCAATATGATCCAGGTTGAAAATGTCTATGAGGAAATTTTACATCAGACGCTCCTTGATGAGACTCTGAAAGGTAAGCAAGGCTGGTTTACCTGGTCCGGGAGCTGATCTGCTTCCTGAGATGATGGCAGTCCTCAGAAACTCTAGGAGGCAGTTGTACTCATACAGGGTCACTCTGAGTCAGAATAAATCGACTCAATGCTAATGTAGGGGTGGGGTGACCAGCTAGAGTGGCACGCCCGTGAAATGGGACAAGGGGACTTCGGCCAGCTGCCTTCTACACCAGACAAGAAAGAGAACGAAATCGGCTTTGGTGTGTGAGGGAAACAGAGCCGGGAGAAAGGCAAAGAAGGAAAGAGTAGCATTGAGCGCTTCAGGATTCAGTGTACACTCTGCTGGCCCTTGGGATGTTGTTTTCCTGAATACAAACATCATTAATCCTCTGAGGGCAGGGATTTGCAGCTTCAACTTTCAGACGTGGAAACAGGCTTAGAATGAATCCCTGGGTGAAGCTGAGGG
Organism: Echinops telfairi; assembly: GCF_000313985.2. NCBI lineage: Eukaryota > Metazoa > Chordata > Mammalia > Afrosoricida > Tenrecidae > Echinops > Echinops telfairi. Next base: position 27,176,281 of record NW_022111324.1, on the reverse strand, counting down.
TGAGATGAGGAGCTCTCTTCCTCCCCCAGCTGCAGACAAGCCAAGGACGAGTAGTATCCTAGCCGTAGCCACTCAGAGGCTCTCCGCTACCCCGCCCACAGTCTGGGGCAGGCGATTCTGGAAGCAGGGCTGACCCGCTGCTCTCTCAGCATGTTCCTCCACTCAGCCAGACAAAGAAGACATAGGGTGATGACACCCCACAAGCCATGCTAACATGCTGCCACCTACTGTCCTGACGGGTCTCAACTGGGATAGGAAGCTGGTCTGGGAACATCCTGTGTAGGCCTGCCCCCCTCCCATCAGTCTCTGGGCCTGAAACATCTGGTCTCTGTCCAGAAGGTCACGAGTAGCCCCAAACCTAAAGAACGCTGGCCGAGCATAAGCGCTTGGCACAGTGGGGCAGTGGGAGAGGAAGAGAGAAGTGTCTGCCGCCACCAGGCCTGGTGGCACCTTTGGGTGAATGAGAAAAGGGTTCCCTTCCTCCGGACCCTCTGCTGTCCTCTGCCAGGAAATTGTCACAATGCAGGCAGGTTGGTTCCAGCTCCCAACCATGACATCAGTACAGCAAAGGGTGCGAGCCACGGGGCTCTGCCCTGCCGTCTATTACGTGTGCAAATAGCACTCCGAAAAAGTTTGAGATGTTGTGAGACCTGCCCCGAGGCTGCTCTGAGACCCAAAGTGAGCATGTGCTGTTGGTAAACAGTGCCAATAGACTTGCTGGATACAGGGTTACCCCAGACCCCATCCTGGGAAAAATACCGTCTCTTTGACAAAAAGCGAAGCAGATCAATGAAGCGTGGCTGGACTCTGGTTTTGTGAGAACAGTTACCAGAACCGTAGGAGGCCCACAGTCCCAGTCCGTGCCGTCTGGGAGGTGAACGGCTCCCTTGGATAGGATAGTGGTGGGCAGTGACCATGCTGCGCTCTGGATGAACACGAGCCCTTGGAAGCGATGGCCCGTGCTGTGTTTGTCCCTGGGTCTTCACTGCCTGTGTGGCTGGAGTCACTGCGGCTTCGGGCGCATAGCCACCCTCTGGGGCAGCAGAGAAGAACTGCTCTGGAAGGTTCCCATGGGAGGAGGGGGCTGGAGGGCTCAAAAAAACAGCCTTTAGGTTAGCGGCCGCACCACCACGGCAGCCGCACGCTTTGAGCCGAGCGGTGCTTGACACTGTTGCCCAGGTCTGCTTTCCCAGAAGGGGATGCCATGCCTTTCTCCCAAGGCACCTCGGGTTGGCCTCCAGCCTCTGCACTTTGGATTGGCAGCCCATGCCCGTCCCCATGTGCATCACCCAGGGAGGGCTCGTAGCTCATAATCACGCCCCGCCAGTATCTGGTGATCGAATGAATAAATGAGTGTAATGCTGTAATCACGCCGGAGGTATAATGCTTGGGGAAAGTTTGCAGTGGTCTGGCCCGGGAAGACTCCTGGAAAGGCTGTCAGAGTAAGGGTGGAGACTTGACATTGAGAAATAGCCAAAGTGGCTAAGACGGAGGCGGTTGGCCCCGGATAGAATCGGATCATCCACGTTGCCCAGGCCGAGTGCTAATGTCACATTTTGTGTTCTGGTCCGTCTTAGTGATCAAGGAAGCTGCTGTCCTGAAGAAACACAACTTATTTGAAGACAACATAGCCCTGCCCAGCGAAAGTGTGTCCAGCCTTACTGATCTGAAAACCCCCACGGGGTCAAACCAGGCCAGCCCTGCCAGGATTGTCTCGGCCATTCTGCCAGGAGGACCGGGGAGCGGGTCCCCGGGCAACGACGCGTTCCAAGAGCCCGAGGAAGAGAAGCAGCCGGGAGCCCCTAGTCCTTTGGCCCAAGAGGAAAGCACCTCCCTCCTGTTCCCTGTGACCAGTCCTCCCGAGGGTGGGGACAGGCAAGTGGTTGCTTCAAGCGTCAATGACCCCACGAATCTTGTGGCTACAGAAGACAAGGCAGGCACCTCGGGCACCAACTCAGCCGAGCTGGAGTTTGGAGGGATTCCCAAAGAAGAAGACCCCCCTCACGAAGACCCGGCGTCCCTCTCTGCCTCAGGCTCCTTGAAAGAGCTCAGAAAATTGTTGACAGTGACCGTTGAAGTCCCGGTGGATACTGCTCTAGCGAATGAAAAAGATACAAGTGAGCAGACCCTTTTGTCTCAAGAAGATGAAAAGGAAGAGGAATCCCCCCAAATCTGCAACGAAGCCCAGGAGGCAGCCGGGTCCCCTGGGAATCACGGGGGAGGGGATGGAGTCAGCGAGAGGGGGTCCCTTGTTCCTTCGGCAGAGGCTGGTGGCATGGGATTGGGGAGCTTTCCTGAGGCCAGCAGTCCTGCCCCTCTGCCAGCCGAGGGGAGCAGCTGCTCGGGGCCCGTGGGTGAGCAAGCTGATGCTGGGGAGCCCCTGGACAGGGAGCTCC
>NW_022111324.1:27150737-27173578 GCF_000313985.2 Echinops telfairi | reverse complement strand
GCCCCTGGACAGGGAGCTCCGGGGTGAGCAAGCTGATGCTGGGGAGCCCCTGGACAGGGAGCTCCCGGGGAAGGCCTCCAGACTACTTGAAGCAGGAGGAGCCCCGGGTGCCCTGGGAGGCGAGGCCCGTGCCCAAGAAGAGTGCGTTTTAGGTCCTGACCATGGCTTTGCTAGCGAGAGCCAGCTTTCTGAGGAACAGGAAGTGGCAGGAGGGCTGAGCAGCCCAGGCCAGGCCACGGTCAGAGTGGCTGCAGAGGGACTTAAGGCCGCCAGTGTTCACGGGTGCCAGTGGGTGGTTGAAAGTGCTCCAGACACCGATAGCCTAGGTGCACATGGGAACGGCAAGACGGAGAGAGAAGGTGGTGAGGGGGGTTCCCCAGGGCAGCCCCCGGAGGAGTGAGGGGGACTGTTTGGTAAAAGCCTTTCTTCCAACAAGGTCCATCACAGGGGGGATTCACTTGGGAATTGCACAAGGTTGCCACAAGAAACAGTCTTAAATATTTCTTTCACGTTGTCTAATGAAGCCAAAGGAAAAGCACGCAGGGCGTGGGCACTGTAGACCAACAGCTTTGTGGGGCTGCCCTGTGCCACTATGAATTATTGCTTGGGCGTTTTAATAGGAATTACACAGACAATGGAGGGTTTGGGGTTAGAGGCCAGCCGAGGGTGTCAGGCGGAGGGAGTGGTGTTGCAGTGAAGACCGGGAAGCCGTGGGAGCCTGGTTTTCAGTGCCCTCTGCGCCTTGTGGCGATGTGGTCTCCTGGGGCATTTGAAGGCTTTTAGGCAAGAAGGGGAATGCATATAGTAAGCCTCGCTTCACCGGCTTCCAAGCGAATTTCACTCTCTCTTTAGTCTCAGCCTTTGTCCTAGGTCAGGCAGGCTACACCAAGGGACAGGTCACAGACTCCCCTCCCCTCTGTTGTGGGTAAGCTCCACGGAGCCGGCTCCGACCATAAGTCTCAGGAGACGCTGAGCAGAAACGGGAGGGAAGCTCACAGACTATGCAACTGCCCGGGCCTGTTAACAATTCTACTATCAATCAAATAATTAATTGTGTGAATTAAGTTTCTTGATCCTTATTAATTAATCACCTTCAGGGGAGCATTCAGATGGGGCAAGAAAATGTCATTGGCGTGTTTCAGCTTGAAAGCACTCCACATCCACTGTAGACTGTGCAGAGAAAAGGCTCCGCTCAATGACTGAGCTTAACGCCTACTAGTTAAACAAGCATTATTTGAACAGTTACTGCATGCCATGTACTATATTCAGGAAAGTAATAAGAATAAAAAATAGATAAGGCGTATTGTATTGCCTGGTCTAAATGAAAAGGCTCCAGGAAATTAACCTAGAGGAAAAGAAAGAGCCCATTTTCAAACCATGGCACCGTTTTCTGTGTTTTCTGAGACAATACTGGCTTGTTTCCACAAGGTAGCATCAATTTTTTTAAAAAGTCAAAGTATGGACCATCAAGTCCCAAATCTGTTACGCAAAGTGGCAACTGCTGGTTCAGTCATTCCGCAAGCTCGTGGAGCGCGGGGCTCTGGAGGGAGGTCCTGTGGTGATGTGACTGTCCCTTCCTCCCGAAATTTACCCTTGAGTGGAAAATAGGCATAACGACAGCTTTCTGCTGGCTCGTGACGGACAGCATTTGTTAATGGTGCCAGGGAGTCTTATTGCCAGAGATGGGGGGAGAGGGGGTTACTGTGCTATTTTCCTCCAGGGGAAAATAGCAAAGCAACAAAACTGCTAGATTATTTCCTAAAAGCTTCCATCCCAAGTATTACATGTTGAAGTTTGCTTCCACACGTTTTAATACTAGATCCCAACTTAGTGTCCTCAGGGCTTGCGTTGATCCTCGCCAGCCATGAAGTTTCTGTCACTCTATGCCACCGTCTGACGCATTAACCAGGAATTGAAATGCCTCCCCCTCCACCACGCTCATAAAAAGTTTGTTGGATTTCTGGATCATAAAGGATGAAAACGGGTATCAGCATACTCCCATATGGAATTGTTAGGTCCTCAGTTCTAACAAGGATCTCATCATGAATAAAGAAAGTAGAGCCCCCGGTGTTTCCTCATAGCCTTGCACTTGGCTGGGGAATGGAGCTTTTGTTTACTTCCTGTCTCTACCAGGAGCTCCTGTCTTCCAGGGCAGAAACAAGGTGTTAGGCATCCTGCATCCTTCCTGCTAGACGGAAGCACAACCTTCACTAGCAGCTTCCTGTCTCCTCAAGTCATTTCCACACCCTCAGGACCTAGCGCAGAATTGGCAAGTGACAGGCTGCTCAGGAAATTGGACGTGACGGCACCTACGATGGGCTATTTGGGGCCTCAGGATCGAGCAGGAGCACTGATAGCAGACTGAGTTGGGCAACTAACCACAAGGTCAGCCATTTGGACCCATCAGCTGCTTTGCGGGAGAAAGACGCAGCTTTTTGTTCCAGTAAAGATTTATTTGTAACATTATTTTAACATTGTTTGCTTTCACAAGTCTGTTAGGCAAACAGTTTAGTACTGGGAGTTTAATGTGAACTCATAGTTGTTACTGCAGAGATTTTCCAGAATGGAACGGGTTTATTATGAGGGTTTTCTCCCATCTCTGGGCAAATTTATTAGAGATGCCTCAAACCCCAGTAATATTGCTTATTGACCTTTCACCCTCCTTCCCCCAAAAGAGAGCATTTCCCTTAAAGGAAATCAGCTTGTCGTTCTCCCATTTTTACCTTGAGTAGCGGGGACAGTCGTGGCGTGTGTAATGTGCAGTAAACTCTGAACTGAAAGTATCTGGACCCACAGTAATAAGATCCCAGCTGTGCCTGATGCTTTAGAAGGAGGCGGAAGGTGGACAGCCGCAGGGCCTTGACATTTGATGATGAAGATCTCAACTCTGGTTTTATTAGAAGGCTTCGCAAAGCTCCCACACCAAAGGGATTTAATTTATTCTAAGAAGTACCAAATGATATGTGCTAAATAGCGATTTTAACATGGAGAAAGGAAGGTGGACTTGTCCAAGTTAAGCAATAAGATAGTTTCACTAAGTGAAAATGTTGGTCACGTGTGTCTTACTAAATACTAACGGGCTTGGGGACTTGCCTTTTGAAGTTGGCAACTTCAAGGGGGGAAAAATCTAACTGTAGACTGATCTATATATTTTCCTGGTCATGGTATAAATCAAACTGAAATCACTTTGTAACCACATATTTACTCTGCCAAGTGCCTATATTCCAATAAAACATTCATTCATGTTGAGTTGTCCAGATGTCTTATTCACTGGGAAATGGGACTGTGCCATCCTTGAGCTGGGGCGAAGCGCTCACAGAGATGGAGAGGGAAGTCACTGTTGCCGGATTCTGGAACGTGTACTCTTCTGTTAGCAGGACAGCATTCGTGGGAGGCCATTGAACAGGAAGTGTAATCATGCTCCGACAATGCATCTGCTTCTCTTTCTGAGAATTGAATCAAGACCATACTCCTGCAACAGTTCATGGCTTTTGATGCAATTGCACTGCCGTTCAGTCGGAAATTTATATCCAGTGGGTAGCATGGCACAAAGCATTCATTCTCCCCATAGCTAGAAAACAGTTTTCAGTCACCAATATCCTGAGTTGCTCATTGTAAAATGGTCCTCTGACTTCACCTGGGGGTGGAGGTGGGCGGGCTGGAATAATCACCATCATCAACCCAAAGCTGGTTCCTGTGAGAATCCACTCCCCACCCTGTCACCAGTTCTGGCATTAGCCAGCCCTCCCATGACTCTGTACTCTGCTGAGTTTGATAATTCATTGTCATGAGCACACAGAACTCAGACCATACTCATGTTTTTGAGGCGTATTAGGATTGTTATGAGTTGGAATTGACTGGATGGCAATGGATTTGTTTTGTTTTCAGGGAAGTGGGATCAGGATCAACTTGGAAGTAATAAGAACAACCCAGGGTACCTTTATTCAATCAGGCAGCTTCTTCAGCTGTGCCTACAAACAGCATCAGGCCCTGCTCAGACCTGGTCTTGGTCCTACTTGGGCAGGTGTTATTGCGATTTCTTTATACCAGCAAGTGCCTGGAGGCAGCCCACTCCGTCATTAAGACTCCTACCCAAAGGCACTCAGCTCTTTCACTCCTGGGTCAGCAAACCACTGTAGCTACCTTGCTCTCCGAGGCAGGAAGCCTACTTTTTTAGTTTGGGTTGACAAGAAACAAATTCATTGACACAAGTGTATAAGAAAGAGACTTATGGGGAAAGGGAGGGTGGGAAAAAAAGAGGCTTATGTACAAGAGCAATTGAATATTGTGAAAACATCCCAGCCCAGTAGAGATCAAGTCCTTAAGTCCAATATTAGCCCATATGTATGATACCAATCTATAAAGGCCTTTTCAGACTCACAAAGCACACGCAATGAGGCTGAATGCAGGATGATCACAGGCCAGCAGGTGGAAAGTCTTGTGAATCCAGTGGCAGTATAAGCATCTCAGTGCTGGCAGGGGTCTCCACCTGGTTTCTCCAGCTCTGAGGCGCTGGCTGCCATCAGCCTGTCTCCATGTGGCTTGTCAAGAATGCCTCGCAGGGACTGAGTATGTGTCTCACCTCCAATGGATCATTCATCTCCTTAGTACCTCCAAATGAGATCATCAACTTGCGACTTGATTGACAGGCTAGACTCCACACCTTCATTCTTCATCTTCTCAAATTGATGACAGATTATATAACTACCACACCCACTGAATCATTTTGTGCTGGTCTGCTTTTGTTGCTGCCGTTTCTCTGAGGCTGGGTGCCTCAGAGAATGCCGTGTTTGCCGTTACGTCTCACTATCTTAGCCTGTCTTCAGTGTTACAACTCTTTCTGTTTCCGAGGCCTAAAAGGTCCTCAACACAGGACTCTGGGTCCAGAGGTTATGCTTTCCTTCTGGTTTTTGATGATAATAAGATTTCCCTCTAAACTCTGGAAATGGCTGTTTGTAAGCCCAGTGGACTCACAAAATGGACTACTCTTGGTGGACCCCAAGCACCTTATTTGCATAGTTCCAGCACTTGAAAGGGTTGTCCCAAACACCTTATTTGCATAGTTCCATCTAATCATTTTGTGGGAGTTAAAAGAGTCGTATAATAGCACCACACTGCACAGCATGGCATTCATTCATCCAGAAAGACAGAAACCAGATGTTGTAGGAAGTGAAGATGGATACACACAAATCCTTCTGGCTTTATGTTATACATAAATTTGATTTAAACACCAGTATTTCCATCCAAGTCATCGATAATGTTAAGTTTCAAACATTCAGTCAAGGGTTAGATCAGTGTTTCTCAACCTTGCTAATGCCGCGACCCTTTAATACAGTTCCTCATGCTGTGGTGACCCCCCAACCATAAAATTATTTTTGTTGCTACTTATAACTGTAATTTTGCTACTGTTATAAATTGGGCGACCCCTGTGAAAGGGCTGTTTGACCCCCAAAGGATGAGAACTGCTGGATTAGATGGAAACTGGAAGATCCCAGGGTATTAGTAAGCTTCGTACTAAGACTTGACCAATGCAGGCAAGGTGGTGGGTAAAGAATGTTGTAGGAGCCAGAAGCGGAGTCAAATCACAACCAAGATTAGCAGATTCAATACAAGGGACAAATCAAGAATCTGGAGAAATTAAAGGAGCATCTTAAGCCACAATAGACTCCATGGGAGAGGTGAGTATGTAAATTATACATTTTTGTATAAAGACAGTTTTTCTTTCCTCTTCTCCATCTGCAAAAGTATCTGCCCTGGGAACTACCTGCAATACGCCAATCCCATCTTTGACTAAGGTCCTGCACCACATGGGGCACTTTTCCATGGCTGGTCATACGTGTTTTCCACCAAGAGCACAGGGGTGGGAAAGGAGAAAGATTTATTTTTCCATTACTTTTCATCAGGGAACCCTTGTGATATTTCATATTTTATTTTCTACCCAGGAATTTCATTCAAGATCACCAAAACCTTTTTTCATAGACTTAACTTTTTTTAGGGCGCCCTCGTGGCAGAGTGGTTACAGGGGCGGCTGACCACCAGGTCAGCAGTTCAAAATCACCACCTGCTCCTCGGGGAAGATGGAGCTTTCTACTACCGCAGAGTGCCACAGGCTTGCACACGCACAGGGGCAGTTCTGTTCTGTTCTACAGGGTCACTGTGAGTCAGAGTTTCTCGGTGGAAGGGAGCTTGGTTCTTTGCTTTATGGTTTTACTTTTTATTTTGTGGTTTATAGCAAAATTGTACAGCAAGAACAGAGTTTCCATATATCCCTTCATCCTCTGTAAACTTTCCCCTGTTAATAACATCATGCAGTTGTGAGATACATTTATTACAACTGATGAACATATACTGATATATTATTAGTAGCTAAAGTTCATCATTTACAATGGGACTCACTCCAGGACTGAAAGTTAAAGAGAGCCTGTGGGCAGTCCAATATGCTCAGTAGTTGACTACCTGGATTCAATTGCTGAATGGAAGTGGGGGAAATACAGCAATGAAGAGTGTATTAGTCTGGGTACTTTGGAGAAACAAATCCACAGCAACTCATGTATAAGAGAGAGTTTTATGCAAAGAAAATGTGCATCACGAAAACATCCCAACCCAATGCTGCCCAAGCCCACAAGTCCAACATTAACCCAACACCAGTCCACAAAGTCCTTCACCTCACAAAACAGAGGCAATGATGCCGACTGCAGGAGGAAAGCTGAGTCAGTGAACGAACAAGCATCTCAGCACTAGCAGGGGTCTCCACATGGCTGCTCCAGCACCCAGGGCTGCATCGGGATAGGTCCATGTGGCTTCTCCTTGAGGATGTCTTGTAGGAAGTCAATCTTGCAAGCTGAAGCAGGGAACTGCTAAGGCAGCTGCACCCGATGCAACCATCACAAAACAAGAGACCCGAGAACTAGAAAGGCGAGGCTTCACCACCCGTTTATCCCTCCGCCTTTCAACCAGCCCCACATGTGATTATCGGCCAGGCTGGCACAATTAACTAACTCAAAGAGATTAATTTGGTCACTGACACTCATGGATCTGGTCCACAAAGACAAGATAGGAGACACAAGGCAGGGCTGGCTAGTCTGAAGTTCAAAGAGTTGTGTGGAACATGAGCCTATAGCATGACTTAGCCCTAGAGTGCTAGAGTTGATGAGCAAATGTGGAGGGCTTACATGTGACCTAAAGTAGAGGGAGGTGCATGGGAACTCCTGAGCTGGCTACTGGTACTCATTGACCTAGCTTAGAATTGCTAAGACTGAATTGACCAGAAACCACCCAGATGAAGAGAAATATATTTGACGCTGTGAGCTGGTACACATTGCTTGCAGTCTTGATGGTTGGCCTGCTGTAGATTTGGTTTTGCTTATAGATGCCAACACACAAAGTTTCAATGGGAGGAACATGCGTCACATCAGATACCATTCTTGTCTCTTCAGAGCATTGGATTGATCCCAAACGAAAGCAAACTCACTGCCATTGAGTGGATTCTGACCCAGTTTCTGTACAGGACAGGGTAGACTGCCGCTGTGAGTTCTGAGACTGTAATTCTTTACAGGAGTAGGAAAACTCCTCTTCCTCCCACAGAGAAACCGATGGTCTTGAACTACTGATCTTACAATTAGCAGCCTGTGTTAGACCAGATTGACTATAGAAACAAATCCAGACACTTGTATGTGTATAAGAAAGAGCTTTATATCAAAGAGTAATTGTATATTAAGAGAACACTCCAGCTCAGTCCAGACCCAGCCCATAAGTCTGATACTAGTCCATAACTCTTCAGACTCATACAGCCACATGCAGTGGTGCAGAATACAGGAAGACCACAGGCCGGGGTGCAGTCCTGTGCATCCAATGGCTGTGGAAGTATCCAGGTGCTAGCGCAGATCTCTACATGGCTCTTCAACAGGAAGGTGAGGCAGAGAGAGAGAGAAGTTCCCAGAATCCTCAGGAGAAGGCCGAGCCCCAAGGAGGCATCATCAGTCTGTGACCTGATTGACAGGCTAGACTCCACCTCTTCACTCTGAATGCCCTCAAGTTGACATGAGATTATGTAACTGCCACACAGCCCAATTCGTAACCACCACACCACCAGGGTTGCACTACTGGGTTGATAGGAATTGGCAATTTAGACATTGGATATCCAAAATGAGGGGAGATAAAGGCATAACATAGCTGGCTTACACACGGTCATGGATGCGTTTATTCTCAAATAAGTGGAACCTGGGACAATCCCCGCTGAATATCTTTCCCCCTAGGATCTAGGGAAGGACCAGTGAGGGAGGACATGCTGACAGGATTGTTGGATTCAGATGTAGCAGATGGTTATGAAAATTGCAATTGTTGGGCAGCACATATTTTTATTTTGTTTACTCTTAAAATATAAGATGTAAAATGGGGCTGGTGTGCTTTGGGTTGTACATGTGTTAGTTGCATCCTATTAGGCACAAGTATTATTGTCTTTATTTGGAGATACTGTATGGTTCAGAGTTGTTTACAAGTGCCAACTTAAGAAAGATGGACTGTTCTGATTGTGGCCTTTTTATAAGAACTGCTGTAGAGAACTCCCTCTTACCCCCTTTACCTCCTGCACATCTGTAGTACACATTGGACCCTGGGGTTGGTAGTCCATGTGGCCTGCCAACCCTGGATGCTGTGACGCCCTGCCAAGCTCCTGCCAGTCTCAGAGCCTCAGGGCTGCACACGTAGGCTTGTGGTCTCCCTGATTCCCTTTTACCTTCCTGCTTCATTATCTGATAGCTCATGGGTCTGGAGGAAGCTCCAGCTGGCATCTGACCCACTGACTTGAGTTAAATTGGTCTGGGCTGCTTCTTTGATATAATTTTTTTCTATCTCTCTATATAAGTGTATCTGATTTTATTTCTCTAGAAAACTCAGCCTAACACAGGCAGAAAAGAAGGACAAATAGAAATAGGAATCCAGGGAGGTGGAAAGAGTGCTGTTAGCATTAAGAGAATTAAGACAAATGTTATCAAATAAAATGTGTATAAATTATTGAAAGAGCACTAATTTATTTTGTAACCTTTCACCCAAACACAATAAAATGTTTTTTAAAATGTGTAATAAACCTGTATATTAAAAAGAGAAGGATAAACTTTATTTGTATACAAGTTTTACCTCCATAAACTTGATTAAAAAGATTCATTTTAAATGGCTATATTTTCAATAATAAAGGTATTACTAAATATATTTTAGAATGTCGATATGACAAAGCATTACACAGCTATCTTGGACTTTTTAATTCTTTTTTGTCTGTCCATCAAACAAACACCAGAAAACACACCTGTAACTGTTGACTTGATCCAGCTCACGGCGATCAATGAGGCTTGCGAGCACTTTTCCTATGTGTGAGAAATCCCTCACTAATCATTTCTCATCCAATAAACCTGCCTCTTGCTAAATTAAAAGTTAGCAATTTGCTTTTCCACCTTCTCTTACACCTAGGGAAGCATGCCAGATTCACTCTTATAAAATATTGATTCAAAAGAGTGATAAGAATATGTATGTGGAACGTTAATTGTGCTGAGGGAAATGTATTGTGGCAAAGAGATGCATTGTGTTACCCGAGAGGCATCATCGTGTATGGTCACATTCCTGAAACCATCGGGTGCTAAAATATAGCCATTTTCTTCCAGCCTGTTCTTGGTTCCTCTAAGAAATTAATACTTTAATTACTTTGTTTTTTAAAACTTTTTTCCTTTATGGATTGTGTAGAGGTTCACAGAGTAGATCATCAATTTGACACTCAACAATTCATGCACATTTTGGTTCAATTTCTGCCTTGCAACCCTAACTGTCACTCATCCCAGTCCCTCCGTGGGTGTCCGGCTCCCACTCCTTTCCCTAACCCTGCAAGCACTGTCCGTGGGTAAGTGCAGCCCCTTTTGCTCTCAAATAGTTGATGATTCTATCATTTGGGGTGAGTTGAGTTCCAAGCCTTAAGGGTGACTAAGGGACGCAGGGATGGGATCCCCTCAGTCTCTAGGCAGTCAATAAGCCTAGTGTCTTTTATGAGTTTTGGTTTTGTTCCACATGTTTTTCCCCACTCTATCCAGAATCTTCTAATGTGATCCTTTTCAGAGCAGCTAGTGTTACTAGCTGGGTACTATTTAGTTCAGTGGTTCCCAACTTTCCTAATGTCATGACCCTTTAATACAGTTAGTTCCTCATGTTGTGGTGACCCCCCAACCATAAAACTATTGTAGTTACTATTCATAACTGTAATTTTGCTACTGTTATGAATCGGGCGACCAGTGTGCATGGGTCGTTGGACCCCCAAAGGGGTCGTGACCCACAGGTTGAGAACCGCTGGTTTAGTTGTTCTGTTCATTGTGCAGTAGAGGCTGATGTCTGGGTGGTTCATTAGTCCACTGGACCAATTGTTTCCATATGTCGCTCGATTTTCATTACTCTTTTTTCCTTTGGGGTGGGGGGAGGCCAATAGTTGCAGTTTAGATGGCTGATCACACGCTTTTAATTTCCTTAAATTAGTTAGAGTGGGATTTGTTGTTTACAGCTTAGAATGCAGACTGAATAACCATTAAATTTGTGTATGATCAGATGGCTACCAACATAGCTAACCCTCTGCCATAGGCTGGATTCCGGCTCACAGGAACCCTACAGAGTCGAACTGCCACTTCTAGAGTTTCCAAGACTCTCAGTCTTCATGGGAGCAGACACCCTCATCTTTCTAGATGGTTGGGTTTGAACTGCAGACCTTCTAAATGGTTATTATTATGTATCTGTTCCCACTCTCCCATGTTCCACAATGAAGATGTATTATTGTTGCTGACTTTATGGATGGCCTGTCCGGATTTGACTTTGCTTATGGATGCAGACTTTACAAGGTTCCAACTGGAATGAAGACTTTGTGTTGAAAAACATGATTGTCTTCTCAGAGAACTGGGTTGATATAAGTGGGCAGTATATAAATTGGATAACTAAAATTGGGGGAGATAAAGGCATGAAGCAGTTGGCTTACAAACTTTCAAAGGTAGGGGAAAAAACTCACAGGATTATAGTGTTAAGGTATAGGTGTTCATTGCAATTGTGAAGCTAAGAATTATATACAGGTGCCAGGTTGGCAAGGGGTGGATTGAGTTAGTTAATTGTGCCAGCCTGGCCGATAATCACATGTGGTGCTGGTTGAAAGGCGGAGGGATAAATGGGTGGTGAAGCCTCGCCTTTCTAGTTCTCGGGTCTCTTGTTTTGTGATGGTTGCATCGGGTGCAGCTGCCTTAGCAGTTCCCTGCTTCAGCTTGCAAGATGGATTTCCTACAAGACATCCCCAAGGAGAAGCCGCATGGATCTATCCCGATGCAGCCCTGGGTGCTGGAGCAGCCATGTGGAGACCCCTGCCAGTGCTGAGATGCTTACACGTTCACTGACTCAGCTTTCCTCCTGCAGTTGGCATTATTGCCTCTGTTTTGTGAGGTGAAGGACTTTGTGGACTGGTGTTGGGTATGGGTTAATGTTGGACTTGTGGGCTTGGGCAGCATTGGGTTGGGGTGTTTTCGTGATGCACATTTTCTTTGCATAAAACTCTCTCTTATCTATGAGTTGCTGTGGATTTGTTTCTCCAAAGTACCCAGACTAATACAATTATTGTTACAATCAGAAAACACAAATGTTTAAAAATCATTTATTTTTGTCCTTTGAGACAGACTATATGCAGAACATAGGTCAGCTTAATAAATTCTATATGTACCGTTCAGGGACATTGATTAAAACTCAGAGAATCATTAAAATTAATTACATTAATATTAATGTTATCGTCATCAATTCAATTAGATGATGTAGTGGTTCCTCATTAGGCTTTTAATTCCAAGGTCAGCAGTGCTGGAAACACAGCAAGTCAGTGGGAGAAAGAGGAGCCTTCTAACCCTGTAAAGATCCCATCTCAGAAAGCCCCGGGAGATCAGAAAGCCCCGGGGCAATTGTCCTCTGTGCGTCTGTGAGGTCTCCAGCCCTCAGAAGCCGTTTGATGGTGCTGAACTTGATTGTTCAGAGTGCATTGTATTGTTTGCAACTAACAACTCAAATCGACAGAACAGTCATTAAAAGTGCTCCTCCTTGTGGTCAGTGTCACTAATGATACCTGTAGAGACTGCTGACCGGACCGAGTCCTGCTGGGTGTACTCCTCAGTCACAGGAGCAAAATAAAATAATTCATCGTTTTAAAAAAGTCAAATTTAAAATCTGACAAAACGATCCTCAGCTTCCCTAAATCCCGCACGGGTGGGAGTTCATGTTGTGTGTGCATGTACTCCTAGTCTTCGGCCCTTCGCCCACAGTGTAGAACCAGGAGTGATGTTTAAGTGAACAGAAACACAGTGCCAGAGGCATTTGCCAAGTTCAAAGTGGCTCCCCGAAATAACCCCTCAGTGCCTTTTCAAAGGGCTCTGCTTGCCCTTTGAAGTTCTGATCACAACTCAGATCTTTTGGTGGGTCCAACATCTGCCAGACCACCTGCTGGGCGCTTTCTTCGCTCTCCAGGGAGGCAGGCACCTGAGCATGGCGCGTTTGGACAGACGGCCCAGTGAACGGGTGAGGAATCCCTGGATAATATTCCCAACCACGTATGGAAAAAGAATCCCCTACAAGTCTATCATGCAAAGCAATTTCTTTAAAACCCATGACTACTTCTTGACACTCAAAATTCACTGATGTCGCGTCAACGCTCACCCCTAGTGACCCTATCGGACAGGGCGGAACTGCCCCTGTAGGTCTCCGCGGCTGTCACTCTTCCCGACAGGAGGAAGCCTCGTCTTTCTCCCGTAGAGCAGCAGGTGCTTAAAAATGATGAGTCCTGAAAGACCTCACACATCATGAAAGCACAACAGGACATGCTGTGAAAAACACGCCATATGGGCTGTTTGAAGACTGAAAAGCCTACCGAGGCTCTTACCTTTTTCATCTGAAAACCCTTTGATGTACAAACATGCCATTTCGGATTCTTTGAAAAATAGTGGTTTCTAGATCCAAACCACAGATGGGCATTTTCTCTCCGCAGGGAAGAATCACCTGAAGATAAAGTTGCTAGACGCCAGTGAGGGAGGGGTGAGAGAAAGCTCGAGACAAAGCACCGTCAGCACAATTCCGTGAACAGCGCAGCCTCGCAGTCTTTAACATTTCCTAAACCCAGAAACAACCGGAGACATCTTCCGATGAAATCATTCCCCCTCCTAGTTATATATTAGATACCAGGGGAGTAAGTGACATTGTGCCATTTAATCAGACTGGATATACCTTCACATAATATACGGCGGCCATCAAACATCGGTCTAGAAAAACATTAGCTTAGACCAGCAATGCACGCTGCAGAAGGTTGTTGAGAACAGGGGCAGGGCATGAAATGCTGGTTTGCCTCCGGCTAAAGAAACGAGTGCTAAGATGTAAAGGAGGATGTTGTGTGTGAAGAAAGTAAAGTTTGCTTTCTCCTCTATTATCTTCCAGGATCTTTCACTCTAGCTGGGTACACAGGTGTGCTATAATTTCCCCCTCACAATCTCTCCAGATATTAATGGCTGTAATAGCCGCTAGTGAATATCAAGTACGACGTGTGTTAGAGCATGATGGCTGCTGTCTGAAGAAGCCCAGAATTCTCTTGCGCTATCTGAGGGGGGCAAAGGAGAGGCGGGTGCTTTGCTGGGGCCTGTGTTTCTAGTCTATGCTGAATAGGAGCAATAAATGATGCCTCCTGCCTGCAGGGGGCTTCTAACTTTATTACCACCTTTTACCTTTTATTACTCCCTTATATTATTCCTCCCCATATCTGTGCTTTCTGCAGCCTATCTGGCCTGTCAATCCAGGATAGGTAGATGTATAAAGACAGTAACTGGATAGGGGAAGAAGTGGGGAAACGGGAAGCTAATGCATATGGGAAGAAAATGTTTTGAAATGGATTTAGGTGTCATCAGCAACTGTGTCAAATCCTCCTTGATTTAAGCAAGCAAGGTCCTTTCCTCCGAAGACTGCAGATAAGCCTCCTATTTAATCCTGGGAGAGTGGAAATTCAGCCTTTTCCTCCTAAATCATAAACCGGACATGCTTGGATGGGATCTAACATTCCACTGTGGATGGGAGCGAAGTTCAAGGAGCCTAGGCTGATGGCGATGTGTGCTGCTCTGACTATGCCTGGTCCACTTATTTTGTAATAAATGCCTGCTGACCTTGCACCTGGAACAGTGTCTCATCTGTGCTCTACTCCAGAGGGTCTTCCCAAAGAACTGGTCACTATAGATAGTGGCACTGCACTTCTCATCCCAGTACTTTTGCTCTCTTTGATATTTTAGATGAACCAGTAAGATGCTAGCGACCAATTACTAATCATTCTCGGTCAATGCTATTTTGGACACAAGTAACAAAACCTTACTCTAATTTGTTTAGATAAAAAGAGGGACATTTATTTTATAGTCGTGGAAGTATTTCAAGCAAATGGAAGAGCCCCAGGGGAGTGATTGATAATGTTCTCTATCATAAAATGATAATGGTGTCTATAAACTGAACCAGAGACATATATAAACCATTGAAAAATGAATGGCCGTTGGGCTCACACTTAATTCTAGCTCCAATCTAAGAACAATTAGTTCTTAAGACATGGCCCTGATCAATGCTCACCCTCATGAAGAGATCACTGAAGATATGGGTGCTACAGCAGTGTAGTGAAGAAAGCAGATGGTGCCTGACTATCAGAAGGGATAGCATCTGGGTGGGGGTGGGGGTGGCAGCTTAAAGGTTTGTCTTAAAACAAGCAACCATCTAAGTGAGGTGTCAATAAGTCCACATAGAAGGAGCACAGCAGTCTGTGTAACCCAAGGACTGTAAATAATAAAACCCAAATCTGAAGGAGGGAATCGTACCTGAGTTCCGTTGTGAACACCTGTTCTACAGAAGGCTATGGATGACAGTGGATGCCCCTAATCCATTTGCAGAGTTGCCACAGAGATTAAATTTCCAGTGAATTCCCTCTGACCATAGTCTAGGTTTGTAAATACTCTTGCTATCAGACAGAGAGCATTGTAAAGTCAATTATGGCCAATATAATTAGGTTAAAATGCATACCTTATCATGTGAGCTCCCTTTGCCCCATTTTAAAGTTATTTCAGTTTTTAATATTTTCTGATTTCTCTTCAATTGAGGGTTTTCTACATTTTGTCTCACTATTGTTGGGGTTTGTTGTTTGCTTGCTTTGTATGATTTTGTGTGATTGTATTTTCTTTTGTATGATCATCTGTATATTAAATCCAGGATAGGTAGATGTATAAAGACAGTAACTGGATAGGAGAAGAAGTGGGGAAACGGGAAGCTAATGCATATGGGAAGAAAATGTTTTGAAATGGATTTAGGTGTCATCAGCAACTGTGTCAAATCCTCCTTGATTTAAGCAAGCAAGGTCCTTTCCTCCGAAGACTGCAGATAAGCCTCCTCCCGGCGCTCATGCCGCGTTCTTTGTGTGCCCCAGCTGCTCAGATTTTGCTCTGCACACAGCTTAAATTAGTGTGATGGAAGGTCACCACACTGATGCACACCTTTCCTGATTTTAAGCTATACGTAGTCTCTTGTTTTGTTTCTATGATGGCTTCTTCTTCCCTATATTGTTTCCACCTGAGCACAACGAAGTGTTCTGGAATTCCTATTCTTTTCAATGTTACCCATGAATTGTGGCCAAGTAGAGATTATGATTTAGGGTTCTTATTCTATTATCTACTGAAGAATTAGTATTCTACACTTGTGATCCAAGCTACAAGTCAACAAAATTGTAATAGCTACTTGGGTCAAAATGAAAGGATCAAAGTTGACTGTTCCCATCTATACACCTCAAGTTATTTATAGCTTAAGGCTTTTTACACAGCGAGGAGGGTCTTATTAAGTATCCTAAGGCACTTGGGAAGAGAGAAGGAATAAAAAGGTAGTGGTTTGGAACTTTTCTTTTAAAAAATGGGAGATGAGGAATGAAAGATTGAGAAAGAAATTCTAGCAAAGCTTCAAGAAAACATAGTACTTTATAGGATTAAAATCAACATTCCTGGATATTTCTTGATCCAATCATCTAACATCCCAATTATCTAATATGTTCTCACAAATATTTATAGACCTAACTAAATCAGTTAACCAGAAAGTGAAACTTGGAAGAAATATTATCAAAACACAAAAAATTAAAATTGAAGGGAAAATTCACAGATTAGTGACTACCCCAAATAGATCGGTTTCCTTCAGTTAATGGTATACATATATGAACAACACATACATTGATTGTGAGAAGGTTGAAGAGGGCTCTGTAGTTGAAATAGAAATAGTACTATCAAAGATTCATCCAATTACTTCCAGAGAATCAACAAAGCATTAAACTGCTTGGTATTTAGCAAAGATTTAAAGAAAGAAACAGGTACCAAATACTTCATCAGGGTTTCGCCAGAACCACTCCGTGTCTCAGAAAAGGCTGAACAAAAGAAATGCAAATGACGGCGAAGGTTAAAGGTTTCGTCTTTGAATTAAAGCGAAAATGAACCCTGGAGTTGGTAATTAGACACAAACATCAAGGGGGTTTTCAGCTCACAGTTAAGCCAAGTGTTACTCTTCCAGCAAAGGGAAGATTGCCAGAAGTAAGCCTGAATCCGGTCTTCGGAGGAAAACCAGACGTGGACAATGAAAGCAAAAATACCGCCTCCCACCTGTATGCTGAGGCTTGTTCACGGTTACCAGGAGTGTGAGAGAGGGGGGCTGGGGCCGTCATTGACTGGGGGCACGACTAGGTTTCTCTTAATGGTGGTGGAATCATTTGGAAAAGCACAGTGGTATGGACGGTACCACCTCATTGCTGTTACTGACTTGTCTATGTAAAAACAATATCATTGAATCGGCAAATGAGATAACATTTCATGGTGAAAAGAACCCATTCTCTCTTAGTCCCGATTTGTTCCATGAGCTTTTTGAAGCCCTGCTGTACATATTTTACACAATAGGAAATGTACTGCTTGATGAATTCAGTCGGTGTTCCCTTAAAATGTGGCATTCACTGGTGGGGCAAAAAAATGTGGCATTCAGAATAGAACCCAATGTTCTTGGACTATCCACCAATGTCAGCAAAAGAGCCTTGATAGCCATGGTCGCTGTGTGGACAACGGGCATTGTTGTCGGATGCTGTCCAGTTGACTCTGACTCATGACACCTCCAAGCGGCAGCGCAGCACTGCCCCACCAGACTGCCTTGTCTGGAGTCACTGGGCGGGTTTGGGTCCCCAAACTTTGTCCTACCAGGGGTTCCGACTCGGCATGCTTCATATGAAAACAAACAAGCGACAAACCAATTTGGGACAGAATCTTTTTGGTAATATAAATGATAACTTCCTTCTGGAAAGAAATTAGCCTGCTGGATAAGCTGCTTAGGTGATTTTCTAGGCAGCTTTCATGGGTTAAACCATGCTGACAATTGGATCACTCCCCTACCTAATTAGCTGTTGGTCGAGGATCTCAAACCCTGTCAACTGAGTTTCTAGCTGCTTTCAAAATGATTATCTCTTTTCTGACAAAAGTTACATGTTTGCATTAGGTTATCTTTTCCTTTGCAGCAAGATTGTAATAAGACCCTGACATATATGTGAAAAGTTTTTTTTGAAAAGGACGTCCCTCGGCGCTTGCTACCTTCAACAAGAACGCTGGACAGTGTAAGATATGACAGAATAATAATGACTTGTAAATTACCACGAGTTCATGAAGGAGGGGGAACAGAGAGGGAGAGGGGAAAATGAGGAGCTGATGCCAGGGGTTCAAGTGAAAAGCAGATTTTTTGAGAATGATGATGGCAACAAATGTGCAGATGTGCTTGACACAATAGATGTATGTATGGATTGTGATAAGCGTTGTAAGAGCCCCCAATAAAATGATTTAAAAAAAAAAAGAAAAGAAAAGGACATCCCTTTAAATGTGCTCAAATGTCCAAAGTCCAATGAATTACACACACCCAATAGAGTTTAAAGAATATGTGTGATCAAAGCGAGCTTCCTTACGCATGGTGGGTGGCGTGATCTGTAGAGTCACAAAAGACCGGAGTTCAGAGGGCTCCACACTTGAAATTGTTCATCATCTTTTACTGAGAGGTTCTGAATTTTCATCTTGCAGGGGGACCAGCAATTATGTAGATGGTCCTAGTCACAGAACTCTCCCAATAGGACAACTCACATTGATCTCCTACCTCTATTCAAGCCATAGGACTCCATTCGAATCTCACCAACTGTCTCAGTACTATCTTTCGTTTCCTGTGGTCCACAAGTCCACCCAGGAACAGACCCTGCCTTGGGTCTCATCAGTCGTCAATCTGTGATAGTCCTTCATGTTCTTGACAGGCTTGAAAAGAACAGACGTTTCATTATCTGTAGAACAACACCCGACCTGCGTCTGCCTAATGTCTCCTCGTTATCAGACCCAGGTCAGGCATTCTCAGCAAAAATATCAGGTCATGTACTTCCTGTGCTCACTTGAGGAGGTACATGCCAGTCTACCCCGGTGATGCGAACCTCGGCAGCCTAGAGCAGGAAGTATCTTCCAGGTTTCCCCCTTGTAACTTGCCATTTTGTGTGTGTGCACATCTAAAAGTATATGATTTAGCAATGGCTATTTGGTTAATTGTTGCTTCTAGGTCCTCTAAGTATATAGAGCTGGGAAATACTGGTGTGTGTGTGTGTGTGTGTGTGTGTGTGTGTGTGTGTGTGTGTGTGTTGTGTGTGTACATACATAGGGAGAAAGACGGGGCTTTCTACTCCCATCAGGAGTTACAGGCTCCGTAACCCACAGGGCAGTTCCACCGGTCCGGTAGAGTTGCTATGAGGCAGCCTGGACTCGGTGGCAGTGAGCGCGCGTGAGTGCTCCATACACACTCACCTAGGTGGTTGTTGTTAGGGGCCTCCTGCTCACAGTGACCCTAAGTACGAGACACGGCACTGCCTCGCCCTGCCCTCTCTCCACAGTCCTTGGTAGGTTGGAGGCCGTTATTGCAGCCACGGGGCCAATCATTTCATTGAGGGGCATCCTCTTTCTCCAAGCCCGTCTGCTTGACCAAGCATGATGTCTTTTTTCCAGGGACAGGTGACAACGTGTGCAAAGTATATGAGACAAAGTCTCACCATCCTGCCTTCTAAGGAGCAACCTGGCTGTACTTCTTCCGAGACGGATGTGTTTGTTCTTCTGGGATCCACAGTCCTCTCATTGTTCTTCCCCACCACGGTCACAGGCATCAATTCTTCTGCCGTCTTCCTTATTCACTGCGTCACTTCCGCTTGCACGGGAGGCAACGGCATGGCTCGGCCAGGAGCGCCTTACTCTTCACAAGGACTCAGTGTCAGGGAGCGAGAGTTCCTCCACAGACACTTATGTTCTCTTATAGAAAATTAGTATTCTGAGAGAAGAGCGATTACTCTCGGCCATGGGCAGAGGGAGAGAACACGACACCTGTTTTTATAGTCCCTTCCACAGTATTGTGTCCTTTAAAAATTAAGGAGACTGACTCATATGGGAAGAAGAATGCCATTTATTTTAATTCTGCTAGAAGTTCAAACCACAAGGAGTCAAACTGCTTCTCAAAGTAAGGAAGAACTTTCTGACAAAATAGTCCCAACATGGAAATGGTCCTCACCTGGGTTAGTAAGGTGTCCACCAGTAGCAGTTGTTCAACCCAAGGTCAGATGATGCTGGGATATCAGTGTTCCTGTTTGGATTCGAGGTGTGAGTGCCGGATGGAGAAACGGTTGGCTTCAAGCTTTAAAACCTTTGGCTTAACACAAGAAGCCATAGGTCAACTCAAGCCTAGAAAAGGACATCCCCTGTCCTTGCTCTTCTCTACCTTCTAGGCCAGTACTGTCCAACAGAATTATGGCAGGGCCCTCTGTATAAGGTTGGATTTTCTATTAATCACCTTTTTAAAAGCAAAGATAAACAGGTGACATGAATGCTTATAATATAGCTTATTTAACCCAGTAAAACCAAAAGTTAACATTTAAATTGTAGCCCACATTAAAAATGTTTCCACTTGAGCCCTTGGTATCAGCTCCTCATTTTTTTCCTTTCCTCCCCCTCCCCCTCCCTCATAAACCCTTCATAATTTATAAATTATTATTACTTTGTGATATCTTACACCGTCCGACGTCACCCTTCACCCACTTCTCCGTCCCCCAGGGAGGAGGTTATATGTAGATCCTTGTAATCGGTTCCCCCTTTCTACCCAACCTTCCCTCCACCCACCAGGTATCGCCACTCTCACCACTGGTCCTGAGGGATCCATCTGTCCTGGAATCCTGTGTTTCCAGTTCTTACCTGCACCAGTGTACATCCTCTGGTCTAGCCAGATTTGTAAGATAGAATTGGGATGATAATGATAGTGGGGGGATGGGGAATCATTCAAGAACTAGAAGAAAAGTGTATGTTTCATCATTGCTACACTGCACCCTGGCTGGCTCGTCTCCTCCCTGCAGCCCTTCTGCAAGGGGATGTCCAATTGCCCACAGATGGGCCCTGGGTCCCCACTCAACACTCTCCCTCATTCACAATGCTATGGTTTTTTGGGTCTTTGATGCCTGATACCTGATCCCTTTGACGCTTCGTGATCTCATAGGCTGGTGTGCTTCTTCCATGATGAGGGAAACAAATGTACAAAAGTGCTTGACACAATGAATATATGTATGGATTGTGATAAGAGTTGTACGAGCCCCCAATAAAATGATTTTAAAAAATGATTCATGTGTTGTTTTAGATTATTCTTTAAATCCAATGTATGTTGACTCTTAGAGATTGGTCACATGTTAAGTGTTCAGTCGCTACACGTGGCCATTGGCTATCACATTAGACAACACAGTTTTAGATCATGCCATTCAAGAAACCCCTGATCACATTTTGAGGAGTAACAAAATCTCCGTAAGCCCAAAGACTTGGTTTCTAAATTCTGGACTGCCTGGCACACGGAGGAATGGAAGCGCTGGTGAGCACCTTCTTCCTAAATGGTGGTGGCGGCACTGGCTCAGTGACTGCTCTCAGAGGTCTCTGGCTTTCCTACCAAAACCTAAAACTGAATCTGACTTTGCAAACCAGTAATTTTTCTTAACAACTTCCCTCAGGTTCCACCACCCATAAAAGGACACAGTAAATAACAGCCCTGTAACATTTTATGCAAATCCCATATTTGATTCATTTATTCCAAGACCCACTGTAATTACTCAGATTATAGCTTTTCCTGTTTACTAGCTGGTCTCTTATCACCATGGGCTGGGGCAAGTTACCCAATAAGCAAGGTAAGCATAGGTTTACTTGTGCTTACTAATCTGCAGTGCACAGATTCACATGCATTTCACCCCTGTCCATTGTGATCAGAAACACAGCTACAAAACAGCAAACATTATATTTATGAGTAACTGTTGATGACAGATTAGTAAGTAAGCACAAGTAAGCACAAGATTGCCTTGCTTATTGGGTACTCACTCCATCCCTGTCAGGGACTGGAGATTTAAAAAGAGACTTTGGTCTTATAGGAAAGTGCTGTAGCTTTAGGGGAGAGACAATGCCAGCCAATGAGAAGGAGGCTTTAAATCTCTATGAGAGCTGAAAGCATCCTGAGCAGTTCATGGATTCAAAGAACTGACTTTAGAGTTAGCAGCCAGGACCTTCTAAAGCAGGGTTCTCACCTTGTGGGTCGCGATCCCTTTGGGGAACGAATGACCCTTTCACAGGAGTCACCCAATTCATAACAGTAGCAAAATTACAGTGATGAAGTAGCAACGAAAATAATTTTATGGTTGGGTGGTCACTACAGCATGAGGAACTGTATTGAATGGTCACGGCATTAGAAAGGTTGAGAACCACTGATCTAAAGTGATCCTTTCCAGAGCAATTGGTCGTGGTAGCCAGCTGTCATGTATTTACTTTATCTGTCAACATTTACTGAGTATCTAGTCCACTGCATATGAAACTCATCCTACATGAATTACAAAGAGATGAGAACTTTTCTGTCCTTATCTCATTTGACCTTTCTACTGCATTGGACTCTGTTGACTACTTCCTTCTTGACTCCTTCTCACCCTTTGACTTCTGTGACTCTTTCCCCTGGTTTGTTTCTTAGCTTCCTGGCCTTCTCTTTGCTAATCTCCCTCTACTTCTAGAATGTTGGAAATTCCCATGGTTCCTTCTTAAACCTTCTTCTCGTTGCCTTTTTCATTCTTCACCCTTTTTGAAGTTGTGTACTTCTTTTGTAACACGATGAAATCCAGGCATCATGGGAAGGGGCAGGGGGCATATAATTTTAGGATTGCATGAACACCTGATCCTAACTGGCATCCCTCCTAATTATTCTTACTCCGCAAGCCAAGAAGCACTTCTCCACAGCTTATTGATGACCTACGGTGACCCTCTAGTCTTATATAGTTAGCCTGACCATCTCCCTTGACCTGCAGACCCACAGCCTCCACTATGTCATGTACTCCTTCCTTTGGAGGTCAAACACACACTTCAGTCTCAACATGTCCAACTGAGCTCATCATCTACCACCTTCCCTTCATGTTGTTGTTTCTATTACAGCAAGTGGCACCACCGTACAGTCAACTGCCCCAGTTATAAGGAAATAAAAGTGTCAACTCAGATTCCTCTTTGAACAAATGTTTGCTGAATGACTAAATCAATGAATGATTGGAAAGGTATGCCAAATATGACGAAGACAACTGTATTAGTCTAGGTACTTTGGAGAAACAAATCCACGGCGACTCACGTATAAGAGAGAGTTTTATGCAAAGAAAATGTGCATCACGAAAACACCCCAACCCAATGCTGCCCAAGCCCACAAGTCCA
>NW_022111324.1:27124512-27149963 GCF_000313985.2 Echinops telfairi | reverse complement strand
TGCCTCACTCAGCCTCCACAGGGTGCCCATTGGTCGCCTTTCCTTAGGCCATGGGCTCTCAACAACTCAAGCCTAGCCCCCTCAGGCTAGGTCATGAACCTTAGACCAGTCAACTCACTCTCCTCTTCTCCTTTTCCCCCTGTAAACCAAGTCCACAGGTGTCAGTGGCCAAACGCAACCCGTCTCTTTATTGCTGCATTTCTCCGACTTCCACTCAAGTAGATCCAGGTGGTCACCTAGCAGGCATTTTAGCCTGCTCTCAGGCTCCCTTTAACATTCAGTCCCAGAGAGGAGTTTTCTTCATGGTTCCAGATTTTTTCCAGCTTCTGACAAAGACTACTGGTTCCTGAGAACTCCAAAGCACTGGGTGGGGCATATATTTTCAAAGCTTTTTTATGGCTATGGCCTAAACCCATTTAAAGATCGAATTTTAATGACTGAAGCAAGTGGACTTACAAACTTTCTATTTTCCCACTTCCCAGAAACAACCCAGTAAACAGTGTGGCTTCATCTGACCTCTGGCTAGACAAAGATGGAAAACTTCCATGAGGGAGAGGTCAAACAAACATCCACTCTCTATCTTATGATTTGTTTCTCCAGTACCCCACTCAACAACCGTGACCAACTCTTGAGGAAGATGTAAATTGGGCATAGGTTCAAATACGCTAAAGGCTCATTTAATTAGGCAAATTCTTCCCTCAGGCTCCACTGCTGCCTCTGAGCTGCTTTGGACGCATGAGGCCCGCCATGGGTTTCTGAGGCTGTACATCTTCACGAGAGCCGACAGCATCACCGGCCTGCGACAGCATCACCGGCCTGCGGAGCAGCAAAGAGCTGGCCTTGCAGCTAGCAGCCCGACGAGGCACCCACCACACCAGTTAAGCAGTTATTAAGTATCTATTGGAACGGGGTATTGTGCTGGGCAATGCTTTCATTAAGGATTAAAGTTTAACACTATTTTCAGCAATTTGCGGAATATGCTCTATCAGAAAAGGGCGATCAGAATATTTCAAGTTGGATAAATGGTGTTCACTTACATTCACCTCATGACCAACAACTGGTCAATTTTATCATAGTTTATACATGACAGCTGTTTACAATAGATACTTAAAAAAAACTGGGGATGACTTTTGGAGCTCTAAGTCACTAAAGCTGGCAATTCCATTGCCCTGAACTCCTTTGGCTCTTTATTTGCATTTCTCTGATGGCACTTCCTGCTTCACTTTATGACAGTCTGTGTGCAGATCCTCACGCCGCAAACTCTGAAGACTCAATTTTGTGCCAAAGTCTGGGAGGAGACTATATATATATATATATGCAGCTATACTATGACTATATATAATACATATTATTATAGAATAGTTATATATATACACACACACATATATATATACATATATATATCTGCATAAGACTGTGTCAATAACCTCTAAGTCAAATATTGCCACAAGTGGTATTATAAAGTTTGTAATGTTTTCCAATGTAATAGCAGCACACTGAACATTTAAATAAATTATAGATTTCATTTTATTCAAGAAAGCAGCAAGGAATGTGCTCACCCCTTTAGAGAGTTTAGGGAGTTGCTTGTGAGGCAGTTACTTGTGGTGGGATGTTACTGCCTCTGGAAGAGACTGACTGGGTTTGAAGCTCTGCTCTTGAATCGCTGGGAGACTGGGCACTCCTCAGTGCCTCATTTTCCCATCTGGCAAGTGACAACAGTAATAGTGCTTACCTTATAGACGTACTAGGGAGATGAAAACACACATATAGAGCACGCACCCAGATGGTCCTAACGCCCACTGCTGTCAAGTCTATTCCGATTCTTGGTGACCCTGTGGGACAGAGTAGAGTGGCTCCAGAGGGCTCCTAAGGGCGTAAATCTTTACAGGAGCAGGTAGCCTCTTCTTTCTCCCATGCAATGGCAGGTGGGTTAGAACAATTGACCTTGCAGTTAGCAAACCAGGGATTAAACTACTATGCCACCTGGGCTCCTTGGAATGTTCTAGCACTCATTAAACATTGGCCATTGTTTTTGTACAATTCTAACAAGCCAAAAAAAAAAGATAATGATCCTTGGAAATGAGATAAAGAGAGCATCTCTATTATCTTCTCGAACCCTAAATGTTCCCTCAACCTCCACCCTGTCCACACACCACCAATGCCCGGATGGTAACTTGAAGCTGTAGTTAAGAGTTAAAACAATCAGACATTTTGGCAAGGTTTCCGCACACTGCTATCTACAGGGTTGAATATCTTTAGCGATTTCATCCATATCTCTCTTTTTTTTTTCTTTTTTAACATTTTATTAGGGGCTCATACAACTGTTATCGCAATCCATACACACATCAATTGTGTAAAGCGCATTTGTACATCGTTTCTCAAAACATTTTCTCTCCACTGAAACCCCCGACATTCGGTCCCCATCACCCATATCTCTTCAGCGATTTCACCCATAGCTCTGTCTTTCAGGAATGCTATCTGTTCATGTAAATATTTATTAAATGCTGATATATGCTGTGTATTGATTTATCAAATATAAACAAGAGTTGTATTTTTACAGCTATTTATAAGAAAATACTCTGGAAAAATTCTTAATAATTAAAAAAAATAATTTTAGCCGCAAATTTTTATTAGTTGACATGAATGATGAACTGGCTGGAACCAATGTTTCCTAGCAGTTTTGTACTTCTCAATTCTGAATAAAGTTTAGGAATGAGGTGTGTGATTTACCATTAGGGAAGAACACATTTTCAAGTGGAGAGCCCTGTCCTTCATAAGGGCTCTACTCAAAAGACTGATTTGCCGTCCACGCTGTGATTACTGGGCCAGCTGACTGGAAAAGGACCGATTCGACTTGGCCGTGGTCACTTCAAGCCCCCGACTTAAGACCCAGACCTCCCAGAATTTACAGAAAGAGGTTTGATTTAACCAGATGTACGAGCCAGGGGAAGGAATTGACCCTACCCCTAGAATCCCAGGTTGTTTAGCTGGCTTTGAAGGCCGCTTTCTCTGTCCCTGCTGCCAGTCACTGTGGAAAGCACATTGTTGTCAAGATTGGACATGCCAGGCCATGTCAGAGGTGGGAAAAGAATGAAACTGGTTGCCGCTTAACCTTGGCACAGAAACTTCAAAGAACTGCAAGCATTGTGAAAAATAGTGGAACAATAGCTCTTATTGACTGACGTGTGCCAAGTCTGTCATGGGATGACCCATGAGAGAGGGCTGGCTGTTTGCTCACTTCTCAGTCACTGGGCAGCCCCCTGGTGAACCCTCAGGGAAGGAAAAGCACACACATTTTTCGGTCCTTAAGTGTCCACACACAGCTGTCGGAAGAAAAGGTCACCTAAGTAAATGATCTCATGTAGTCCGATGATGGGATGCTATCCAGCAAACGTCCAGTGCGCTCTCAAACCAAACTCACTGCTTTCAAATTGATTCCCGAATCATAGGACAAGTTAGAACTGCTCCGTTGGATTTCTGAGACTTTTAGGCTGCAGGAGTAGACAGCGTCATCTTTCATAGAACGCATGATGGGTTTGAACCACTGAACTTGCAGGTACCAGTTCAATGCCAACACAAGATGCTGCCCGAGGTCCTTTTGAATATACTCGTACCCTGCTGTTGTAGCTGTTAGGTGCCCTAGAGTCTTTGTACTACAGACGAATCCCTGCCCAGGGCTGCCCCATCTCCACAATTGCTCTTATGCTTGAGCCCATTGTTACAGCCACTGTGTCAATCCGTCTTCTTGATGGTTTTCCTCTTTTCCCTGTCCCTCTACTTTTCCATGCATGATATGCTTTTCCAGGAAATAGTCTCTCTTGATAATGTGTCTGAGGCACGTGAGCCGGAGTCTTGTCTCTCAGGAGCATTCCAGCTGTATTTCTTGCAAGACAGACTTGCTTGTTCTTTTGAGTCGAGTACTTTCAATATTCTTTGCCAGCACCATAAGCCAAATATGTTGATTCTTCATCAGTTTTCTTTATTCAGTGTCCAACTTTTACATGCCCAAGAGGTGATTGAATGTATCATGACTTATCAGGTGCACCTTAGTCCTCAAAGAGCATCCTGGCTTTTCAACATTTTAAAGAGGTTTTGAGCTGATGCAATGTGTTGTTTGATCTCCTGATGGCTGCTTCCATGAGTGTTGATTGTGGTCCAAGAAGGGTGCGTTTTCAGTGAGGCCCTACAATTGACGCGTAAACTTGACTCTACAGTAAGGGGTGACTTAAGTTTGGGCGTTTTTTTTTAGGATCATGTAAGTAATTGCATAATTTATGTTTAACTTTTTACAGTGGTGCAGGTAAAAGTTTACACAGCAAATTGCTTTGCCATTCAGCAACTCATAGACATTTTGTTTTGTGACATTGATTACAATACACAACAACATAACAGCACTCTTCCCTCTTCCTTCCTTTGTTTACTGTTTCCATTTATCTTTCTTTCCTATCCCTTGGTGCCATCTGAGCTTCATTGCTGGGCAAATGCTGCTCTTTTGAACTAATGTATTTGATTATTCTAAGGAATAATATGTTAGACCGGTTGACTAGAGAAACAAATCCAGTGACACTCATATGTGTGTAAAAAGACACCCATATGTGTGTAAAATGAGTGTACACACTCATATGTGTGTAATTGTACATTAAGAAAACATCCCAGCCCAGCTCAGGTCAAGTCCATAGTCTGATATTAGCCCATATATCTGATACTAATCTGTAAAGTCCTCTCCAGACTCATGAAACACATGCAAACGACGCCAAATGCAGGAAGATCACAGGTCAGTGGGTGGAAAATCTTGTGGATCCAGTAGTGGTGAAAGCATCTCCAGGGATCTGCCTGCCATCAGCGTGGTTCTCTCTCTATGAAGCAGAGAGAGAGTCTGTGTCCTGCTCCCAGGGTGGAAGAGAGGAAAACTCCCAGAATCCTTATGAAAAGACCAAGCCCACAAGGAGGCATCAATCAGGTTGATTGACAGGCTAGACTCCACCCCCTATAACCTATTTAAGTCGACGTGAAATTATGTAACTACCACAAATAACTACTCCCGGGTGTTATTGTCCACCCGATAGGCCTGGCAAGTGCTGCTAAAGGCTGAGCCAAGGCAGTGGGTTCAGCTCCAAGCCTGAAGAGGCTCTAAGGGCTAAGGTCTCAGGGGTTGCACTAGTTGCTATCAGGCCAGAAGTTCTGATCTTCTTCTTCTTATTATTATTATTTTGAGTTTTGTTTCACATTTTGCTCCCACCCTATCCAGGATCTCCCCGTGTGATTCTTTTCAGAGCAATATGTAGTGGTGGCTATTGGCCACTTAGCTCTGCTTCATAGTCATTGAAGCGAGGGTTCACACGGTCAAGTGACCCTTTGGACTAATTGTTTCCATGTGTCTTTGATTATTTTCATTCCTTTCTGCTGGGAATGGGGATACACTAATAATTGCACCTTAGAACACCACTCGCAAGCTCTTAAAACTCCTGTTGGAGAGGTTGAGGGGAAACGGGGAGGCAACCGCAATGAGTACAAGAAAGAAGAAAATGTCCTAAAACGTATTGTGATAATGATCACACAACTCTTTTTAATATGGTTGAATTACTGAATTGCATAACATGTGCCTTATATGTCAATAAAACTGTTTGTTTCTTAAAAACACAAACTCACCAAAGTAGGATGTAGCACATTGTCTTGATAGATCTTGATGTTTCCTGGTCCACTGACCCATTTCTTCAAGGCATTTGGTTATGGCTACCAAGTTTCCACACCCTGGACCCTACATGCTCTATTATATTCAGAGGTATATTTGTAGCATTTACAAACACAGATGTAGAAATGTCTTCTGTGAAACCTGTGTATGTTCATGTCTGTAGTCCCATGTGTCTTCCCACACCTGTTCAGCTTTTGTGCCATTTACTTATCCAGTTGGCGGAGCCTGGGTGGCATAGCGGATGAAGTGTCAACCGTCCAAATTCACCAGACAGATTTCACGAAGCACAATATCCTTGAGGTTCACCCTGTTATGAGTTGTTTTTCAGATTCATTGTTACTCTTTAATTTTATGTAGTATTATAGTGTGATTATGTATCATGATTTGTGTTTCCATTCACCATTGGGGGCACTAGCATTGTTTCTAGCTTTTTATTATTGTGAACACTGCTGCAATAAATATGGGTGTGAATTGAAGCTGTGAATTTTATTGTACATTATTTCCCATTGGTGTTTCCACAACCAATGCTCATGGAAACAGCAGTCAATAAATCAAATGACTTATCGCACTAGACAAATCTCCTTAAAGGATTAGTAGAGCAAGATGCTACTTTAAGGACGAAGGTGCAACTGACCCATGCCATGAGCTGTTCAACCCTCTCATATGCAAGTGAAAGCTGGGCAGCAAACAAGGAAGACCACGGAAAATCGATGCACTTGAACGACAGCATTGACCAGGACAGTACCATGGAATGCCAGAACAATACAGCTCGAATACTCCTTAGAAGCAAGGAGGCTGAGCCTTCATCTCACGTACCTCAGATATGTTCTTAGGAGAGATTAGTCTCGGGAAAAGGACATTACGCTTGGTAAAGTAGGGGGTCAGGGGAAAGAGGAAAACCATTAAGGAGGTGGACTGACAGAGTGACTATAACAATAGGCTCCTGTAGAACAATTGTGAGGACGGCATGAGACTGGGCAATGTTTCTTTCTGTTGTACACAGGCTACTCTGAACAGTAACAACTAATAAGGCAAGTTTCCAGGACAAGTAGAAATGGGGACAGACATGAAAATGAGTCAGTATAAATGTTCCTGGGTGAAAATATGAATCAAGTCGCCTGCTGTCCAGTTGATCTCCTTAGCCATTGAACAATTTAACTACTAAGCCACCAGAGGGAAACATGGTTGAAAATAACAATTTCAATATGATATTGTTCTGAGCCTTCTTCCTTTAATTGTTGTTATTAGGTCTGGTAGGATTGATTTTGATTCATAGTAATCTTATGTACAATAGAACATAACACTGGTCCTGCACCACCTTCAGTAACCCTGTCCATCTGTCTTGTTGAGGACCCTTGGAAAACAAAGATTTCTCCCAAGTTGTCTCCCCCAAATATATGCCAAACTTAGCTGCTTGCTACACATGGCAAATGACTATACACTTGGGAGGTCAACAGAAGTAGGTCAGGGGTAATTATCCCTAAGGGCTATCAGCCTAGAGCAAGCAGACACCACTGTTTATCCCACAACAAGTAGGACCCACTTCCTTCTAATAAGGATAGTAGTTGACTGTTTCCTTGTAGGAGACCCCTGAGATGTCAAGCCCACCCAAGGGTGACCAAGGTTAGGCCGCCATCATGAATCAAGGGTCTTCCCATCTTGTCACATGTATACCCCTAGACCCACCCATTCCTATGGGCACACCCCTAGCTTATCCCCTTCCTGTCATGCTTATGCCTATCATACATCCCCTTCCAATGATGTGTATGCCTATTGTACTGCCCCTTGCTGTGACATGTGGTTACCTGTAATCATGCCCTCCCCCCAAGTAGTTATAACCCTTGGTTAGCAATAAAGTTGGGCTCTCCTGCTCTCGCTCCGGCTCTTCCCACGAGGACCACCAAGCGGGGCTGAGGTGAGCACACTACCATGAATTGTGTCTGACTCCATGACTTCAACCTCTCATCTATCTCTCATGCGCTCTATGACTTCACTGTAATCTTTACTTCTTATCACCGTACAATTGCGCCTGCTGGACCCATGATGATTTGTTGAGCCCCCCCCACCCCCCAAGGACCTTCTTCCTTTTCACTGGCCCTGTAGTTTTTCAAGGAACCCTGGTGGCATAGAAGACGATGTGATGAGCTGTTAACCACATGGTCAGTGGTTCCAACCCAGCAGTTGCTCTGGAGGAAAAGGAGGAGGTCTTCTGCTTCTGTTAAAAATGTACCAGAAACGCAGGGAATCCAGGGCGGATGATCCCTCAGGACCAGTGGTGCGAGTGGCAATACTAGGAGGATGGAGGGAGGGTTGGAAAGGGGGAACCGATCACAAGGATCTACATATAACCTCCTCCCTGGGGGAAGGACAACAAAAAAGTGGGTGAAGGGAGACGTCGGACAGTGTAACATATGACAAAATACTAATTTATAAATTATCAAGGGTTCTTGAGGGAGAGGGGAGCAGGGAGGGAGGGAAGCTTAAGTGGAGAGCAAATGTTTTGAGAATGATGAGGGCAATGAATGTACTTTACACAATTAATGTATGTATGGGTTGTGATAAGAGTTGTATGAGCCCCTAATAAAACGATTAATAAAATAAATTAAAACCACCACAAGAAACAAACAAACAAAATGTACAGCTTTGGAAACCCAAAAAGGAAGTTCTATTCCATCTGATTGGGTTGCTATGAGTCAGAATTAACTTGATGTCAGTGGATTTTGGCTTTTGGTTTATAGTTTATCAACCATAATGTCCTTTTTCACAAACTAGTCTTTCCTGATAAATTTCCAAAGGACATGAGATGACGTCTCACAATCCTTGCTTCTAAGGAGTATTCCTGCTCTACTTCTTCCTCTTAAAAATCATTGTATTCGTGTCTCTTACAGCTCTTATAACAATCCATACATCAATTACATAAGCACATTTGCACATATGTTGCGATCATCATTTTCAAAGCATTTTCTTTCTACTTGGGCCCTTGGTATCAGCTCCTCTTTTTTCCCTCCCTCCCCCACCCTCTCACCTTACTGAACACTTGATAAATTATTATTATTTTCATATCTGACACCAACTGCTGTCTCCATTCACCCACGTTTCTGTATTTTGTCCCCCTTGGGGAGAGGGTTATACATCAATCATTGTGATCAGTTCCCCCTTTCTCCCCAGGCTCCCCCCACCTTCCCCCTACTCTCATGGTCTCGCTACTCCCATTACTGTCCCTGAGGGGTTTATCTGTCCTGGATTCCATGTATCAAGAGCTCTTATCTGTACCAGTGTACATGCTCTGGATTTGTAAGGTAGAACTGGGGTCATGATAGTGGGGGGAAGAACCATTAAAGAACTAGAGGAATGATGTGTATTTCACTGGTGCTGTGCAGCACCATGGTTGACTCATCTCCTTCTTGTGATCCTTCTGTGAGAGTCTGTCCAATTGTCTACAGATGGGCTCTCAGTCCCTGCTGTACTTCTAAGACAGATATGTTCATTTTTTGGACAGTCTATGATATATTCAACGTTATTCACAAATACTATCATTCAAAAGAATGAACTCTTCTTTGAGCTTCTTTAGTCACCATTCAGGTGTGTGTGTGTGTTTGTGTGTGTGTGTGTGTGTGTGTGTGTGTGCGCGCGCGCGCGCGCGCCTATGAGGTGATCGAAATACTATGGCTTGGATCAGATGCACTTTGGTTGTTAAAATAACAACTTGCTTTTTAAAATTTAAAAGAGGACCTTTGCAGCAGATTTGTCCACGGAAATTCATCATTTGATTTCTTGATTGCTACTTCCATGAGTATTGATTGTGGAGTCAAGTGAAACTTTTCTATTTTTTCCTTTGGTTATCTTTTGTCCTTTGTTGTCTGTTGTCCTGGCTGTAAGAATTTTTGTCTTCTTTATGTTAAGATATAATTAATATTGAAGGCTGTAGTCTTTTATCTTCAATCAGTAAGTGCTTCAAATATTCTTTGCTTTGATCAAGCAAGTTTGTATCATCTGCATCTCACAAGTTGTTTTTGAGTCTTCCTCCAATCCTGAGGCTGTGTTCTTCCTTATATAGTCCAAATTCTCAGATGATTTGCTCAGGATACAGATTGAATAAGTATGATAAAAAAGTACAATCTTGGCACACACTTTTCCTTATTTGAAATCACTCGATATTATTTTGTTTTGTGCAACTGCCTCTTGGTATTTGCGCAGGTTACACTTGAATACAATGACGTGCTCTGGACTTCTCATTCTTTGGAATTTTATCTCTAATTTATTATGAATCACACAGTTGAATATTTTCACATAGTCACTAAAACACAGGTAGCATATTTTTGGTATTCTCTGCTTTCATTCAAGATCCATTTGACATCAACAATATCTCTCCTCCCATGACCTCTTCTGAATCCAGCATAAATTTCTGCCAATGCATTGCTTCAGTTATTTATGAATTGTGCAAGCATATTTTTATTAACATATGATATTAAAGATAGTGTTTGATGATAATTTCCACATTGTGTTAGATCAGCTTTCTCTGGAATAAGTACAGATATGGATCTCTTCCAGTCAGTTGGCCACGTAGCTGTTTTCTAAATTTCTTGGCATGGGTAAATGAGTGCATTGAGCACTTCATCAGCTTGTTGAAACATTTCATTTGTCATTCTGTCAATTAGTGGAGCCTTATTTTTTGCTAAAGTCTTTGATTCAGTTTAGATTCCTCTTTCAATACCATCAGTTTTTGATCATATGCTACCTCCTGAAGCGGTGGGATGTCACTCAATTAATTTTGGTCTAGTGATTCTGCGTATTATTTCCATCTTTTTTGGATGCTTCTTGTGTTGTTCAACTTCTTACCATAGAAGCTTTCAAAATTGCAACTCAAGTTTTTATTTTTTTCTTCTTCCTTCATCGCAGTTCGAGAAGGACCCTGCATGTCCTTGCCTTGGCTTTCTCATTCCAGGGCTTTGTACCTATCGAATTGTTGACTTTGTCTACTAAGTCACTCTTTGAATCTTCTGTTCATCATTTATTCCTTTTGCTTTAGCTACTCTAAATTCAAGGGCAGGTGTACTTTAACCTGGCCAATTTCTTACTGGTTCTTCATTACATATTTATTCCTAATGAAGGAGACTTGTACATTCTTTTAGTAGAATTTTCTTTCCCTGAATTTTCATCACTAAGCATACTGATTTCTCTCCCTCTCATTCAAAATAGCAAGGCTGGGCATGAAGAAGCCAGGCAAGAGTACGATGGTACTTATCCATCTGATCGACTTTGACATAGTTAGGAGATGGAAAGCCATGGACTTCAGAGACAAAAATAATATAGTTTGATCATATAATTTATTGCTTAAATTGAGAACATTTTAAGAATGAAGGGGAGAACTAATCAGATGGGATACCAGGACAATGGTGCAAAATCTGACTGTCTCAAGGAAACCAGAACATCTCAAGATAAAATATGACATATTGAACTCTAATCACAGAAGACTTAATGGGCCAGGAGAGGACATGAGGAGTAAACGGTGGTTCAAAAGACAAAAATAAACAAACAAACACAAAAAACCCAACAGAGTATATCTCAAAGGAGATTCTGAAACTTGCTTTTGAATGCCGACTGGCTAACAAACACTGAAGACGTAAGCAAGTATAGGGTGTGCACAGAACAACATTTTAAAGGGCAACTGGAGAGACTATTAATAATTAAATGTCTCAGAACAGCTCAAGCTGCAGGAACCAAAGAAGTCATTCTAACCCTGCGTAGCAATGTGAAAAGATTAAATGGGCAAAAGATTGAACAATGCAGGAAGCACCAAAAGAAAATGGGAGGAATACACAGAGTCGCTGCATCAAGCAGAAGGGGCAGATGTTCAGTCATTTCAAGAGCTAGGAGATGAACGAGAACCAGTGGTACCGAAGGAAGGAAACCAAGTTGCACTGAAGGCTTTAGTTAAAAAAGGCCCAGGAATTGATGGAATATCGATGGAAGTATTTCAATAAGCTGATGAGGCGCTGGAGGTACTCAATCGCTTATGTTAAGAAATCTGGAAGACAGTTTACCTAGACACCTTCCTGGAAGAGATCCATATTTACACCCATTTAATTAAAAAGGTAACCCAACAGAATATGGAAATCATAGAGCAATATCATCCACACAATGCAAGTAAAATTTGCGGCAGATCACTCAGCAATGGTTGCAGTACCACATGGACAGGAAACGGCCAGAAAGTCAAGCCGGATTTCACAGTGCGGTGGAATGGCCTGAACGTATGTCCATATTTTGACTGCACCATTTCCCTGCTTTGGGTCTGTTCCAAGTGAGATACATTCTTTGAACTTCCTTTTCTACACAAGCAAAACAAGGATAATTTGGGACGAGGGTAGAAAGTGCCTGATATAGTGTACATCCACCTTACATATTACTATGATTGATGATGTCTGCATTTACTTGAAAACTCTTGTAGGGGGAGAGTATGATATTCTGGGTAGGTTAGGTTAAGTGATACACCAAGTGCAGTCAGTTGTCCTAATCATATGTTTATACTACACGATGGCAGTTAGCATTACAATCAGAAAACTTCCCCTGCCCCAGAGGTAGCTATTTTATCTGTCAACTTTACCTAGATCACTATAAAAATGTATTCTCTCTGGTATTATATATGTCAAAAATTAATTTACATTGTCAATATTAGTGGCTTTTTAATCATAATAATGGCTGTTAGAAATAGGCTCTCTTGAGGAAGGGAGGGTGGGAGAGGAAGGCAAAAACGAGGAGCTGATACCAAGGGTTCAAGTAGAAAGAAAATGTTTTGAAAATGCTGATGGCAACAAATATACAAATATGCTTGACACAATGGATGAATATATGGGTTGTGATAAGATCTGTAAGAGCCCCCAATAAGATGAAATTTTTTTTTTAAAGAAGAAAGAATAAAAGAAATGGGCTCTCTTTGGTAGAATTCATGATTTTTCAGGATGGCCTGTCTCAACTATTTTAGAGACATTTTTCACCTTGCGCAGTTGAACAAGCTCTAAGAAGCTAGAGAGGACTGTAAGAAGTCCTGGTGCTGAGACAGCAAGTGCTCAGCTGATAACCGGAAGGAAGGTTGGTGGTACAACACCACCTGCAGCGCGGTGGGAAAAAGACCTGACATTCTGCTCCCATGAAGATGGCAGCCTAGAAAAGCTATGGGGGTGGTTCTCCTCTGTTACACAGGGTTGCCGTGAGCTGGAATTAACCCTATGGCTTCCAACAACCGTGAGGACTCTCATCTGGACCACTCCCATGGTGCCTGGGTTGGAGGACCATCCCAACCTGTTGCTTACTGCAGAACTTTGGCTTTTAATATGGTTTATCTCCCCTCTCGTGAATCTTTCATGCAAAGACAGGATTGTAGCACTAAAAGATAGATTCGGGACTTCATCAAGCTCACAAAATAGATCGAATGCATTACTGTTTTCATCTTGCAAACAAATGTTTGTTTGATAAATGCCTGAATATTTGTAAGATATTGGTCTGAGAATTGGTACCATTAAAACTGGTTGTGAGGTTGGCAGTGGGGGGTGGGGGGGTGTAGGGAGGGATGACTAGTTGACCCCAACTGCTATAGTTTGGCTACTACTATGATTTATCAAACTGCAAGCTAATCGTTTTGAGCTATAAAATGTGTTTAGGTCAATTTACACTACTTACGTTTCCTCTTTTTACCCCTAATTTGAACCCAAATTTTAAATTTCTACCCATTGATCTTGGCCATGCCAAAACCAAACTTACTGCCATTGAGCTAATGCTGACTCATAGTGAACCCCTATGAGTCTCCTAGACTGTAACTGTTTATGTGGTAGAAAGTCCAACCTAAAAAAAAATAAAAAGAAAGTCCAACCTTTCTTCCTCGGAGGGATGGTGGGTTTGAACTGCCAACCACGTGGATCCCAGCCCAACAGGTAAGTAACCATGACACCACCAGAGTGCCAATCATGGCCATATGGAATTTTAAAAGCAAACAAAATGATTCAGTGGGAGGGAAAGTGGTCCATGGCAGACCTAGATCTAGAACACTGGCCGTCAGATGTGAAGCTTAATTGTTGGCAATGTACAAAGCAAACAGGTGTGCATATGGGGGGTGTGTGGGGGTGAAGTGAGGATGAGGATTGGCCAGAAAAGAGGTCTGATGAGCGGAGATGAGAGAAAAGCAGAGCTTGCAACTCTGTCAGGACCATGAGATGTGAAAGTGGGGTTCTCAGGTAACGCAGAGAGGGTGCTTTAATTTCTGCAAAGCTCCAGAGAAGAACTAGAAGGCTTTATAGTTAGCATTTGCCTGAGAGCTTGTTTTGGCAATAACAATAATAAGAGCACTCACCTTTAATAGTAAAGCAGCCATTGCACACATGCATGCATAATGTAACTGCGCCTGTTTCATTTCCTGAGGCGTGAAAAAAATTGGTCAGTTTCAAAAAGGCTGCGGTATCTAAAGTCATATCAGTTTTAAGTACAATGGTGTGTTTTCAACAGGATACTAATTTAAAGACTTAACAAGGAAACGAATCTTAAAAGAAACAAAAGACTATTCATTCTCTTTTTTCATCCATGACAAGTAGCCTCCGATTTATCATCTAAAATCTCAAGAACACTGCTTGTAGACAAAACCCAAACATGCTTGAACAAATCATGGTGAAGAAAGCTGATGGTGTCTGGCTGTCAGAACTGAGGTCTTAAAAGATTGTCTTAAAACAAGCAACTACCTAAGTGTGATGTCAGCTAAGTCCATACCAATCTATGTGATCCAATGATTGTAAGTAATAAAATCCAAATGTGGAGAACAGTATTAGCGCTTCACTTCTGAATACTGGTTTGCAGAAGGCTGTCGATGACCAGGAAAGCCCAAAAGCCATTTGTAGGGACCCCAAGGGGACGAAGCTCCCGCGAATCCCCTCGGGCTGTGGACAGGGA
This sequence comes from Echinops telfairi, assembly GCF_000313985.2. NCBI lineage: Eukaryota > Metazoa > Chordata > Mammalia > Afrosoricida > Tenrecidae > Echinops > Echinops telfairi. Next base: position 27,135,337 of record NW_022111324.1, on the reverse strand, counting down.
GAAAAGGGCCTGATTTCAGACGTAGCGTGTTGTTCGTGGGACTGCCGAGGTTGCAGTGAGGGTTCAGGGTGACTTCTTGTCATTTGCTCTCCCTTTGGATTCAATCTGTACTTGTTCCAGTTTTAACACTTTCTGCTGTCTTATCTGTTGAGGTTTTCCCTCTGTTTTACACCATCATCGCTGTTGGGTTGTTTGTCTGTTTTGTTTCTATTTTGTATGGTTTTCTACAGCTGAAATCCAGAATAGGTAAATCAATAGAGACGGCAGTGGCATGAATCGTTGCCTAGGGGCGGGGCGGGGGAGCTTGTGGGAAATGTGAGGTGCTAACAACAGTGAGGACGGGAAGAACAGCTATCCCAAAACTGTATGGTAAAGATTACACAACTCTTCTGTATATTGTGGCACTATGGACATGACAGGTGAATTATATGTCAATAAAACAGTTTTTTGTCTTTTTTAAAAAAGAAGTGACACAAGCTTCACCCCCCCCACCCCCCAAAAAAACACGAGGGGAAAAAATCCCAGTGTCATCACCCTAACCTTTTAATTCATTATTTGGAAAAGAAACCGAAATAAAATACTACTTTCATTTGACTCTAAGCTGGAGAAAACAACCAGGAATGTATGATTTCAAATAGGTAAGGACTCCTAGATATTTACCAGAGCAGATGCTTCATATTTTTTCCACAGAGAAGTTGGTGAATTCGAACTGCCGACCTTGTGGTTAACAGTTGAACACTTACTTAACCCACCATACGACCAGGACTCCATCTAAGCACTTTGGAACAAGTGAAATCATTTAATATCCCTCCAAGTCTGTAAAGGTAAGCACTATGTTTATTCCTCTAACAAACGAGGACACTGAGGCACCAAGAAATTCAGTAATTTGCTTAAGGTCACATTGCTAATAAGTGGCAACAATGACTTAGAGCTGGAATTCTTCGACATCATTTGAGGGCACTACAGGTTTGAAATTGACGAGGCAGCAGTGGATACACTGTGTGTAAGGAATCCTGGTCTTGCCGACGGTTAGATGCTCTGCGGTTGGCTCTGCAGGAGAAAGAGCTAGCCATCTGCTTCTATAAGTGGTACAACCAAGGAAACCCTGTGAGGCAACTCCACTTGGTGACCCAGGGTCACTCTGAATCCCAGACGACACGATGACCCGTATGGGCAGCAACAACGATCGTACTCGAGTGGAATGCTGCAAAACAAAATGTTAGAGAAGAACTGGGCGATTCAGTGGGGCCACCAAAAGGCAGATCACTTGTTTGCGCAGATCCACGTGCTTTGGCTTTGTTTCCAATATGTGGAGTAGCTGGAAAATGGTTATTAAAAATCCAAACACACACATTCGATATGACTTAAGGAGCAAAGTTTCTTTCCTGAAAGAGAGCTGGGGGTGGTGTCATTAAGGGAAGTAAAATGATAATCTCAAATCATAAGTGAGCGGTGGATAAAGCCCTGGAGGCACGTTTGTGGTAGTGAATCCCCTGAATCCCTCCATTCTTTTCCTAAGTTAATGAAGCAGCCAAGTAAGGGTCAGTCCACAACCATCACTGAGTTCCTCCTCTGTGAAGCAATCTTTGTAGGGCCCGAGTGACTGTGCACAGCGTAAGCACGACTTTTATTTAATGCTTGTACAATTGGATTCTCAAAAGGGAAAAAATGCTCTCCAATTATGCATACTATGAAGATATTTGAGGAATGACCAAATTACCAATCTCAAATTCCACACTAGAGTTTAGGAGTAGCTAGATCTGTCTACTAAAGAATTCAAGTCATTCAGAGGCAAACGCTGCTCTGTGACTAGACTTGCACAGCTGGTCCCAGCCTTCTGATAGTATCTCTGGACATAATACTCAATTAAAGCCTCTCGCATATGCCTGTGGATCCGTATGGTTCCTCCCAGGCTTCAGACCCTTCTCTAATGCCTATCCTATCCCGGCAGGAAAGTCAAGAGGATGCCACGTGAACATACACGATTACATAAGCTTTAAGGCTGTGCAAACAAACTCAGACACAGTTAAAGGGCATTTCTTCTTTTTTAAAAGGGCATTTCTAAACGGCTCTCATTTCTGTCGACTATTCCCAGGCTTTGCACATCTAAAATCAGATTCCCATGCTTTGAAAGTCCTTGGTCTGTTCTCTTTAAGCGCTTCCCCACAATGCTGCTCTCCCTGCTAATTCCAAGCCTGTGCTGATGAACTCCTGTAGCCTTTTTTTTTTCGGGAAATGTACAGGTTCTAAAATCATGTGTGTAGGACTTAAAATAATGAATGGATATTTCCACTAGTATTCATAAACTGCCAATTAGCTAAGAATTGCTATGATTTCCATTTAGGGGCTACAGTGAGTTCTCATCTTGAATAATCTTTGTGAGTATACTTTTCTTTCACTTCCGTGGATTGCACCTTCAACAATGGTAAGATGTCATAACGGGTTTTAGCCCTCTTTCTAGCCTACACCAGAGTCCATTCTGATAGTTTGCAGAGATCAGAGATTTTCGGCAAGGGATAAAAGACTTATTTGGCAAGTTACCAGAAAAATCTGTTCTAAGTTCCCCTGTTACATTAAAAAAATTTTTTTCCCCCACTGTTAGCTTGCAAACAAACCAAGAAGTATAAGGGGGGGAATCAAAAGAATTTTAAACACTAAAATCCAGGATTTTTTGCTTTTTCTTGATGATGTTGCTTCTTAATAGTTGTGACTTATCGTGGAGGTTTGGAATTGCAGGAAGGTAAGGAAAGCTAGGTTAGTGCCACGAATCCACTACAAATAATGGACTGGACTATATTACAATACTTCTGAAGTCATCGTTTCTCTTGTTCTTTGTTCCCAGTTCACAAATACTAGATGATTAGTGTTGACCTTTAGCTTATCATGTTCTCTTCCTCAATGCCAAGGCCAACTCACAGGTATTTGTTTGACTACCTTCATCATACAGCTGCTGAAGAGGATGCAGGATGGAGCCAATGCCGTTCCATAAAAGGGATAAAACCAAACATTGTACATAAATGACCTCATGTGTTTGCATGACATCCAGTTAAGTAGATCCAGGAACTGTATAATTCCCACCTTATAGGAAACCAAAGCACAAATATTTAATTTTTATTAGCTTTCACAGGAGAGCACAGTGGAGTGTTAGAAAATGCCTAAGAATATAAGCCAAAGTCAACAGGCTGCAAGTCGTCACAATCTGTCGATGTGTTGGCCTGTGAAACGGCAGAAACAGAGGCAGAGAATACACTGGAAGAACAGGGAGCCTCTGACTTATTCTGACAGTTTTGTTGGGGTTTTGTGGAGATGAAATCAGCTTAGCTTGAATGGAATTTTCCACAGACAGAGCTGGAGAGGTAGCAGAAAGGATAGCATGAGCAAAGAAAGGCACACTTAAAGATGGATATTGGCATTCATGTGAAAAGGAACATAGTACACTTGAGCTCTCCTTGGCCCAGGCACAATTTCTATTAGAGAGCTGGTCATTTGGGTCTATGGAGCTCTGGTGGTGTGGTGGTTAAGCTTTGGGGTGTGATCCATATGACTGGCAGTTCAAAACCACTAGCAGCTCCTCGGGAGAAAGACTGGGCTTTTTACGCCCATAAATAGTTAGTCTCAGAAACCCACAGGGCATCACCATTGACTCAGTGGCAGTGAGTTAATTTGGGTCTAGGGAAGATAATGATTTAGAAATTGTGTTATCCTGGGTTGACTAGATTAACAGTTCATAGACTCTCGTGTATAAAAAAGAGTTTCATATAAAAGAGCAATTGTATATTGAGAAAACATCCCAGCCCAGTCCAGATCAAGTCCATAAGTCTGATATGAGCCCACATGTCCAATACCAGTCTGTAATTTTCTCTTCAGACTCATGAAGCACATGCAATGGTGCCGAATACAGGAAGATTACAGGTCAGTAGGTGGAAAGTCTTGTGGATCCAGTGGCAGTATAAGCATCTAAAAGTTGGCAGGGTCTCTGTATGGCTCCTCCAGCTCCAGGGCTTTATCTTAGCTCCATCTGTCTTCTCAGCAGGAATGTCTTACAGGGAGTGTGTATGTGTCCTGCCTCCAGTGAGCTACTTATCTCCTTAGCACCCCCAAATGAGGCCATCAAGATACCACCTGACTCACAGGCTAAACTCCACCCCTTCACTCTTGATAGTCTCAAGTTGGCAACAGATTATATAACTACCACAGACCACCCCCTGTCAACTTGACACGCTCACACAACTCTTTAACCATACGTAATGTGCAAGCAAACAATAATGAAATCATATCTGTACCTAACAGATAAAACTAATAAAACTAACAGATAAAACTAAAATGCATACAATTCAATGTGTCTCATTTAAATATTACAGTCTATAAGTGAACAAAACAAAAATATCCTATACCTATGTGAACACCTACACCATAATCCTATGAACATATTCCTATGAATATATTCCGCCACCTATGAAAGCTCGTAAGCCAGCCACTTCAGAAATCAACCACAGTTGAATCCATATCAGTAGAAGAAATCGCCAAGGGAAAATAATTAGGAGACAAAGAGAAAAGGCTGAAAGTAGGGCTGGAAAGCAACACTTCAGTAGTAGGGAGAGATGGCGAAGGAAGAGGAGTCACTGACATATGACTTGTGAGAGCGGTAGAGATGGATAAAATGTGATCGACCCCCGGGTTTCCACAGCTTTCCAGGAAGAGAACCAAATGATGCTTGAGTTGGAGGAGTAAAGGCTTGCCGTGATGAGAGTGGCAACATTCAAGTCCCTAAGATCCACACCTTTCAAATTATCACACACAAAATGGACTTTTTCTTAAAAGAGGAAATTTCTTTTAATTTTTTGTTAACCTCGGACTCAATCATCCAAACTCATCACTAGTTCTTATTTTACCCACTGCAGTTAGGCTGAATTCTAATTCATGGTGACCCTATAGGGCAGAGTAGAGCCGCTCCATCAGGTTTCCAAGCTGTCACGTTTCTGGAAGCAGGATGCCGTATCTTTCTCCCATGGAGCCATGACTGGTGGGATTTAACTATTGATCTTTTAGATAGCAGCTTACTGTTTAATGACTGTTCAACGTTTTACACATCAGGTTAACATTTGAGCTAGAGAATCAACTGTTGTGAAGCTCCCCAAAGACTCTTATCCCCCACCCTCTCAAGATTTTCATGGAAATGGGACCAGACTAGTGTTTTTATAATAACAATAAAACGATGTGAGAAGAAGATGTGGCAGTCCACTTTCATAATGATAGCATAATGATAGAAACTGGGGCTTTGAATTCATTTAGCCAGGTTCAATTATGGTTGAAAAAATTATACCAGAACAGGCCCAACATTTTAAAACATGGATGAATCAAAATGGTAATTAGAAAAGGAAAAACTGCAGGTTGAAAAATTGCTAGAAACCCAATCTCCTTCTTAGAAATCAAGCGTAGCATATACACTGCAGAGCAACTAAATTTCTTGATCGACCAGTGCTGGCTCAAAGATGCTGGTCAACTGTACTGCTCTGCATGTGTGCTGAGTCCCACAGTGCTAGCAATAATTCAATATTCTACACGGCACCAGGCTAATGAAAGAGCTCACTACGCCTCTTCTGAGTGTCCCAACCTATAATTTTCTGCATTCTGGTTAGCATTCCAGACCATGCACATTTAAAAATTTTGGTTCATTCTGATTTTGCTTTGTCAGCATGACTGAACTAGTTTTAACTGGTTCAAAGCCCTGCCTATTGAAAACCCTATGCTGCAGTTCCATTTGTCCTATAGGCTCATTATGAGTCTCCTCAATGGCAGTGGGTTTATATTAAGTAAACTTCAATCAATTTCTAAGATTGGCTTAATACGAATGAATTTTATTGTAACACCTGACATGTGTTAGGACTTCACCTATGTGGTGCTGCTCAGAGATTACATAAGTACAGAGGCTCCTGAGTCATACCGACTGCTTGGAAATTCATGCAGCCATATGATGAGGACTTGGTAACTACAGCTTGTTTCCTCATTTGCAAAATGGGCATGATAATATAGTACTTACTAGAGTTAAGTCAAGAAGTTTGGCTACAAAATCACAGACACCTTTACAAAACTAAGCTATCAACATGTGAAGCCATTGTTTCTCGACATATCTTCTACCTAGATCTGCACACATCTGAAGATGGTGTTTCCATCCCTCTAACCCCTTCTTTGAAGAATTCTTTGCTTTTCAGTTTACACCATGTCAAAGCAGCAGTTTGGGAATACTCCAAGCACTCAACTTATGTTCCTTTTCAATAGTCTTTGAGTTTCTTGGGGGTGTGGGGAGGGGAAGAAGTCAGAAGGGGCTGTGGGGGGATGGTGAAAGGCTGCTCTGTGGAATTCTCATAGGCCGTCCTGCTCCGCTCCAATAATGAGCAGGTCCACTGTCTTGAGGGAAACAAAACATTCCTTGGAGCAGCTATTTTATCCCCCACAAATGCACGTTTTCAACTTTCTTAAAACTTCTCCATACTAAATCCCCATCATAATCCTGAGTCCTTCAAGACAATTCAAGCTTAAAAAAAGGAAAGAAAACCTACAGGGCTGCTTTGAATTTGACTTGCCTAGCAGATCTCTTCAGAGGCCACTGGGTTGGCGAGAACTTTCGTTTTTGAAAGATACCTTAAGGAAAACTTGTATAAGAAAAGAACTTGTCTCTAGCCATCCACGGATCTCAGACATGTTTAAGCATGCTTTGTTTGGAATAAACCTGTGCAAATATGAACTGTAACCTTCAAAGCAATACTTTTTGACTTTGCTTAGTACTGTTAAACTTATGTACACTGTATCACAGCCTGGAATGGAGTACATCAGATAACGTAAGCCAAACCCTCAGAACAATGCTACCAAAGGCTGTTCATTGCGCAGACCCTGGTTTGTAAATTCCTTGAGGGCAGGAGACCACTCCAGCGTATCTCATCCTACCAGAGCCCTGGGAGCAATGTCACTTGCAGGAAAATCAACCAAACGCACTGCCATCGAGCTGATGGCGACTCCTAGTGACCCCGCAGGGCAGCGTAGACCTGCCCCCTGTGAGTTTCCGAGACGGGGCACTCTTTCCTGGGGTAGAAACCCTTAACTTTCTCCCGCAGAGCGGCTGGTGTTTTCGAACTGCTGACCTCGCGGATCACAGCCCAACGCATAACCGCTAGGAAGGGACGCACAGGAGAGTCAGCAGCCGGCGCGGAGGGCTGAGCGCCGGGTGCGTGGCAGTGGGCGCTCGGAGGAACCACACGTCCCAGGGTGCAGCGCGCCCGGAGCGGCGGTTCCGACGGGCGGCCCCGAGCGGGATGCAGGGGAGGAAGGAGTGTATCCTGGGACCAGTAGTCCTCGGGGCGCACGGTCTCTGGGCGGGGGAGGGCCGAGGCGAGCGGTCCCTCCCCGCTTCCTCTTTTCGTCCACGTCGCCCTTCGGTGGACCAGTACCCGCTGCGGTCTCAGCGGCGGCCCGCTACCACCAAGGACCCATTGGTGCCGAGCGCCGACCCGTCGGGCCCGTCCGGAAGTAGCGTTGGGGGGCGGTTTCCTAGACTACGACACCGGAAGGCCGGGGGCGGCGCTCCCGGGGGGCTGCGGGCGGAGGGCGGCGGCAGCGCTGGCGCTGGGGACCGGCTCGGCGGCTTCGGGAAACAGCTCGGTGCGGGCGGCCGCCCGCGTCCCTCCGCATCCTGCCCCCGGCTTGGCCCGCAGCCCCCTCGCCACCCGCGTCCCGAGATGTGTCCCCCTGGCCGGGCGTAGCCGCTGCGCGTGCGCGGAACCGCGGGGCCATGAGCGAAGCCGGCGGCGGCCCGGGCTGGGGGTTCCCGGTCCCCCAGCGAGCGCCATGGAGCCTGGTGGCGGCGACGGCCGCGCTCTGCCTGGTGTCAGCCACGTCCGTGTGGCCGGCGGGGGCCGCGCCCATGAGTCGGGAGGAGAGACAGAAGCTTGGGTAAGGGCGCTTGGCAGCCCGGGTGGGTTTCCTTTGAGCCTGGCCGCTGGCGAGGTGCCTGTCGTGGCGACCCGGGAGCGCATTGGCCTTTCCTGTCGCGACCGGGACAGCTGTCACTGCGCGAGGATCCAAGCGGAGTGGACAGGGTCCAGGAAGGGGGGCAGAGGGCACCGCCCGCGTCGTGTGACCTCGGGAGCTCTCAGGGTGTCGCCTGGGCCGTCGGTGACACACTCGGGCTCCTGACACCAGCCCAGGTGTGTCAGAGTCAGTGGCCCGGCAAAGGGGCTGCTTGGAGAGTCCCGCCTGGGCTCTTTCCTAGGAGGCAAGGTTTCGATTTTTCGTACTAGTGAGCCCCCAATAGGAAAATCTTGCTGATCTCATAGTAGTTAGGGAAATCGCATGTACACCTGTTACGGAAAGGGGGCGTTGATTGGAACTTGAACTTTGCACATACTACTGTTTCAGTGTTTTCTTGCAGGCATTTTCATAATACAGCCATGTATCACGTAGCGTCCAATATATGTTTAGTGTAATACGTTGTGACTTGGACCTTGTGCAAACACCATATGGTAGGCTGGATCTGCTTTTTCTTTAAGCATCTGCAACAGCGTGGTGCCTTAGCAGTGATCTTCAAGAAGCTGAGGGGGCATTTGCTTTTGTGTTTGGCCCTTTGTTCTCATCATTAACGGATTCTCCAATAGCCCCTCGCCCATTTTCATTGGACTTGTAGCTTTCAGTGGAGCTGATTCTTTAACAGCTCGGAGCCTTTTTTTCTTTGAATGTGATTGTTGACTAGGGCATGCCTGAGTTGCCAGCGGGAGCTTTCTCTGATTTTCCACCTTAGTGTGGTTTAATAACCGTTTGTTTCTCTTTCAAATCAATGCTGCTTCTTTGCCTCTTGCTGCGGCTGTCACTAGCACTGGTTTTGCTGCGCTTAGGAACCCTGGTGCACTTTAGTCACATTTCGAAAGAAAGTTAAACAGTTAATGCTACAGCATTCGAGACAAGCAGTGCACACGATTGGGTGGTGTTGCCTGTGACTTGAAGCATGCATGTACTGTTACATGATAAACTTCTTAGAAAGTACAGTGCATTACATACATATGCCAATACCACAGGCATTTATTATGTCTGTGGAGACATGTATTATAGGCTAGATATGAGGGAGCTTCAAAAAGCTTCTGGAAAGATTCTCTCTTCATTCCAGGAGCTTTTTGAAGCCTACCCATATATCCTGTGCCATTATATGCCTGGCTGCACAATGTATGCAAGAGACATGAGACACGTGTTGCTGGAGCAGGAAGCAGTGTTGTTGGCTGTGTCCCATTCCCTGATTGGAGTGTCTGAATCCATTATAACCTTTTGGAACCGTGCACGTGCATGTGATCAGATGTTGCCTGAACGGATGTTGTGTGACGCGTGACTGGAGAACAGAGCATTTGATGGTATTATTCAAAGGCCCCATTATTACTGTTCATATCACCCAAATAATAACTAGTAGTTTTGAAAGTGTCATAAAAATGGCTATACTTAGAGCATTTAATCAGAGTCAGTATTGTTATCTGTATACAATACTTATGTTAAAATGTGGATTTTTAAAGGCTGATAATGGAAAATGGGCAAAAGACATGAGCAGTTTATTAACAAAAGAGGAAATACAAATGGTCATTTAACTTGAAAATTATTCAAATTCTCAATTTGGATTTTGCGCATTAGATTATTAAAAATAAGACACCTGAATTACACTGGCAAGTTAAAACACTTACTTGGAACATATATTATTATTGTCTATTGATCATGTCTACTAAAATTTAAGTGGTGTCTACTGTTTGAGGTATCTGCCCCATGTCTTGGAACTTAAAAAAGCACTGTTAATGTGGGAAAGGGTGCTTAAGGATATGTGTTTTGAGAAGGACCTGTGCCTTGGAGGGAAATAGTTGAAAATGGTACATGCATATTATAGGTTAATATTCAGACATTAAAAAGAATGAGATAGATCATTGAGAGCCTATCTCCAGTTTATAACCCTAAGGAAACCAATATGCAAGTTACAGAATAATAGATGTAGTTCTAGTTAATATTAAAAAAATAGTCCAAGCCCAGAAAAAAGTGAAACAATAATTTTATCTTGTGGTTAGAATGGAGAGGAGTGGAACTATGAGGCATTATTTTATATTTTTTCTTATTTAAATTGTTGCAAGAGTCCTGTATTTATTTTAAAATAAAACAGCATGGAAAGCCTTTGGGAAGAAATAGAGAAAATATCAACTACCTAACAAAATGACCAGTAACCCCTAATCATTAATTGTCATAAGGTTTAGTTGCTAGAGGGTTCTCTTTACTAACCTAATGTGTCAGATTGCCTTTTTTCTTTAATTGAATACCCTACCATGTGCTCGGTACTTTACATATGCTAAAATTCTCACCATTTCTTAATGTGAGTGTCCCCATTTTCACAGATGAAGAAATTGGAGCTGAAGTTCACTTACATAAGGTCACAGAGCTATAAGTGATGGAGTCAGTATTCAAAGCTGTCTCTGACCCTACCCTGCATCCCCTGCCTGCTAGTTGATTCTGACTAATAACGGCCGCATGGGACATAATAGAACTGCTTCGTAGGGTTTCTGAGACTCTAATTGCTTATGGGAATAGACAACCTCATCTTTTTCTCAAGGAACAGCTGCTGGGTTTGAACTACTGACTGCAATGATCAAGCTAGTGCTTAGCCTGCTACATGACCAGGGCTTCTTTTTTTTTTTTTTTAAACATTTTATTAGGGGCTCATACACTGTTATCTCAATCCATACACACATCAATTGTGTAAAGCGCATTTGTACATCGTTTCTCAAAACATTTTCTCTCCATTTAAACCCCCGAC
>NW_022111324.1:27107917-27123573 GCF_000313985.2 Echinops telfairi | reverse complement strand
CCCTTTGCCTCCCAGCTCTTTCCTCTATTTCCCTTGATTCTCCTCCTGTCGACCAGGGCTTCTTTGTTTGACACTAGAGCTCATGTTTTCTTCATAATACTGCATTTCCATAAAGTTTGGAAAGAAAAAATCTGAAAAGTAATTTGTAAGGATATGAAGTATCACATTTGACCATCACTTCTCTTCCTTTAAGGAACCTGTGGCACTGTCGGTGAGTGGTGACCTGGTAACCATAAGGTAGTTCAAACCCACAGCCACTCTGCTTCTGTGAAGATTCATACCCGGAGGGACCCTACACAGCGTTGCTGTGAGGCAGAATTGACTCTGTGGCTGTTGGTCAGTTTCTTTTTCTTTATTGAGGAAAAGGAAAGGTTTCCTTTTTCTGCAAAGCTAATTTGTTCTATCAGTTTTCACCCAAACTGTAAGTAAAACAAAACAAACAACAAGGGGCCCTTTCTTTGAAAAAAACTCATTGGCTAAATGATTTTTGACCAAAATTAATTTTGAACCAGAAAAAATCCAACAAAATTGACTTGAAATTTCTGCTCAGTTTTGAGATCATTTAGAAGGTGAAATTACAATGTTAGGTTTGTTCATTTATATAGCTTTACTACCCTGGAGCACAGGTTCCCAAACTTATTTGGCGTACTGTTCTGCTCCCTTTTCAGAAAAAAAACCCCAACAACAAAACGTACTCAGTGTCCCCCCAGGGCCCCCCTCACCCACCTCAGCAATGAAAAAAACTTGTACTCTAGCCCATAGCCCAGGATAAAGTGTAGGTATCTGCTTTTGCAGCCCTCTCTCGGATCATTCCAGGGCCCCTCCGAGCTGCTACTGCCCTCTGTGGCAAACGCTGCTCTAGAGGAAGAGCAGAGGCAGATTTTAGAGCTATAAACCGTACACGCACATAATTACATGCCTACTTTACACGCTAGGAATTTTCTGAAAACATTAGGTTTACCTGTGTGGTTTTCTTTTTTTTAATCTACATAATGATTTATGATATAAATCAAATTAAAAAAAAAAGCTGTACTTTTTTCTCTATTTCTGAAAATAAACCAAGGCTTAAGACTGGAGTTGTCATGGATAGTAAGCAAGTACTCAATAGCTTGTACTTTATAGTCTGTGGAGTTATTTATATGGTCCTATATGTAGTCATATCATCCTTTAAATACATTGTTATTTGTTTTAAAAACGTTGCTGTGTCAATTGTTCGTTGCTCCCCAGTGGATTCTAAGTCACAGAGACCAGTGGGTCCAGAGTGGAGAGAAGGGGCTCCCTCCGTAGGCTTTCACGCTGTGACATTGCAGGAGCAGGGCGCCAGGCCTGGCTGCTGGGATGTTGTTGGGTGGGCAAGATCATTCACCAGGCGGCTCGTAGTCAAGCACTTGACTGCGCCATCATGTTATCTTCTCATTAAAAAAGAAGTCTAAAATTGTTCAATTCCTGTAGCACATTTGGCAGGCAAGTTATATTAGAAAAACTGACCCGTAAGTCATTTTAAAATGAAGAAAAAAAATTTTGGACTGTGGATCTGATTTCCAAAAACATTTGTTAAAGAGGTATGGATAGCACTTCTTTATGTTTAACAATGCTACCATTTTATATTTAAATGTGATTTTTTTTTAGGAGTTACAGTAGGTGAAAGAGCCATTAGATATTAATGATCTCTATTTTGAAGTATGTGGTATAAATTTGCTCTGTAAATGTAAGGATTGGAAAACAGTTCATCTTCCTTGTATGCAATCATGATTTACTCATAATTTTGAAAATTGAATGCTTACAAAGTTTGGTTAAAAAGTTCAACTTGTAATACACATGCCTATGTGCTGCCCGTAGCAATTACAGGAATTTGTTCTTCATGGCAGAAATACTTTATTAGTTTCATTTATGAGAATGCAAAATACAGAGTTTCTATATGAGCTCTGGTGGGTAGTGATTATGTGTTTGGGTGCAATCCACATGGTTGGCAGTTTGAAACCACCAGCAGCTCTGAGGGAGAAGACTGGACTTTCTACTCCTGTGAACAGTTATAGTCTTGGAGACCGACAGGGTTGCTGTGAGTCGGCATTGACTCCATGGCGGTGAATTTGGTTATATGTAATATATAGATTTATTCCCCTCCCCTATATTTTTAGTTGATATGCTTGAAAGGGAAATTTAAAGCACTTGCCACCCCTCCCCCTTTCCTTTTTAGTTCTTGTAACTGGCTCATTGAGACGTATTTATCACCTGTAGTGTTATGAAGAAATGTCTAGGATTCCAGGGAGACTCGTAGAGACCCTGTGTACAATGGAAGGAAACACTGCCTGGGCCTGGATCATCCTCACAATGGCATGCTCACATTGCTCTTATGTTTCAGCCTGTTGTTGCATCCGCTCTGTCAGTCCATCTTGTTGAGGGTCTTCCTCCTCTTCCCCTCCCCACCATTTCTCTACCAAGCATGATATCCTTGTCTAGGGACTGGTCTCTTCTGAGAACACATCTAAAGTAGGTGAGGCAAAGTCTCACCATCTTCACCTCTAAGGAGCGTTATGGCTGCACTTATTACAAGACAGGTTTGTTTGTTCTTTTGCCATCCCATGGTACTTTTAATATTCTCCAACACCTAATTCTAGTGGAGTTGGGCTGCTAACCGCAAGGTCACCAGTTGGAACCCACCGACAGCTCGGCAGTTTAAAGATGAGGCTTTCTGCTCCTGTACTGATTTATGGCCTTGGAAACCCGAAGGAGCAGTTCTCTGCCCTCGAGGGTCACTGTGAGTCAGAACGGACTTGATGGCTGTCAGTTTAGGGTTTGAGTGTGACGATCGCCACAATGACTGAGGTGACTGGACCCATGTTCTGTCAACTGCTTGCAATGCATAGAAAAGTTTCCATCAACTTGTTTTTAATGGTAGATTATTTTTGGATGGTTAGTATTAATAAAAAAGTTGGGATTTAGTTTATTCACTTCACAAATCTGAGTGTATTTGATTTTGCTGGTCACTATAGCTAGCCTCTGAAACGTAGTTTTTTTTCTTTCTGCTACCTTTATTATCAGCAACATTTAATCCCCCATGATTATAGTTTTTAAAATGACAAGTGTAATATAACGTAAAGCCAAATAAAAATATAGCTCCCCAGTATGTGTATATGTATAAAATATTCTTTACATACATCTTAATATAAAATATTAATATACCTTACTTCTTGCTTTGAGTGATTAGAACTTTGGGAACAGTAAGTACTGATAAGAGATTATTAAACTTCTTTTCCTTTTGCTCATTATTAAGGAATTTGGCCTTGTCTAGCCATAACAATAAAGAGCCCTGGTGGCGTAGTGGCTAAGGCATTTTGCTGCCAACTCAAAGGCCAGTGGGTTGAAGCCGCCAGCTGCCCTGCTGGAGAAAAGATATGTCAGTCAGCTCCTGTACAGGTGGCAGACTAGGGCACGCTGGGGGGCAGCCCCGCCCCGCCCTGTAGGCTGAGTTGGAGTTGACTCAGCAGCATGCAACAACGTGGTAAACTTAACTTCTGTAGTTTTCCAGTAGCCCTCACACCCCCAAGTTCAAAAGCCCTCCTAAGTTGAAAACATCTGGTCCCACCTCAGAGATGCTGATTCAGTAAATTTACTGTGGAGATCAGAAATCTCCATTGTAAACTGTCATCTTGGGTATTTTGAGAAACAGGGAGCCAGAACACGCACATTTATTCGTATATATTAATTTTCTCAATTTAGAGGTAAAAACTTTTATTTTCTCTAATTTCTTAGACAAGCAGAGAGTACATCATAAAATGTGTCATTTGAAAATGTGGTTAAGTATACATGAATGAATACTTAGCATTATGCATCAGTAATTTTATTTAGTTTGAAGAGGGTTTGATATTGAATGTTATTTCATTTCAATATATGAGAAATATAAGCTATACCTATCTTATAGGTAGAAGTTATACTATTATTTATGTATGGTAGCAACAATAAAAAGGAGCCATAACTGTTTCTCTTGATGCTCTACAATAATATCTCTTTCTCAAAGGAGATAAGTTAAATCAGCATGTTAAGAAGAATTGTGTTTTAAATTTCCTTCACTCTGTATCACATACATCCTCCATCACAGTTCTGAGAAAAAGCTTTCAAGTGAATTTACAGAAATCACTAGGAATAGTACAAGTTTGGCTCAACTCGGTGTGAGGAGTCCATAGAAGTTCATGAGTTCATGGTGTGTTTTCTGGCTCCCTTCACCAAATTTGTCTTTTGTATCTTTTTGATATAATTTTATGAGTGAGAATTACTAATCTTTTGAAAGATAATAAATAGAACATACTTAACTTTTTTTCTCTGTTTCTGCTCTTTTAAAATTAGGAATCAAGTACTGGAAATGTTTGATCATGCTTATGGTAACTATATGGTAAGTAAAGAGCTTACTTTTATATGCCATATATATGAGTTGATTTGGGGGCACAGGGAGTTGGGAATTTTGAAACCTGAGTTAATAGCTTTTTTTTTTCATTTTAAGAAGTCTTCACTTGAAGGAAACAGTGTACATAAACTCACAGTATTCCTGTTATACTGGTTTCAGGGAATCCGTTTATTTAGTAGGTGAGAATACACTAACATTAAATTTTGAAACTTGAAAAGTTTCCTTTAATGTTTATATGGCTAGGTATTGTGGCTATAATAATGAATAAGAGCTTCTGACCTTAAGGGAAATAATTCTTCAAACTGAAGCAAAACAAATGCACAAGATTATTTTAAATATTTTGTGAAGAAACCAAAGGAGCCTTGGTGGCGTAAGGGTTAAGCACTGACTGCCAAGCAAGATCAGTCGTTAAAAGCCACCAGTCGATCCAAGGGAGAAGAGGCGAGGAAACCCTCTGGGACAGTTCTACTCTGTTTCGTACGGTCAGTAAGGGTCAGGATCAACTGACCGTCACACGGCAGTAACAACAGCCAGGAGGAAAACAATTGCATTATACAAGTGACAAGACTGTCACCCACCCCTTGCCCAACTTAGGTTCCAAAAGTAGATTTTGAGATGGAAATATATTTTGTTTTCTGAGTGTACTGCTCCATCTTGTTCTGAAGTGCTTCAGTGCTCAGGTGAAATAGCAAGCAAATTTGAGAGTTCAAAAGAAAGTTTTGCATGCAAATTTGTATAATTTGAGAGAGTTTAATTAAATTATTTTGATCATTCTTATAACTTTATTTTTGCTTCTTAAGACATATCAGTAGATTTTCTTTTATTTTTAGAGCCTACAAAATATGGTTGGGGAAAGTTTGGTAGAAAACTAACTTTAATTTATTCAGCTTTAAATAGTTTTCAAATTATTCTGGGGATCCGTTTTTTATTGTATGCTAACCAAAATAACTTTATATTAATGTCATTATCTTTATGAGTATTTTAGTGTATTGGCTATGTGCATTTTTAAACATTTTCTATATTTGATAATTCTTGTTCCCTTTTCTACACATTTTAAAAGCATGAATTGAGTTCTTAGTTAATGTTTTTAGAATTTGACAGTGATGAAGCTTTGGGTATTTTTAGTTCAATTGAAAATTTTTAATTGGAAGTTTAGTTTTAAACTCAAGAATCTCAAGACCCTAACCTTCACCTTAATATTTTTTTCAATTTCCTTAAACCCTGGTTGATTCCATTTGGGCAAATGATATGAGGGGGGGTACTCAAAGAACCACAAAAAAGCTCCAGTGGTGTGAATTTTTTGGGCTACATCCAGTGACGTTCTCTCTGGTCACAGTACAGTTTTTCATGAAAGCAGTTTTGCTTGAACCTTGTTTTTTTGTAATGGCTGACTAAAGAGAACAGCGTGCAGCTGTGAAATTGTGTTTCCTACTCAGGGGAAAATGCCTCAGAAACTGTTGTGATGTTGAGCATAGCTTACAAGGACAGTGCTGTGGGAAAAACTCAAGTGTACGAGTGGTTTTCTCATTTCAGAAAAGGTGAAATATCGATTGATGACATACCTCGTTCTGTATGTCCGTCATCTTCCTAAGTAGATAAAAATATCCACTCATAGTGTATTTGGAGTTCGTTCTACCAGATCAGACTGTTAATCAAGCTTTCTATTTAGAAGTTCTGAAAAGATTGCGTAACAGTATGTGACAAAAAAGACCTGTTTTTTTGCAAAAAACAGCATGCCTCTATTGTCCCATGCACCTTTCCCACCTGATCTCTCCCTGCGACTTCTTTTTGTTTCTGTCAATGAAGAGGGACATGAAAGGACAGTGATTTGACCACATAGAAGAAGTGAAGAAAGAAAAACAAGGGATGTGCTGTCAGGCAAAAAGAGGAGTTTGAAAAATGTGTCCAAAAATGGAATCACAGAGTTGACAAATGTGTTAAACATAATGGAGAGTACTTTGAAGGTGATAAGGTTGTTTTGTAAAAAAATTGAAATACATAGCTTTGAAAAAAATCTGGTTCTTTTTTTGGGTACCCCCTTGTAGTTTATCAGATCTGGGCTGATGTTTTTGAAATGGCCAAGTAGATGTATTCTACTTTCTCAAACCATATCTTATAGTTATCTCACAAATACATGTGGTTCCAAAGTCAAATACAGCGGTCCATACCTGGACCAGCTCCATTCCTCTTGCTCTGAGTAGAATACGATATTTACAAAACACAGCATCTTTATATCTTGCCGCTTAAAAGGGATAAACAGCAGAACATATTTTTACTACATATTTTTCCCCTATGATAGAGTATGCTTAATCACATAATGCATCCGTGGCAGCAGGTTCCTGGAGCACCCCTCATAGGTCTTCCGGCCCAGTTCCTTTTGGAATCTAACTGACTTACAGCTGCAGTTTACTATGTAGGAGAGCTAAGGGAGAAAGATTTCAGCTCCAAAGATTGGAAACCATAGAATTAGCATCCTCTCCTGTTTTCCTTTGAGGTCACACCCAACTGTTATCTACTGTAATGCATATTTTATAATGTTAACTATTTTACAATGTAAGTGACTCACACATACTTGTGCTAGCTTAATCTATGTGAAGTTTGTAGCCCAAGAGTTAGTGTAGAATTCACACTTCAAGTTCTTAATTAACATGACATAGTCCTCAAATATTAAGCAGAATCCAGGTGCCTTGTATTTCAACTACCAAAGGTCAGTTGAAAATGTTTTCTAGTTGCTATACACAGAAACACTATTGACTTGCTGTACAGTGAAGGTTTATTGGTTTTGAAGTTAGCTTGATATTTGTTTGCCCTGGTAGTGTCCTGGGTTACTTGGTGTGCTGCTAATTGCAAGGTCAGTAGTTCAAAACCACCAGTTTTTCCTTGGGAGAAAGATGAGGCTTTCTGCTCCCATAAAGATTTACACTCTGAAACCCAAGGGGCATTTAGCAACTCAGTAGTGTTTCTGTGCTATGGGGTTGCTATGAATTGGAATCAACTTAATGGCAGTGAGTTTATTTTTATATTTATCTCTACTGTTTATTAGCTTGGACCCTAACCCCATTATTTCACCTCTCTGAGCATTGCATCCTAGTGTAAAATAAGAATGACTTCAATGGGCAAAGATTCCTGGTGGCACAGCAGTTCAGCACTTAGCTGCTCACAGAAGGGTTGGTGGTTCAACCCCCCAGTGGCTCCTCAGGAGAAAGCCTTGAAAATCTGCTCCCCTAAAGCTTGTTAGAAAACTGTATAGGGCAACATGGCAGATGGAGAGTTCTGAGAGATTTTTAGTCAATTTTGGGGTGTAGAAATCCACTTCACTGTATAGTCAACTGCTTGGCTAAAATGTAAAATACTTGACGCATGATAGGCTTTAATAGGTATTCAAGGCTTTCCACATCTCTTTACTGGTTCTTTCTAACATTCTTGCGTCTAGTCTGTGACTAGAACAATTGCTTGTAACTTTCCTGGTTCCTTGGAAAACGATTGTGTTTTCCAAAACAGGCAATGGGATATAGTTAAGAGCAGAAATTCTGGAAATAGAGAACAGCCTGCACGGGGATTTCATGACTTGGCTCTCTTAGCAGTGAGGTGACAATGGAAAGTTACCTAATCTCCCTGAGCTCGCTTCCTTATGTCTGTGAAAGTAGATAGATAATGGTTTGCCTGTCTTCCACTTGTTGTAGGGACCAAATACGTCATTTAAGTTCATAGAACTAGTGCTTGGTAACTAGGAAAGACTGTAAGAGTTGATTCCTATTACTGCTAATGCCAGTATTGCTACTCGTTTTCTATTTGAGAATGAAATTGCCCTAGTTTCATGTAGGCTTCATTAGGACGCGTTTCCCAGGTTGTACATAGAAATTCATCAAAGTGTGGACATTTTTTCCTGTTCTGGTGTATGCCCTCTGAACTTTTTTTCTTTCTTATTTCTGAATTCAGAGTTTTTATTATTATTCATAGCACTGCATTGTCAGCTTTAGGTGAATCACTTCATCTCCATTCTTAGAGTTAGACAGATAGTGACTTTCTGATTTTATCAACCTCTGTATTGGCATAACTCTTAGCATTTTGACAACTGTGTTTGGCAGATTGGCCAATCTCTAGTTCCAATCAGACTGCACAAGTCACCCACAGTGAAGGGCACAGGTGGCTTTCTCTTCCCCAAATAACATGAAATGTGATGTTTGTTTTTGGCCTTTCTTGTGTGACCTTACTTAACCCAAGACCACAGCTACTTTAGACCCTCCTTTGGCATGTGTTCTTTATCTGTGCCGAGGTCAGTTTTCAGATCAGTTTGGAATGCAAAATGACAAGTATTTGGGCCACCTGGATACAGAACCTTCTTTTGATTTGAATCTGTGATCTTATCTTTGTCTCCCAATTTCTTCCTGTCTACTATAGACAACTCAAAATATACTAGTAAACAAAAACTGTACTTTAGTGGAGCGCTGCATATTAAAAATAAACTTGAATAGAGTTGGTAGGCATGATTTCCTTTAACTTCTAGGGTCATACCTAATAATCAAGTATAAACGTGGTTTTGTGACAGCACAGTTCAAATGAGACAGTTGTGGTGGCATGTCTTCTCGTCCATTCTGACTCTGTGATGCTGTAGGGCAGAGCAGAACTGCAGTTCTGGCCCCGCCCACCCAAAATAGGGTCTCCTCGGCTGTAAGTCTTTGTGGAGGCTCTCCAGATCTCCAAATAAGCAGGGGTTGGGTCTTTATTGTTTAAACCAAAGGAATTGTTTTAAAATAGAAGATCCTTTGGATTTCTAGATTTACATATTTTCTTAGTAAAACTTCTTTTCTCTTTTTAAATAGTTATTCATCAAAAGGAATAATTCTAAACAAAGTAGTGTAGAAGTGGGACAAATGGCTTTTATATATGACTCTGTGTAGACCTTATGGGAATGTCTACTTTGTGTTAGCCATTGTTCCTTGCCCTTTAAGAGCATGCTAAAACTCTGTCAAAATTGCATAAGAACTTCTATGGTATTCGTTCATTGCTTAATAATCAGACTGGGATACTCAGAAAAGGATTTTAACCCAGTAGTAGTAGGTCTTTTTGTTTACTCATAATTAGAATATATTGCCATTGAGTTGGGTACAACTCATAGTGTGTCAGAGTAGACCTGTGCTTCATAGCATTTTCAGTGCCTGCTATTTTGGATGTAGATTTCCAGGCACCTAGATACCTTTCTGTGGCTGGACTCACACTTCCAACCTTTCAGTTAGCAACCATGCACTGTAACTGTTTGCATCACACAAGAACTTCTATTTAATCAGTGTTATTGAAGTGTACTGTGCTTTTTTTGCAAAAAGCATCCCTATGTACATGATATACCCATATATAGAATGCATGGAAATACTGTATAAACTCAAGTATAAGCCGAATTTTTTCAGCACATTTTTAATGCAATTTTTGTCATAAAATTAGGTGCCTCGGTTGATATTCGGGTCGGCTTATACTTGAGTATATATGGTAATGAAACTCAGTAAAACAGGTCAGGCCTAATATGTTTTATTTTTGTAAAAATGTGATAATTTACAAAAAGAGGTAAAGTTCCAATTTTAGGTATATAATTTTCAGTTTTAACAAATGTGTACGTTGGAATCAACTTACTGGCAGTGAGTTTGGGTTTTTTGAAAACAGTTGTTAATCCATTACTACAATCATGAGTCAGAACATTCCTATAAAGCTCCAAAAGTTTACTTTCATCAATTTGTTCTTCCCACTATTGGCTCAGCAACCATTCCTTTGTGTTCTGGCACTACAGTTTTCTAGGGTTTCATATAAAGGCTACCATACAGTACAGACTGTTGATAAATATTCTGTAGGCTCTTTCATTTAGCATGATGCTTTTAGGCTTTATCGTGGTTGTTAGATATATTAGTAGTTTGTTTAATGCTTAGTAATATTCAGCTGATTTTTTAGCACACAATTTACTTTTCCATTCATCATTTGGCTTGTTTCTGGTTTGGAGCTTTGAACATATGAATCGTTTTTTGTCATCTTATGTTTTCATATGTTTACCACCTAGAAATGAGTCCACAGCTGGGCCGTATGGTCAGTATGACTTTAACTTTAGAGAAATTGCCAAACTTTCCTAAAGTGGCTATAACATTTTGCATCTTCCACCAGCAGTGTATCAATATTTACTTTTTATTGAATACTTTGTATTTTTATCCATTTTAATTTTAATCATCTAGTTATTTAACCAGTTTAGATATTTTAGGTGCTCATTTAGTTCAGTGGTACGTGCTCAGCACCTAACTAAAAAGTTGGCATTCTGCTTCCATAAAGCTTTAAAACCTTGGAGCCATCTGGAGCCGTTTTAACTCGAGCCCTGGTGATGTAGGGCTTACCGTGTGGCCTGCAATTCGCATGGTTGGCAGTTTGAAACCTGGTGAGAGGAAGAATGGGCTTTCTGCTTCCATAAACAGCTGCACTCTTGAAGGAAGCCCACAGGGTGTCGCTCTAAGTCGGCTCGACTCCCCGGCGGAGAGAGAGTGATAGGATTGCTAGGAGCCCCGGTGGCTTAGTGGTTGCACTTTTGGCTGCGATCGATCTGCAAAGTCAGTGGTTAGAAACCACCAGCTGCTCTGCCGGAGAAAAACGGGGCTTTCTGATCCCATAAGCAATTACAGTCCTTCTTTCTAACCTGTCCTGAGAGTGTTTCTGTGAGTCAGCATTGACGCGATGGCGGTGACCATCGAATTGCTGAGTCATACCTGAATCAGTGTAGTGGATGTTTAGTGATAGTGCATTTTTATTTTCCTGATGAAGTTGTATTTCCATGATTTTATTTATTATTTGTATAATCCAGATATCGGTCATTTTACGCATATGTTTTGCAGACTTTTTCTTATTTTTAATTTTCTTGAGTATTTTTTGATACAATGTTTTAAGTTGGGATCAAATCTAATTTATGATTTTTGTTCTTTTATGACTCATCGTTTTATATCCTGCCTAAAAATAATTGGCATAGCCTAGGGTCACAAAGATTTTTTTCTTGATATTTTATAGTTTCAGCTTGTTCACTTAGATCTATAGCCAATTTTGAGTTGACTTTGCATGTGGTGCAAGGTAAGGGTTGGTTTTCACTGTTTTCTAGGTGAATATTCAACTATTCCTGAAGTTTTTAATTGAAAAGAATATACTTTTCCTTTTGAACTACTTTGCGACCATTGTAAAAAAAAAAATCAATTGACTGTTTCTTCCTGAACTTCTTCCTTTTTAGATTCTGTTCATCTAAATACATAATCTTTGTATTGGCTCCACTTTGTCTTGATTACTGTTACATCACAGTAAGTCCTGAAAATCAGACACTGCAAGCCCTTGTTTTGCTCTCCTTTTTCAAAATTACTTTACTTATTCTAGGTTCTTCTGCCGTAAGTTTGGATGTGATTACCAGATTCTATAAAACAGCCCACTGTGCTATTGCTTGGGATTAAGGTGCATCTGTAGATCACTTCAGGAAAATTGAATACTGGCTTTTCCAACCCACGGTCTTGGTATCATTGTCCACTTACTGAGTTCTTATTTATTGTCTCTTAGCAATGTTTTATAGTTTCTAATATATTGATCTTGCACATCTTTTGTTAAGTGTATCCTTAATATTTCATTTTTTTCATGTTTCTGAAGCATAGTCTTCCAAATTTTCAATTGTTATGTAGAAATATGAGAAGCATTTATGTATTGTTTTCTTATCCTGTAAACTTGCTAAACTCATTTTTTTTCTAGTAGCCTTTCTATAGAGACCTAAGGATTTTCGACACAGAACAATCATGTCATCTGAAAACAAGAGAGTTGTGCTTCTACCGTTCCAGTCTACATATCTCATTTCTTTTCTTGCCTGTTGTGGTGTCTAAGTCGCCTAATATTACATTTAATAGAAGTGATGAGATCCTTGTCTTGCTTCTAATTTTAGGGAGAAAGCAATTAGTTTTCCATTATTAAGTATGAATTTAGCCGCTACTTGTTGTAGCTGGGATTTATCAGGTTGAGTTCCTTTCTTTTCTTAGTTTGCTGAGGGTTTTCAGCATGGAGGGATATTGACAGCGGATGGTGTAAGATATGAAAGTAATAAAATATGAAAGTATAATAATTTATAATTTATCAAAGGTTCATGAGGGTGGGCGGGTGGGCGAGGGAGGGGAAAAAGGAGCTGATGCCTAGGGCTCAAGTAGAAAAAATGTTTTGAAAAGGATGATGGCAACATATGTACACAAAGGTACTTGACACATGGATGTATGGATTTTAATAAGAGCTGTAAGAGCCCTCTATAAAATGCTTTATTAAATTTTTTTAAATGAAAGGGTATTGAATATTTCAAAAGCCTTTTTCTTCATATTGAAATGATCTTTAAAAATATGTTAACATAATAGCAAGGCATTATTTAATTATAACATATTTATAATTTATTTAATATAGCATTATTTCACAAAGCATTCCTCGCTAAGTTCAATGGACTAAAATCAAATTGAATAAGATAATATTGAAGAGTTTAGAAACCTTTGTTTCCACCAAACTTACAACAGGTTATATTAAAAGTGTATTCATCGATGATTAATTAAAAATTTGGTGAACAACAGCATTTTTGTTACTTATTCCTCACTGTTGAGAAGCATTCAATAAAATACCAAACGGGCTTCAAAAAGTTCATGGAAAAATTCCATGTTTTTAAAATTCTATTTTCTTCTTCTTTTTTCTTTTAATCATTTTATTGGGGGCTCAAACAACTTTTACCACAATCCTACATCCATCCATTGTCTGTCAAGCACATTTGTACATTTGTTGCCATCATCATTCTTAAAACATTTGCTTTCTGCTTGAGCCCTTGGTATCAGCTCCTCATTTTCCCCCCTTTTAATTCTATTTTCATATGAACTTTTTGAAGCTTCCTTGTATGCTTCCTAAAACCAAAAAAAAAAAGGTTTGGTGTTGGGAGTTGAGTCTCCGGTGTGATAGTTTTGAGAAGTGGAACCCTAAGCAACTGAAAGACCGATTGATAAATGTCTAAGAATGGGGAATGAAGGGAACAGGAAACTGGCTTGGAGGAGTGAAAAGAGATGTGATTAATTTACAAGTTGAATAGAAATTAGCGTATGCTATCAGTAATTAGCATGTGAGATAGATGATTTTCTTTAGAGGACTTCTTTAGTTGTTGTTTTGTAAAGGAAGAACTTCCCTGCCTCAAGGAAGATCAATGTTTAACAGTGAAGGTCTGGAATATAACATTTACAATGCATATAACTCTGCTAGAAATTAGGTTTCAAATTTTTCATAAATCATTTTATTGATTAATGCTTAGTGCAATATGTTTAATGTGATGAATGTTGCCTCTGCTTAGTTGTGAAATTAGTTATACTATGACATCAGTTTTTAATGCTCCATTGACTGTAGTGTTTGCCCCCGAGTTAGGATACTACATATTCCCAATACACTTAGAGTTTGATGTGGAACAATTATTATTCTTTAAAAAGATTTTTGGTTGAACTCTTTTGCTTATAGCTACACATATGTTCTGTTTAATTTATATTGGACTCTTTTCACCTGAGTTTTATTTCTGATTGATAATTGTTAGATGCTTGTAATACTCTGAGTCACATTAATGGGGTTCGTTTATTCCTATGTGTGGTAATACATTGGAAAGAGGGAAGTGTTACCGTCTTCAGTTGAAACCCCCTACAGCTATTTACTTGCCACATAAGCACTGCACTGGGTTTATGCAAACCAACTGTTGCTTGCTTTGTGGTTAACCTGAAGAAAAGGCTATGGTTTTATTTTTATCCTTAATCTTGAAACAAGGTGGGGTGGGGAGAGTATTTTTACAACTGGTTTAAAGTGCCTCTATTTGATTATTCTGGTTTCAGTTGCTATTAGGTGTTTTTTTTTTCCCTTCTCTGGATAAACTCAGGTTAGATTTGAGACAAAGGTGTTTGTACATATGTGTTTTGCGAAACTCTGAAAGTTTCTAAATACACAGTTGTAGCCTTTAGTGCTTTAAGATCTCTGGTGGTGTTGTGCATTACCTGTCGGGGACTGCTAACTTCAAGGAGAGAGATGAGGCTCTGTGCTTCTGAAAGGTTTCCTGTCTTGGGAACCCAGGGGCAGTTCTCGGCCCTACAAGGTAGCTGGGAGTCAGAAGTGACGTGATGGCAGTGAGACTGAAAGTTGCTACTTTTTATTTTCCTTGACCTTTATTTTTCTTAATCGCTTCTTGTTGGCCACGTGTACATATGTTGTCATCATCTTTTTCAAAACATTTTCTTTCTACTTGAGCCCCTGGCATCAGCTCCTCATTTCTCCCCCTTCTTCCCCCATGCCTCCTTAATAATTTATCAATTCTTCTTTTTTTTTTCTTCATGTCTTACACTAACTGCTAGCTCACTTCATCCACTTTTTGCTGTCCGTCTCCCTGGAATGGGGTTCCCCCGCCCCTTACCCTCCTTTTGTCACTGCTCCTCTTATTGGTCCTGAGGGGTTTATCTGTCCTGGATTTCCTGTGTTGTTAGCTCTTATCTGTACCAGTGTACATGTTCTGGTCTAGCCAGATTTGTAAGATAGAATTGGGGTTGTGGTAATGGGGGGTGAGGAGGAAGCATGAAAGAACTAGAGGAACGTTGTGTGTTTCATTGGTGCTAAAGTGCACCCTGACTGGCCCTTTTGTTCCTTGTGGTCCTTATGACAGGGGATGTCCAGTTGACTACTGATGGGCTTTGAGTCTCCACTTTGCCGCCCCTCTAGTTCCCATTGATATGCTTTTTGTTTGTTTTGTTTTGGGTCTTTGATGCCTGATACCTGATCCTATCGGCACCTCATGATCACACAGGCTGGTGTGCTTCTTCCATGTGGGCATTGTTTCTTCTCAGCTAGATGGCCACTTGTTTATCTTGAAGCCTTTAAGACCCCAGACTCTATATCTTTTGATAGAGGGCACCATCAGCTTTCTTCACCACATTTGCTTATGTACCCATTTTGTCTTCAGTGATTGTGTCAGGGAAGGTGAACATCACAAAGTGTCGTGTTAGTAGAACAAATTGTTCTTGTGTTGAGGGAGTACTTGAGTGAAGGTCCAATGTGTATCTGCCACCATACCACTTTATAAATAAATATATGTATATAGCTCTAGTCCCCTGTCATTGTGGTTGGCCATATTTTTTTATTTTTTTTTAAAAAAACATTTTATTAGGGGCTCTTACAACTGTTATCCCAATCCATACACACATCAATTGTGTAAAGCGCATTT
>NW_022111324.1:27061030-27106975 GCF_000313985.2 Echinops telfairi | reverse complement strand
GTCTTCAGCGGTTGTGTTGGGAAGGTGAGCATCATAGAATGCCAATTTACTAGAAGAAAGTATTCTTGTGTTGAGGGAGTACTTGAGTGGAGGGTTGGCCATATTTTTAATGTTCCTGGCTTCCGTGTTTTTCTGCTACTAATGTGCTATGCAGGAGTGCTAGTGGTGCTATGTGTCGCTGCTAACGATGAGGTCTGCAGTTTGAACCCACCAGCTGCTCCGCAGAATAAAAATCTGGCTTTTTGCTCCCATAAAGATTTACAGCTTCAGAAACCCACAGGGCACTCCTACTCTGTCCTTTAGGGCACTAGCAGTCAGCATTGACTTGATGGCAGGGAGGTTTGTTTATTATAATTATTTTATTGGAAGTGCTATGCCTGTGGAAACTAGATCTTAAAGATTGAGTTGGACATGGAATCAGGAATCTGTTTACTGAGCTTCACGAATTAAGAGGGAATCATGCACATGTGATTAGTAAGAAGAAGTCACATACCAAACCAAAATCAAATGCATTGCTGTCGGGCCGAGTAGAACTGCTGTCTAAGGTGTTGTTTTTAACGGTGATGAAGGAAACCTTCTTCAAGGAGGGAACTTTAAAAATTTATTTCTAAACTTTTATTTGTGAATTGGGTGAAGATGTACAAAGCAGATGATCAGTTTTATAACTCAGACACATTTTCCCCTCATCTCTTTCACTGTAATCCCCTCGTTGTGACATCCCTGATCTCAGTCTCTCTCCCATTCCTCCTCCTTTTTTAACTCTTAGAACTTTATCCTTGGGTAATTGCTACCTTTTTAATCTCAAATGGTTGACTATTTGGGGGAGTACATACTTCTGGGGAATGCATACTTCCCTGATCTTATTGGTCCCCTGTAGACCTATCTCTTGTTTGACTGATGTCACAGGGCTGAGTTCAGTTCCAAACCTGCAGGATGCCTAAGGGCCATAGTCATGGCCGCTCCACCCCACTCTCCCCCCAGCAGAGTGCCTAGCAGCCCTCTTCCGCTCTCAGTGTGAACGCATGTGCCACTGGCACGTGCCGGGTGGTTTCTATACAAAAGGAAGTTATTCTTTTTTGTGGGTTGATATAATTCTCAGGGTAACATCCCATCTTCATTATGGCATTTCTTTACTTACTGCCTTTTATTAGTTAGTACAAGATGCTCTTAAGCTAAGCCATACATTTTCTCATTCTTCCTGCTGACTCACTTTCTGACTTTTAGCACTGAATCTCACAGTAGAACGGGGACAGTGCATGCTATGTCCCAAAGTAAAACATTGTAAGGCACTCTGAAAAATGCCAAGTGATTCTTGTAAAGATTTCCTCTCGGAAATTATGTAAAGTGTGAAGACCAGGTATTTCCCCGTCTTTTTTTGACTTCAACTGTTCTTACTTATTTTACTAAATATGTCAATTCCACACTAATGTTGACTATACCCAAGTGATGTTAATGATGCTTCCTGAGGTTAGAGAAACTACTAATTTCTTGTTTTTTAAAAACTTGTTGTTTTAAACAATGTGATTGAATTTCAGAGTATTTTAGGGGAATCATAACTCATCGTTGCCTTTATCTCTGTTGCAATCACATCAAAGCCCAGTATCTCAATTCACTCCACTGGAGTAGATAGCCTCATCTTTTTCCTGTGGAATGGCTAGTGGGTTTGAACTGCAGACCTGTAGTTAGCAGCCTAACATTTAACCCACTGCACTGCCAGGGATATCATGTATATAAAACCAGGCTTGTGTTAGAAACTTTGCCAGGACAGTTACCCACCCAGTGCCATTAAGTTAATTCCAACTTAACCTTGTAGGACAAAGTAGAACTGCCTCTGTGAGTTTCTGAGAGTCTGAGTACAGAAGAATATCTTCAAATTTCTGAAGGGAATAAAATATGTTTCAAGCATTTCCAACTATTCACCTTGCTCTTTTAAGTATATGATTAAAAAATACAGTAACCATGACCATGCCATATAAATAAATAAATATAAACGGAGGACAGAGTTCAGGCAGCCAAGAGAATATAAAATACAAAATATTTTTAAAATATCAAAATAAAAATGTCATAAATACAGTAGCTTTAAGAAAACTGTGTTCATTGTTTTCAATGTTAAGTAGAGTACTGACAGTAGCAACCATGAGAGTTATAGCTATAGAACCTGAATGTGAATGTTTTAAACCTTGAAAGCGTGAAAATAGAAGCAGGCCCCACTCTGTACAGTATGACCAAGCCAAACCAAACTCACTGCCATTGAGTTGATTCTGACTCATAAGCAACTCTGCAGGACAGAGTAGAGCTCTTCCTGTGGGCTTCTAAGGAGTGACTGGTCATTTCGAGCTGCTTTCCCTGCAGTGTAGCAGCCCCCGGGGCTCCTGTGTGGTAGGGAAGGGCGGTAAAAATGATCATGCAGGCTGAAACTATCCAAAGTAAGATTGGTAATCAATGGGGAAGTGACAGTTGCCCTGCAGCCTTTAAAGATATTTGTCCAGACATTAAAGATAATCTTGCTATTAGCTATAGATATAGGAGGAAGTAAAAGAAATAATAAAACTAAAAATTTTAGAATGTTCAAAGTATTGGAAACAATAAAATTTATTTTCTTTCTTTGGTAGGAAAATTTAACAAGAAAAACTTGACTAGTTTGTACAGTTGTTATTTATTATAAAATATGCAGCAAGTAAATTTTCTATGCCATAGTGAATTGTTTAACTCCTTTCTAAATTTGATTCATCTTTCAGGATTTTATTCTCTGTACTGTGAGATGTCATTAAATATCTCAGAAAATTCCTTTGATGGGAAGTATTTTTTTTTTTACATCATGTTTTGTGTGAAATCTTCATCCTTTCCTTCTCTCCCACTCATTTATGTCAGTAATTTCACCTTTATTAAATTCTGTTGGCTGCATATTTAATGGTAGCAGTGTGAATGTTTGCGCTGTCATCTATTCTAAAACTTCATTTGCATTCAATTCGAATTTTCCTTCTGGCGTTGCCATTTTTTAATTTCCTGCTGCATGTTTTCTTTTATTGCCTACTTCCCTCTTTCAATTATCCATACATTAAGTGTAAATCATGTAAATTTACCTTTGGGTGCCAGGAGGCAGCACAAGGGCACTCTGCTGCCTGTGTGTGAACGGCATCACCGCTGCACAGGGAGCAGTCACCGATACTTGGAAAGAAGTCACTGATCAAGATAAACATTTGTTATTTACATCGTAATTGTACCATATACAATTTGTTGTTAGTGGCTGCTAAGTGGACGGCAATTCATAATGACATTACATGTAACAGAGTGCAACGATGCCTTCTTTTGCCATGCTCATGACGGATGGGATGTGGGCTGATTTTTCTGGTGACTATGTCAGTTCAGCTTATTGAGGGCCTCCCTCATTTTTCAGCAAAAGGACCACTTACTTTACCAGATACGATGCTCGTTTCTATCAGTTGTTCTTTCCTGATGGATGTACCTGTCCAAAGTAAGCGAGGTGAAGTCTCAACATGTTCACTTCTTTGGAGCGTTTTGGTGGTTCTTCTAAGACTACCGCCACCGAGTTCAGTTGGACACAGAGTAGCCCTGTGGGACAGAGTAGAACTGGCCCTTCCCAGTCTTGAGACTGTCAGTGTTTATGGGCAGAGAGAGCCTCCTCTTTCTCTTGCTTACTGGCTTGTGGTTTCCAGCGAGTGAACTTTTGGTAAGCAGGAGGGTCTGTATGTAAACTCCTGTGCCACCAGGGCTCCTCCGCTCGGTGGATATCCCGCCCTAGCTGACTTTTGAGCCCTGTTGGTATGGGACTGGTAGTATTAACTAAATTGTAGTCTGAAGCTCATGCAGAGTGAGACCACGCAAAGTGAAACTACTGTAATAACTGAAAAAATTCTAAATTGAGTGGGAAAAATATGAATGTATTACTCCTTTTATTCACGGCAGGGAGGCAATAGCATTGCTTAATGTTGAAACGGCTAATTAACACAATGGTCCTAATCTCGAAATGTTTCTCACAGTCATGATTTATTAATATTAGAGGAATTTTTAAGGACTCTTCCCCTGGTGAAGAAAATGCCCATTTCAGCAGTTCTTGTTTTTCTTGTTTCTTTCCTTTTTGCTAAGACCAGTAGATGTTCCAGCCAGTTTCCCTGAAGTAAGCACACACGTAAGGGGTCTGGGTCCTGGCAGAGGGCCCTATACTCAGGGCCAGTAGCCTCAACTCTCATACCTTGAGATCTTAACACAACTAAATCCTCTCTTATTTCTAAGATTCACGTGCTGCGCAGCTCCAGCTCTTAAACTGCACCGCTCCCTTTTGGTACTGGAAAAATAAACTTTTTTTTTTTTTTTTTGCTTTCAGTTTCAATTATATATTAAAAGCAATTTCAAAAAAATTATCCAGCCTTTCAGTGTGTCTCTAATGGGTGGGAGGGGTGGTGACTGGATTTGCTTCATCACCTTTACTGTTTAGACTGTAAATGCCCTGTCATTATTCTTTAAAGATGTTCTACTCACAGCAGTAACCTAAACTGTATACAACCAGTCCGTTGGATTCTAACTCACCACAGCCCCCAAATACCAGGATAGAACTGTGTTCCATAGGGTTTTCAGTGTAGGCATGAACACGCTTGTAAATGAAGTGTAAACCTAAGATATGTATGTGTGTTTGGAAGTGCATGGGAAAATCTGGAGTGGTGTTTCAGCCTTCACAGTAGTCACTACTAGGGAAGCAGAAGGGAGGGAGGAGAAGCATAGTATCAGTTAATTTTTTTTTCATTTGACATTTTCTCCAAGCATGTATTATACTTGTAATTAAACGTTTGATACAAGTGAGGACCTGATGCCGGGGGCTTAAGTGGAGAGCAGATGTTTTGAGAATGATGAAGGCAATGAATGTACAAATGTGCTTGACACAATTGATGTATGTATGGATTGTGATAAGAGTTGTATGAGCCCCTAATAAAATGATTTTTTAAAGTTTTAGAAAAGAATCACAAACTGTAAGAATAGTAAAAATTGACTAGCCTCTATTTGTTTTTAACATTGAAAAGGTGGCAATCTCTAGAGGACTGTGCTTTGTCGTGTTTTTCTTAGTGACTCAGTAAGGTTTTCTTTTTAGGAACATGCTTACCCAGCTGATGAACTCATGCCCTTAACCTGCAGAGGTCGAGTTCGAGGCCAGGAGCCAAGTCGCGGTGATGTTGATGATGCCTTGGGAAAGTGAGTATTTACAAAGGGGTGATGTATCACAAATACCAAAGTATCATATTTCTAATAGGCAGTTTATAATCAAATTTCTGGAAATTAGCTAAATTATAAAGATTATTTTAACAATTATATTAAGCTTTTTCATTTCCTTGTTATTTGTGTATTAAAGTTAATTTACCTCTTAGAGATGTGAACATTCTGTTATTGTTTATTAAAATGTATTTGCCTCTTAGGGATATGAAAATTGCAGCCAGTTTTTAAGCTGGGTCTAACCGCTTAGAATATATATAAATCAATAAGTTACTGTGTTGATACTTAGTTTTTCACTTGTTGAAAAAGTGCTAATAAATGTATCTATCCACCTTGAAACGCATGTAGATAGACTACATAAATGTAACCTTGAGCCTTTTGCCTTTTTATGTTCTTGGGGGGAGGGCCTCAAAAAGTTCCTGGAAAATGGAATTGAAAGGTAATGGAAGCCCTCTCAAATTTATAGCCTCAGAAACCCTAGATAAGGTTGCTGTGAATTGGAATCAACTCAATGACAGTGGTGTGGATCATATAGGATATAACTAAGTCTTATACATTCATGGACAAATGCTTAGAATTTCTAATGGTTTATATCTTGCTGTATTTGTTTCTCAGATTTTCTCTGACACTGATTGATTCTTTGGACACTCTCGTGGTATGTTTAATTCTTTATGTGTTTCTTTTAGAGATTTCATAATACGCCTACTAAGTATTTTGAATATAATCATAACACAGTAATTATGAAATGGGAACTTCAAGTATTTTAAGATGTTCTGATCTTTGCTCTAAAGAAATATTGAGTTGAAAATGTCCAGTGGAAGTCTGTAGAATTACTGAGAAGAATGAAGCTACTCCTATCATTGCTGTAGTTTTCAGTTTATGTGATAGCACATTGATCAGAGAAGTAGAAAGTTAGATTTATTTCATTTGGACTAAGAAGTTGAAGCTATTGGAAGAAAGAAATTTTACAAAGTACCATTGATATTATTATTCCAGGGTGACATGCCATAATGATACTGAAATTAACATTTTTATGCTATATCCACAAACAAAAATTTATTTTCCCCAGCAGTAGCATTAGGAACAAAATAGATCATTCTTGGCACTCTTTTTCAACCTGGTTGGCTAAAAATTAAAACTAATTCTGGTTTGGGGTAGTTGTTATAGCAGAGAGAAAAAGATGAATTTTGGAAGTCGTGATTTTACATAGAGTATCTTCGTTGTGTATGTTAAATGCACAGATAATTTGTGGGATAAAAAGTGGGCTTCTTTCAGCATTTTCTTTAATGTATACTTCTCAACTTTAAGATAATGCCTACATACTGATTAATTTTAAAAGCAAAAAAGAAATTTGGAGATAGAAATTATTTGGAACCAGGCTATTCTACCCAATATTAATTCTATATTCTTCTTTTACTGGGATGTTTTTGTTAGACCAGAGATTCTCAGTTCTACCAGTACCTTTGGACCACCCGGGGAACTGAAAGAACCAAACCAATCCAACCAATAACAGCAACAACAAAAAGACACTTCTTCCCAACATTTCATTGTTCTGGAATAGGCTGAGCCTTACTATCTGTATTGTAAGGCACAGGTGTTCAAACTGATTTGGCCCACCTGCCCCTCTTTTCAGAAAGAAAATTACTCAGTGCCCCCCAGGCAACTAAAAACGTTTGTACTATAGTCCATCATCCAGGATAAAATGTAGGTATCTTCTTTTGCAGCTCCCCTGAATTGTTCCAGTGCCCCATGTCCCCCATCTTTAGGGGGTGGTATCACCCACTTTGGGAACCACTACTCTATCGCTTCTTTTGTGACTCTAAAATGCAGCCATGACTAATACCGCAGTGTTTTAGACCTCTTTTAGCTGGGCCATTTTCTGTAACTTAGTGGTTGTGTACACTGTGTTTTAATAACACATGAGAATATTTAAGTCTTGTTTGGGATAAGTGGTCCTAGTTATTTGATGTATATAGTAGAAGAAGAGAAAAACACATGGAAAATATCCCGGGGCTGGGGTGCAGAGCACAAATTACCGACTTGGAAGTTTCTATGTACTCTGTAGCTGTATGCATCCCAAATGAATTTGATGGGGTGAGAGGGAGAAGAAGGGTCCTGTTTGAGGAAAGGATATAGGTAGGCTTAAGTTTGTTTCTCATTTCATCTTCTTAGTTTCATCAGCTCTCCGGCAGGTTCTCCATCATCTCTCTCTAAACTCTTAGCGGACTATTGACCTGCGATTGTTTTCGTATTTTTGTTTTTAATCAGAAATGAAAGGGAAAAGTCATGTCCAAAGCTGTATAACATGGAAAAATCTGTCAGCCTGTCTAATGAAGCAGACATTAATTATTTTAAAGATGACTTCCTTTAGGTTTATATCAGTTATACACTTGGCGATAGGCCTTAAGATAGAGTCTATGGACCAGCATCTTCTTCATTGGGGAGCTTGTTTGACATGCAAATACTGGAGCCTGACCAGAATTGGAAACTTGGGAAGAGGCCCCACAGTCTATTTTTACAAACTCCAGGGGATTCTGATTCAGGCCAAAGTCTGCAGTGCTTTTTAAGCCTCAATACACTACTAGTTGGTTAAAGAGCTTGATAAAATGCAGCTTCTGACTCAGAAGGCCCAACATGGGAGCCCAAGAGTCTACATTTGTTAATAGTTTTCTACTGCTACTGCTGCTGCTATTGCTGCTTGTCAGCAGATAGCACTTGAGTAACGAGACAAAGTGTGCCCTGAATTCTGGCTCCTTCTGGCAGGGAATAAGGAGTGCTGGTGGTGTAGTGTGTTCCCCATGGAAACTCATCTGCTGCTCCCTGGGAGAATGAGGAGGAGGCTCTCTGTGCCCATAAGGAGTTACCGTCTCAGACAGCCACGCGGTGCAGTTCTGCCCGGTTCTACAGTGTTTCTCTGAGTCAGAATGGATTCTGTGGCATACTTGTTGGCAAGTATGGCAAGAAATAACAACAATAATAATAATAAGTAAAAAGTTGGTAAATTGAAATAACAAATAATAATCACATAATATTGATAGGTGTGACCTTGGGCAAATTATTTAACTTCTCTGGAACCCTGCTTTGTCTTTGTCCCACAGAGTGGCTCCTGGTTTAGCACGCTGACTGTGGTTAGCAGCCCAATGAATATAACCAAAGTTGGTTTCACAATACATTTTCATTGTGACTCATAAAGCTTACTTTAACGAGGATTTTTAATCAGACACTCTTATAGAATGGAATTAGAACTTGTATTAAAGGCGTTATAACAAGTGAAGTACTGTAAAATTATCAAATAAAATGTTTTGGAAATGACGATGACAACGTATGTACAAATATGCTTGATACAATTGATGCATGGAATCTTATAAGAGCTGTAAGAGCCCCCAATCAAATGATATTTTAAAAATTATCAAATAAAAGTCAAAGGAAACTACTTTGAAGAGATATGGAATCTAAGTAGGCTCTAACTGTGCGGCCTTAATTCAGGCTTAATAACCCAAGTAACCTGTGTGATGACCCCTTATGTAGTGACTGCTTCAAGGAGATCAGTACACAGCTCTCTACAAAATTCCTCGCTTACTTGGTGTTTTAGTCCCAAATATAATAATAGTTGTAGCAGTAATGATATTAAGTGCTTAAATCAGATACTGTGTTAAAAGTATCTTCATACCCATTATCATATTTAAGAAAATCAGCCTTATGCGGGTAGACATGTTCCCTTTGTAGATAAAGAAATAGACTTAGAATTGAAGTTAACTTGGCTAGGATGACATAGAGACCCAGAACTCGGACTAAGGCTTGCTCTTAACCAAAAGTTACACTGCCTCCTGAGTAAGGGCGGAGCAACTGGAGATAAAGGAGTGTGTGGTTTAGGATCAATCCCTTTCCCTTTGAAGGATGAGCTGTCGAAACTAGTAAATGTTTTGAAGTCCTTATGACATTCCAGCTTGGCTAAGAAAGATGAATGTAAATATTCCTTATATTTGAATATTTAATTAGAATAAATTCTTAAATAGTACCATCATATTTTATAATGTACTAAATGGTAATATTTTATGTATCACTTTTCAGATCCTTTTTACCATAATAACTTTTAGCTACTCATTAGACTTAGACATGAGAAATGAACTGTAGTAATTTTCTTCTCCTAGGTACTAAATAAAACTAAAGAATTTGAAGATGCTGTGAGAAAAGTTTTAAGAGATGTTAATTTAGATAATGATGTAGTTGTATCCGTCTTTGAAACAAACATCAGAGTTCTTGGGTAAGTATGTAAAGTACTAAAGCTGTAATTTTAATAATGGAAAAGCTTAGAGTATGCTGTTTATTGATGGCAAAAGAGCAAGATTTTTCTTGGGTTTTATAAGATAAATGTGTGGAAATGATCAAATATAGACAACAGCAGGCTTTGGAGATGTAGATTCAAATCAAAGGTGATATGTGGGGCATGTTTCATGGTAACTACGTGAAAGAAAACTACTTCACAGCATGGTACAACCATTAGTGTGTCTCCAGAGACGCTGAATGCAACTGAGCTAAGATTATCTCTCAACTAAACCATTTGAAGTACTTTGGGGATCTTTAAAAGATGAAATTACAGATTTTATTCATTCAAGTTTCAAAATTGTGAATTTCTATATTTGATTATTACTTTTGTGTTGCTATAAACTGTATTGTCAGACATAAAGTGACCTTAGTCTTCAATTACATTTTAAAAGTTGCTCTACACAATTTGTTAGTTTCATTGCATTTAACACAGAGCAGGATTTTTGGTTATTGCTATTTGTGCCCTGGGGGTAAAGTAGGTTAAGTGTTGGTCTGTGATCTGCATGGTCAGCAGTTCGAAACCATAAGCAGCTCCAAGAGAGAAAGATCGGGCTTTCTACTCACATAAGTGGTTACAGTCTTGGAAACCCACAGGGGGTCGTTATGAGTCGGCATTGACTCGAAGGCAATGAGTAATGCACATGTTGCATTAAACTAAAATTTATTAAAATAAATTTTACTTTTAGACTCTTTAAGGAAATATGTGATCGTTAAGAATTTAAGATGCCAAATATCTAGTTTATTTGTTTTGTTTTTGTTTTTAAATGTTGGCCATGATTTGCCACTTCCATGAATAATTTCTTTTAGCAAGATCGGCACAAGGCTGGCCCCTATGAGGTGGAGGAAAATAAGATGTCCCAAATGTCTAGTGACTCATCCTCCCTCCGTGTTTTTAACTCTGATCTTAGGGTTCCGTACACTGCAGTGTCTTGCAGAACTCAATACACCTTCAAGGAAATGGCTTACAAGGTTGTGGAGGCTGGAAAGTCCCAACTTTGTTGGTGAGGTGCCAGCCAGGAGGTGTTCCCTGACTTATGTAGTGGCCGGGGCTAACTAACCCAGATTATTAGCTGCTGGTTTACAAGGCTG
Organism: Echinops telfairi; assembly: GCF_000313985.2. Classification (NCBI taxonomy): domain Eukaryota; kingdom Metazoa; phylum Chordata; class Mammalia; order Afrosoricida; family Tenrecidae; genus Echinops; species Echinops telfairi. The sequence goes on along the minus strand of NW_022111324.1, from coordinate 27,096,337 downwards.
CTGACGTTGGCGGATCAAGTCAGACAGTAGACTGCTGGTTCAATTCCCAAAACCTAGAGGTCAGATGAAGATGAGCCAGATGCAAGATCTAGAGAGCAAAAGAGTGAACGTTGCCAGAGCATCACTATACACTGGATGCTGACCATGTCACCAAGGAAACTAAAGGTGGTGACTTGAGTCACACCCTCTATTAAGGTAGGAACCAAAGGAGCGTTCTACCCCAGTCCTGCCTCATTAACTTAATGGACAACTCGTACCAAAATGGGATAATAACCAGCATAGAGACTTGGATTTAAAATATATCACAACATGCAGCACTGTGGCTAGAAGGGCCATATTAAGTAATTTACTGCAAGCCACCTCCTGGCTGTTCTAACCATAAGCCCTTTCATTGGTGGTGGATTAACTTCCTCTGCTTAATCATTTGGCCACACCCGTTTCCCATGAATAACTTTACTCAGTTCTGCCTTACAAATCGGATTCGACCAGAACATGCACACTGCTACACATAAGAGCCCAAAACACAGAGAATCCAGGATAGACAAACCCCTCAATGCCAACAATGAGAGGGAGGGGGGGAGAGAAGGGGAAGAAATGGGGATCTGATATCAGGCTCAAGTGGGAAGAGAATGCTTTAATGATGATGGTGGCATATGTGCAAATGTGCTTGACACACTGATGAATGTATGGATTGTGATAAAGAGCTGTAAGAGCCCCCAATAAAAGGAAGAAAAAAAATAAAGAATAACTTTTACCTTGGGTAACTGATTGCAGTAACAGCTACTTGAGTTGTGCTGGCTCAATGATTTAGACATTGGTCTGCTAACTGAAATGCTGGTGATTCAAGCCCATCAGACGATCCATAAGAGAAAGATGAGCCACTCTGCTTCCATGGGGATTGACAGTTTGGGAAGCCCTATGAGACAGTTCTACTCTGTTGTTACTTTACAATGAGCAGTGGATTTCCTTTTTGGTGAATGCATGAGTGTTTTTGTTTTAGATCATTTTTTCATCCCCCTCAGAAACCATATGTTTTTCACTCTCTCATATATTCCCCTTTTCCCCCGCAAACCACATGCTCCAGTGAGTCTAGGTCATTGCAGTGAACCCTACTATTCTGACACCAATTGCATGAATAATGTCTTTAATAAGGTTCCGAATAAGTGTGTCCTTTAAAAATGACCATCTGTGCAACTTTTCCAAAATGCTGTACTACTCCTTTGTCATTACCTCAATTGCGTCTCCCTCCAGTACTCTGACTACTGCTTTACAAATCAAAAGCAATAACCCACTGTCATTGCACTGATTCCAAGTTCTCTTTCTGTCACAGAGTGGCTGGTGGATTTGAACACCGATCCAACTGTTAGCAGCCCAATGCTTAACTCACTTATGTGACCAGTGCCATTCCTTCCTGTCTTACCCAACCAAACTATGCCATTGAGTCGGTTCTAACTCACAGTGACCCTGTCTCACTACCATCTAATCAATTCTGACCTATAATGACCCTGTAAGACAGTAGAATTGTTTCCTGGGGTTGCTCAGACTGACACTCTACTGGAACAGATAGCATCATCTTTCTCCCTCATTGCAGTTTGTAGATTTGAACCTCCAACCTTGTGCTTAGCAGCCCAGTGCCTAGCCCACAGCACCACCAGAGTACCTTTCTTTATGTTTTAGGGTTCAGTAATTCGCTGCAGTGTCTCCCAGGAGTTGATGAATCAGGTCAGACAATGGGCTGCTAACTCAAGTCCCCAAACCAGAGGTCAGATGAAGATGAACCATATGCACGATGCAAGTGCAAGAGAGAAAACTGGCAGAGGGGAGTTTGTCCAAGATTCCGATACAGTGGAATACTGGATGTGGACTGCATATCCAAAGTGTCCTGCCCTCTCTCCTTCTCAACACCTTCCCAAATGGGAGCATAACCACAGGCATAAAGGATTCAGGTCACGAAATAGAATAACCATATTAACTAGTTTCTGCACCACACCATCCTACCAGATTTTGCCACTGAAGGAAGAAACAGATGCCAGAGTAGAACTTGCACAAAGCTTTATTTGTATATAAGATATGGTTGAAGCAGTGAGACTGGACATGCTAACTCTCTGAAGGAGATGGTGGACAGAATAGCCTGGTACTGGTACAAGGAGAGATACTGTGTATATGTGTGTAAAGCCGAGGTTTTCAGCATACTTTTTATGCAGTTTTTGTGGTAAAATTCGTTAGATAACGAATACATATAATAGAACATATTTTAAAGAATATATATATGTATATATTTTTGTATTCTTACATGTGCCTATTGAGAATAAAATCTGTCTCTTTGATGGTGACAAGTATTTTTAAAGTGTGAATATTGTTTCATATCTACAATTGTAGGGGTCTTTTGGGTGGACACTCTTTGGCAATCATGCTGAAAGAAAAAGGCGAGTACATGCAGTGGTACAATGATGAACTTCTCCAAATGGCAAAGCAATTGGGTTACAAACTTCTACCAGCTTTCAATACTACCAGTGGCCTTCCTTATCCAAGAGTAAGTAATTGCAAAAAATATGCCCGTCCTTCGACACTTCCTTTGTTGTCTTAAAAAGTGTACTTTTATGGTCAGAGCCTTTGGTTTTCAACTATTTAACACATGTGTGTGTCAATGTGTAAAAATTCAAATGGACATTTCCACTGACTTGCATAGAAATGCATTGATGTGAGAATTTAGCTTAAGCTTTTTCTATATCACTGTATAACAGATTAGATTTTGCCACTGAAGGAAGAAACAGATGCCAGAGTAGAACTTGCACAAAGCTTTATTTGTATATAAGATATGGTTGAAGCAGTGAGACTGGACATGCTAACTCTCTGAAGGAGATGGTGGACAGAATAGCCTGGTACCGGTACAAGGAGAGATACTGTGTATACGTGTGTAAAGCCGAGGTTTTCAGCATATTTTTTATGCAGTTTTTGTGGTAAAATTAGGTGTCTTGGTTTATATTCGGGTTGGCTTATGCTCAAGTATATACGATATATAGACCAATAGATCAGAACAGAAAACCAGGACCTAAACGCATTAGGTTACAGACAACTAATCTTCGACAAAGGACCAATAACTATAATGGGACAAAGACAGCCTCTTCAACAAATCCAGTTGGACAAACTGGATTTCCATATGCAGAAGAATGAAACAAGACCCATATCTCTCTGTATGCACAAAAATGAACTCAAAATGGATTAAAGACCTAAATGTAAACCCCAGAGCTATCAGGTCATCAATGAGGAAACTGGAACAAACTTAAAGAGCCCGTTGCAGGGCAGACGTAGACTGCCAAGTATAATGAAGGAGGCACACACAGTGGATGGCAAAATAGATGACAGGGACATGCTGACAGTACAGCACTCATGCACATCAAAAGACTTAGGAGAGTAAAGCGGAGCCCACAGATTGGGGAAAATTTTTTACCGACGACATATTGGACCAGGGTTTAATTACTAAAATCTACAGAACTCTACAACAGCTCAAAAAGAAGATAGCAAAGGACCCAAGTATGAAGTAGGAAAAAGACATGAACACAGTTCACCCAAAAGGAATTGTCTAGAAAACAAACAAACAAACAAAATGAATTGGCTAACCAACAAATGGTCAACAAACCCAGGGGGAACATGTTCACAGTCACTAGCCTTTTGGGAGATGCAAATTGAAACCACAGTGAAATACCAATTTACACCACAATGCTAGCTCAATTAAAAAAATAAGACAGAAAAATGCTGAAGAGATGGTGCATAGAATGGAACTATATACACTGTTGGTAGACTTATAAATACATACAACCACTATGGAAAACGATATGGCAATATTTAAATCAACTGGGAATTGAAATCGCATATAAGCCAGCAGTGCCAGTACTAGGCATATACCTCTAAGAAATCAGAACAAAACACTCGTAGATGTGTGCTGTTCCATGCTGAGAGCAGCCCAGTTCACGATAGCAAGAAACTGGGAGCACCTGAAATGGAGCAGTAGAAGAGTGGATATAGAAACGATGGTACACACACACAGTGGAATACTACGCATCCCTGAAAACAGTGATGGAAACAGGAAGCACCACATGACATGGGAGGACCTAGAAGCCATTATGCTGAGTGAAGTTAGTCAATGACTAAAGGAGAAATATGAGTCCACTACTATAAGGAACACATGCCAATTAAACAAATCTTAGAGGCCAGTTCCCAAACAAAGGGGTAGAAAATCGGCCTATCTGCCATGAGCTATACATCATGGTGGTATCATGGTTTTTGGTCAGTTTACCTCCTTCTTGACCCAACTGAATTTTCTCTAGGCTCAAATATTTCTCACTTTTTCCACTAAAGAAATTTCTTCTCTGGCTTTAAAAAATATTGCTGGTGATCTTTTCTTTCTTAACTTTTTCAAACAAATGTTTATATATTATTATTTTCGTCTTTCTGTGTAGTTTTTTATTGTTTCTGTTAGGTTTCCCAGTTTATGACGGACAGAAGGAGTGGATGCATAGAGACAATAACTGATGCAGTAGTTTATCATGGAGAGTGTGCGTGTGTATGTGTGTGTGTGTGTGTGTGTGCGCGCAAATAATGCGGGAGGTGGGAAGGAGCATTAGAACTGATTGTAATGATGTATCTTCAACTCTTTTTAAAAGTGACAACTATGGAAGTGTATAATATGGGAATTTTATATCAGTAAACCTATTACAAATTTAAAATATATAAAAACTTATTTAAATGTACATGTTTGTAATTTTGTTGGAAAAGGAAATGCTGAATTTTGAAGAATTTCTTAGGCAGTCAAAGAATTGAAACAAGATACTAGGAGTACTACAGTGAAACAGAAAGTTACTACATGTTGTTAGTAGTCTGTGAAGTGACAAGAAGATATTGAAAGCTTCTCTTCAGAAGAGGACTATATAAAAACCACACACGCTGCACTTGTGTTGATTCTGACTCATAGCGACCCTATAGGGCAGGTAGAACTGCCCCTGTGGGTTTACGAGATAGTGTAGGAAGACAATGACACCATGCCTTATACAAAATTAGTAAACACTACTTTGCCAATGGAACTTTGTGCAGTAAGTATCATATGCAAATAATTTTGATGATGTTTGCCATAATGGTTATAACAGAAATGTTGTAATATGTTAATAATTCTTTAAACTCACATGTTACCTTAGCACCAGTTCACCTTTTCTAATGGCATTCCCTCAAAGTTAATTCAAAACCATTCTCTATCTTTTCAGGTGAGGCCTTATTGCTAAGGGGTTGAGTAAGTTATCATATACTAAAAATACAGAGTTGGTGGGAATTCAGTTTTGATTTATATACATCATAAAGATTTATCAGTGTAGCGAGTATACTCTATGGGTAAATTTAAGCTTTTACCTTTGAATAAAAAAAGTATTTTTAATTACTGTGTTAAAAGTACTTTTTTTTTAATGTTGGAAGAAGCTTTTATTTATTTATTGTTTTTATTTTAATAAATCATTTTATTGGGGGCTCTTACAGCTCTTTGAACAATCCGTACATCCATTGTGTCAAGCACATTTGTACATATGTTGCATCATCATTTCCAAAACATTTCTTAATACCAGCTCCTCTTTTTTCCCTTCCCTCCCCAATACTTTTTTGTTTATCCTCTCTGACTCTAGACAAGGGATGTGCATGCAGAGTGCATTGGGAAGTGGATTATTGCAGATGCAGTTAGGATAAAATTTAACATCATATGATCTGCCCTTTGACCCATTTTAAATTTGTTTTAGTTTTTACTATTTTCTACTTTCTTTTCAGTTGAGGTTTTTCTGTGTTTTACTTTGTTGTTGTAGTTAGTTTTGTTTTGATTTTTGTATGTTCTGTATATGAAATCCAGGTTAGGTATAGCTATAGTGACAGTAACTAGATGAATGTTTTGAGGGGGTTATGGTAAAGGAGGTGGGCGGAATGGGGAGCTAATAACAAGTAGAGGAAAGAATATGTTCTAAAACTGATTGTGATGAAGATTGTACAACTCTCCTTAGTATGATCGAACTACTGAATTGTGTGATATGTGGATTATGTGCCAATAAAACTGTTTAAAAAGGTAAAATAAAATGGTAAATATAAAGAAAAAAGAGTTTTTTAAAAAAAATTGCTCGGTAGTTCTAGGGAACACAGATCAGGAGGAGCCAGGTTCCAGTTTCTTTCAAAGGATAAAACCTTTATTGTTTTTAATCTCTGTTTTAAGCCTTTGAAGTAAACAAGGTGTGTTAGTCTCGGTAGACTAGAAAAACAAATTCATGGACACTCATATGTTTATGTACAAGAGCAATTGAATATTGAGAAAACATCCCAGCCCATAGGTCCAATACCAGTTTATAAAGTCCTCTCCAGACTCATGAAACACATGCAATGATGCCGAATGCAGGAAGATCACAGGCCAGTGGGTGCAAAGTCTTGTGGATCCAGTGGCAGTAGAAGCATCTTCAGTTGCTGGCACCATGTGACTCCTCCAGCTCCCAGGGCACAGGCTCTATCAGCGTAGCGCCATGTGTCTTGTGAGTAGAGTGTCTCTCAGGGAGTGAGTAGAAAGAGAGTGTCTCCCGCCTCCAAGGAGGAAATACAAGAGTTCCCAGAATCCTCAGGAGGCTATGCCCACACAGAGACCTCATTGTCTCTATCCTGTTTGACAGGCTAGACTCCACCCCTACACTCTTAATCCTCAAATTGACACCAAATTATGTAGCTACCACACAAGGCAATAAGCTCATTGTTTCTAATTTCTGCACAATAAATAGATGTTACTGCCATTGGCCTGCACACGTCCAATCATATGAGGCCTAGTTAGGGGGACAAGAACTATCTACCACCCTCCAGAGCATAAGTCAGTAAGAAGATGCCCATCAGCAAAACAGGACCTTTTTCATTGCCTTGTGGGAATGGCAGTGCCCCCTTTGCATTTGGAAGTATGTATTATCACCGATCTTTCATGTAGGGTCCCTGGGTGGTACAAATGGTGAGTGCTCAGCTACTAACCAAAAGGTTAGTGAATTGAATCCACCCAGTGGTGCCATGGTAGAAAGTGTCTGCGTTAAGATTATAGGCAAGCAAATCTGTGGAAATGTTCTACTGTGGAGCACAGGAGATTGCTATAAATCATGATCTACAACTGTTTATTTTGCTTGCTTGCTTGTTTTTCTTTGTGTTGTTATTTTATTTATTTATTTTTATGTTGAGTAGACAAGATTGAAGGGATCGAAGTGGGCAGTTCTGTTACAAACAGGGCTTCAGACCAGGTTCATCCAGATTCAACTCCCTCAGAGAATTTGCATTTCCATCCCAGATTCTACTGGACGAGGACCTACATTTTAACCAGATCCCAGGGAATGAACCAGTGAGAAGCCCTGTTTAAGAAGTACTGCTTTATGCAATTTTCTAGCAGTCCCTTTAAATAGTAAAGGCTGTAATTCAGTGTACATAGTTCTTAAAGATTGTTCATTTATTTACTTTTTAATGTGGTTTGGTTAAAAGCAAATCAATTTTCCATTCAATAATCTCTGTATATTTTCTTTCATAAAATTGGTTGTAGGTCTTAAATATTTTTAATGTATTTAAAATTTGAAGATTCAGAAAAAGTGTTTGCTTCTCACAGAAAAGTGACTAAGAAAATTTATTCTTCCGATTGCTTTTACTTCCTGTGGCTTACCCCTTGATATTCTGAGCTGTGAACTATCACAATCTAGTGATATGCTTTTTGAGGTTTAGATATTAGCATTCACCGCCTACTACTATTACTAGTTTTATTCTGTTAACACATCTGTCTTATTTTCTCCATGTGAATTTTAAGCTCCTTAGGATAAGAATGTACTCTTTCTTCATTTTCTATTTCTTTGTTGTTTGCCCACCTCATAGTAGATACTTAATATTGATCATTTTGATTTCAGTTGTTGCTAGAACAACCCCAAACATGTTTTCACTGTTGGCTATTGTTGTAAATAATTATAAAGATTATTATACTTTAACTTGATGTAATTAGTATAATTAAATCGTTATTTCATTGTTGAGAATTGCTTAATTTTAAGCTCTTTGTTCTTAGTATTAGTTTTGATTTTTTGCTCTGTAAGTAAGGATATATAGGCAGCTTCAGGGACCAGGATCGTTTTCAATACTGTTCATTATATACAGAACTACCTAAAAGAAATTACTTTTTCAGAAGTGCAGCCAGCAGTGACAGTTATAGATATGGGTAGGAGTGGAAGGGTGTGGCCAGGTTACTCGCATATGCTTGTTATTAGGTGCTCGGAATTATTTTCATGATTTGATAAAACATCGTGATTAAAGAACCCTTTTTTTAAAAAAAATGCAAGTGATAATCTTCTATATTTGTTCAGATTAATTTAAAGTTTGGGATCCGAAAACCAGAAGCTCGAACAGGAACTGAGACAGATACCTGTACAGCTTGTGCAGGTACCTTGATCCTTGAGTTTGCTGCTTTAAGTCGATTCACAGGAGCAACAATATTTGAGGTTTGCTTTTCATGGTCTTTGATCTCCTGGGTATTGGGTGTAGTTAATGTTTGTCTTTTTGTCATTAGTCAAATGTTAGGATTATCAATTTGAGAAATTCTTAGTTATTTTTAGTGAACCTTTTGTCTAAATCTCATCAGGTAGTTTTTAATTGTTAAAAACATAAAAGCCATTATGAGGTTATATATTAGATATAACCTCATATTTTATTCTCAAACCACCAAGCACATCTTTAGGTTTATTCTTGGAAGTTGTTGTTTTTTTAGCCTAATTATATGAACTTGATGGCTCCTTGAGATCAACAATATCTAATTAAATATTGTGCATTTCTGTGTTGTATTTGCTGGACTTCTAGATGGTCTTTTCCATTACTAAAAAATTATATCAATTTTCTAAAATACAGTAAATTTTTGGTACTAAACCTTCACTGGGAGTCTAATTTGTAAGTTGGTCTACCCTAAGAAAACTGTTATTAATTATTCAGAAGACTTACTATTTTCCATTTGGTTGTAGACTAGTTATGTCTCAGATTTTTAACATGCTTTAGCATGAGAATGGGTTAGAGAAATTTTTAAAATTCAAGTGTCGTACATGGGCAAGCAGAAATAGGGAAAATATAATTACATTACCTATATTAGAGCACAGTATAAATAAACCAAGTCAAATGATCCATATATGCGTGCTCACAAGCACATTTGTGTAGATGTCTGCAAGTTCAGTGTCTTAAGGACAGGTGTGCCAGGCTTAATTGGTTAATCCTTTAAACTTAAATTTAATTTTATAATTTATTGACGGATATTTTCCTTTCATGAAAACAGTTAGAATTTTTGTCCACACTTTAGTTTGAAGTACATATGTTGTGAGAATTAATACATCTATAGATGAGGAAAGGGATGCTGTAAGAGACCTGTACAGCTAATGAGTGAATAGGTGGAATTGAAATCTATGTATATCTGATTTTAATGCCTATCCTCTCCTAATGGACTGTGGTATGTGAGATCTTTTCATTAGTTTCCTCATGCTAATGAGTCAGTCTTTAAAAATTATGATTTTTACTTGTTGAATAACAGCACAGTAATTTATTGTTCGAGAAGCAATGTGATTCTATTGACATAGCATCAATCTAACACAATCTTGGCCGGCTACAGTCTTTGGACCAAATCTGACCACTGACTCATAGCAACCTAAAGGACAGGGTAGAACTGTTCTTTTTCCAAGACTCAAAATCTCTATGGAAGCAGACCATGTCATCTTCCTCTGCAGAGTGGCTGGTAGCTTCAAACTACTAACTGTTTGGCTAGCAGACAATCACTTTAACCATTGTGCCAGCAGAGCTCCAAAAAGTAAGAATGGAGAACTATATTAAAAAATCGTTGATACTTTCTAGCCCTGAAATTCTGCCATTTAGTTAAATAATTACAATCTGCTCTGGTTTTGTCTTTTAAAAATCAGCATAAGTACATTGAGTCAAGAATTATGACTATTTTAAACTCTTTTCTTAAATCTACAAAGTGACAAATTGAATGTTTTTTTTTCCTTTTAAAGAAGTGCTTCTGCAATGCTGTGTAAGCTCATGTGCAGAAATTAATGTCAACTTAGAAATCACTTGCTGAAGTGTATGCCTTTTATTTCCAGTCTTTAACATCTTTTTATCCAAAACCAAGCATTTGACTAAAATTAGCTTTAATTTAATTTTGAATAAATGACTAATGAAATAAATGAAAGGAGAAAAACAGAAAACAGAAAGAAAAGGAAATTTTATCATAAGGCTGTAAGTGTGGTGTTATCAAATAAATGCTCATTAAACCTAGTTGATATACTACTAACTCTTCCTTAACAAACTTGCATAAAATAGATTTTGAACTTTCTGTGTTTTAAAGACAACATGCTGAATTAGAAGTCCTGGGCTGATTTTCTGAATAGTAAAATCTAAGGTTGTTATTTTAAGAAGCACCTTTTAGGGTATACGCAACTGCTGTGATTTAATAATACATTGTGTGCACATTTGAGCCTGTGTGGATGAGGGTAGATGAGTAGGCTGGTCCTGTAGTGAGTCATTCTTTTTCAGAGTCATTCATTTTAACGAGGATTGCCTTACTGAAAGAGCCAGGATTTGCTTTGTAACAAAAAATTAACATAAATTATAAATGGTTAGTCTAGAAATTTTACTTAATCCTTGAAATATTTATTGGGCCATTGGTTTTGTTTTCTTTGTGTTTGTAATTGTTGATCATTCACAATTCTTCAAGTATACTTTTCTTTTTAATTATAGGAATATGCAAGGAAAGCTCTTGATTTTCTCTGGGAAAAAAGACAACGGAGTAGTAACTTAGTGGGTGTGACTATCAATATTCACACTGGAGACTGGGTCAGAAAAGGTATGTAAATTGTGCTTCCAAAACTAAGCCTTGGAGGAGGTAAGGGAAAGGTAGGGGGCTGCTAACAAACTGAGGAACAGGGGAACAACAAGAGATCTAAAATTAATGATGGGAGAGTGTAGAATGCGTGGTGGAGTTTGATCAAGTGCAGTGTAGCTGAGAAGAATTACTGAGAGCCGAATGAAGGTCGAACATGATAGTGGGACAGGAGGAAAGTAAAATGAAATAGAGGAAAGAAGTAGGAGGTAAAAGGTATTTATAGAGGTCTAAATACAGGCATGTATATATGTAAATATATTAATATACTACGATAGAGCTATAGGTCTATGTACACATATTAATATGTTAAGTATTAAGGTAGAAGGCAGACCTTGAGGCCTTACTCAAGTACTCCTTGAATGCAAGAACACTTTGTTCTAATAACCTGGCGTTCTGTGATGCTCACCTTCCCCACATGATCACTGAAGGCAAAATGGGTACATAAGCAGATGTGCCCGGCTATTACAAGATAATAGTATCTGGGGTCTTAAAGGCTTGAAGTTAAACAAACAACCATAAAGTAAGGAAGGAAGAAAGCCTGCATGGAAGAAGCACACCAGTCTGTGCGGTCACAGGGTGTTGACAGAATCAGGCATCAGAAGAACCCAAACAATCATATCGATGTGAACAAGGCAGGTTGGACTGTGGACTGAGGCATGTACACTGGTACAGGTAAGAGTTCTCGATGCATGGATTCCAGGACAGATAAACCCCTCAGGAACAGTAATGGGAGTGGTGAAACCATGAGGGTAAGGGTAAGGGGGAACCAATTGCAATGATCGGCATATAACTGCCCCCCCCACCCCGACAAACAACAGAAAGGTGGGTGAAGAGAGATAGTGAACAGTGTAAGATATGAAAATAATAATTTATATTTATCAAGGGTTCATGAGGTTGGGAGTATGGGAGATGGAAGGAAAAAAGAGCTGATACCAAGGGCTCATGTAGAAAAAAAGTATTTTGAAAAGGATGATGGCAACATATGTACAAATGTGCTTGATACAATTGATGTCTGGATTGTTATAAGAGGTGTAAGAGCACCCAATGAAATAATTTATTAAAAAAATGAACAAAGGCAGAAAAAACCAAAAGGAAACAAAAGAAAAATAAATAAGCCTTTACATTATCAAAACTGTTGTGAAATAATGGGTTTTCATTTGTTTAAATAAACTTTGCGATAGTATAAAATTAAGCCAGATTTGCTTCCTTAGTGCCAAATAATAACACACTTAATCTAGATGATTTAACATTCTATCCCATTCTTTAATGGGTGCACCATTAGTGGTGGCCTGCAGGATATGGATGAAACACTTTGAGAATAGTATACCAGAGTGCCTCACATCAAGATGTCTAGTTAAGTGGGAATGTGCATATAATAGTGTTATCTCTAAACCTTACATTCTGGTTCCCCTACCCCTAACTCCAGAAATACAATATAGTAGCTAAGTACATAGACTTTGGGACCATAATGCTGGAGTTCAGATCTCAGTTCTGCCGCCTATTAGCATTGTGATTTGAAGCAAGTTACTGAACCTCTGTGTACCTCTTTATCCTTATCTGTGCAGCAGAGATAATAATAGTACCTACATCTTACTGGTTATGATAGTAGCTATAATATTTCTCCTGAAATGCAGTGATGGGTAATAGTTGAATATATTTATAATTGATTACGTAAGGAGAGCTAAAAGCTACAATGAACTTCAAAAAGTTCATTGAAGAGTGAAAAAATAATAAGAGTACTGTTTTATTTTTGCTTTTGTTCATTTGTAATGGGAACACTTTGCCAGTGAAAGTGTAATGAAATTGAAGCAAGCACTTTCATAAACACCTTCAAGTATAATTAGAGGCTGCAATGGCTAAGGTCTCTAAGAAATAGCCAGGTCCTCTTGTGGACTCCGCTTCCAGCTTTCACCTTGCACCTGAGTGTGGTAGCCATTTGCTCCACCTAGGAACTCCGTAACTTAAAACTCGCTGGGTCAAGTCAGTTCCCGTCCTACAGGACAGAGTAGAACTGCCCTTTGAGCTTCTGAAGCTGTACATCTTTCTGGGAGCAGGCGGCCGTATCTCTGCCCCTCAGGGCTGCTGGTGGCTTCAAACTGCCGACTGCACTCTTGGTTGGCAGCCCAGTGCATAACTCGCTACGCCACCAAGGCTCTCTGTGCACTCCATAACACCAACAAATGCACGTCTATGAAAAAGCGGCGACTTGGCAATATATTGTGACCTTCAACTTCTCACCTCTGTAGTCCTACCCCTAACCTCTCCCCACTTGACATGCTGTCATTCTTTTTCTATGTAAATCAGTTACCTTGCTGTCTTTTTAATATGTATTCAATGTACAGAACCACTCTTAGCTTTATAAAAGGATATCATATCCTATATAACCTTTTGAGACTGGTTTTACTATTACGTTGTTGAGGTTCACATGTGCTAAGCATGAAGTTGTGGTTCCTTATTTTGGGGGATCTAAGGCTAAATAAACGGCAGTGTAGGGGTATGTAGGGCATTTCTTTGTTTCCAACTTCTGCACCACCACTGTTCTGTCAGTTTGTCCAATTGTTGTGGCTTGGATGTTGGGCACAAAAAGGAATCAACAGTAGTTGGAAAATACAGCTTTGGTGATAGAAGCAAAGCTGGAGATTGCATGATAGAATTTTTTAAGACAATTCTCTTATCACAAATACTGTATATACTTAAGTGTAAACCGACCCAACTATCAGCCGAGGCACCACATTTTACCAAAAAACTGCATTAAAAATGTCCTGAAAAACTCAGCTTATACTTGAGTATATACGAAACCTTTTTTCCCAACTTTTAAAACAACACAAAAGACGACTGTATATGTGGACTTCTCCAGATGGAATACACAGAAATCCAACTGAATACATCTGTGGAAAGAGGTGATGGAGAAGTTCAGTCTCAGCAGCTAACATCTGTGGAACAGACCATCAGGGGCTCATATATCAATTCACGTTGAAACTGAAGAAAATTAAAGCAAGTCAATGAGATCTAAAATATGACCTGTCTATGTCCCACCTGAATATTGAGAACACCTTAAGAACAGATTTGATAAATTGAACATTAATGACAGAAGATCTATTGAACTATGGGGTGACCTCAAGAACATCATAGGTGAGGAAAGCAAAAGGACATGAAAAAGACAAGGAAGAAAGAGAAGATCAAAGTGGACGTCAGAAGAGACGCTGAAACTTGCTCTTAATCATAGAGTAGCTAATGCAAATGGAAGAAATTAAGTAAAAGTGCAAAACAGGAAATTTCAAAGGGGAACCAGAGAATACCAAGTATTTTTATGAAATGTGTACAGACCTAGAGTTAAAAATCAAAAATCAAATACATACTCAGCATATCAAACTGAAAAAAGGGAAGAAAAAAATTAAACCTTGGGTTGCAATATTGAAAGATTCTGTCGCAAAATATTGAACTATGTAGTAAGCAGCAAAAGAAGATGGAAAGACTACAGAGTCACTACACCAAAAAGAACCAGTGGACCCATCCATGTCAAGAGGTAGCATATGATCAAGAACCAATGTTACTTACTAAAGGAAGGAGTTTAATGCACTGAAAGCATTAGCTAAAGACGAGGCTCCATGAATTGATGAAATACCAGTTGAAATGTTTCAACAAGCTGGTGAAGCACTGGAAGCACCCACACATCTATATCAAGAAATGTGGAAGACAGCTAACTGACCGAAAGGGATCTGTATTAGAACAATATCATTGATATCACATGCAAGCAAAATTGTGCTGAATATCATTCAACAGTTGCAGAAATACATTGACGGGGCTGCTGGAAGTTCAAGCTGGATTCAGAAGAGGACATGGAACAAGGGACATAATTGCTAATGTCAGATGGATCTTGGCTCAAAGTGGAGAATACCGGAAAGATGTTTACTTGTGTTTTATTGACTATGCCAAGGCATTAAACTGGAGAGCCTTCAGAAGAGTAGGAATTCCAGAATATTCCACTGTACGTTGTTTATATGGATCAAGAGGCAGTTGTGTGAACAGAACAAGGGAATACTGCATGGTTTAAAATCAAGAAAGATGTCAGGGTTATAACTTTCAACATACTTATTCAGACTGGATGCTGAGCAGATTTAATCAGAGAAGCTGTGCTATATGAAGAAAAATGTGGCATCAGGTTGGAGGAGGTTTATTAACATACAGCATCATTTTGCTTGCTGAAAGTGAGGAGGGCTTGATTACTTCATCACTTCTTGATGAAGAGGAAGTATCACAGCCATCCTTAGAGATTACAACTCAGTGTAAAGCAAACAAAAATCTTCACAACTGGACCCATAGATAATATCATGATAAATGGAGAAAAGATTGAAACTGTCAATGAATGCCATGGGAGCAGCTGTAAACAGATCAAATGTCACATTGCATTGGGTAAATGTGCTTCATAAAACCAGTGTAAAGTGTTGAAACTTTGAGGACTAAGAAGAGATTGACCCACGTCATCTTATTTTCAATTGTCTCATATGTAGTTGAAAATTGGGCATTGAATAAGGAAGACCAAAGAAGAATCAATGCATTTGAATTATGGTGCCAGTAACGAAGATTGAATGTACCAAAAGAATAAACAAATCTGTCATGGAAGAAATATCGACTGAATGTTCCTTAGAAGCAAGGATGGGTGGACTTCGTCTTACACAATTTGGCCATGTTATCAGGAGAGACCAGTCAATGGGCATCCTGCTTGGTAAAGTAGAGGAGCAAAAAAAAAGAGGAAGACCTTCGATAAGATGGATTGACACTGGGGCTGGAATGATAGGTTCCAATAAGACAACAAGTAAGTGGCTGGTGCCGGACCCTGTGTTTTGTTCTGTTGCACATAAGAACCAACTCGATGGCACCTCATAACAGCAAGCTTGTTCTAGGAGTTTGCTGTAGTGAGTAGCAGAGCTCTTCACTCTTCTGTTGCAAATGTATAGAGCTTTCACTTGATGACATACCTTGGCATGGAATTTTGATCATAGGTTAAGGTTAGCTTTGGGAAATAACGTCGAACTGTTTTTCTAAAGTCTTTGTACCACTTAATGTCACAAGCAATAGAACCTATGGATCTACGTTCTCTCAATATTTTTCAGTCAGACTTCAAATTTTTTTGCCAATCAAACAGGTGTATAAATGATATCTCATGGTCCATTGATTTGCATTTTCTTCATCCTAATGATGTTGAAGACTTTTTCATATTCATTGGACAATATAATTTCTGATCTTTTATATGGGTGTTACTGTCTTTTGTTCACTTTTTATTGGAGTATTTGGTTTAGGAAACATTCTTAATGTTTTCTGATATTCTTGATACTTAATACTCGAGACTTTCATTGATTTATATGAGTTTTTTTTCACAATAAGTTTTCTTTTATTTAACACAAACTATTATTAGCAAATACTCATGTAATAAGGTGAATGTTTTTATAAATATGTCATTTTTACTTTTAATAGACAACATTATGTTTAGACTAATTTTCCATTCTTAGTGTATAAGTGCCCTCATGAAGAATTTGTATGAGTTGTTAACAATCACCTTTATATGTATTTTCCATAGATAGTGGAGTTGGAGCAGGAATTGATTCTTATTATGAATATCTGTTGAAAGCCTATGTCTTGCTTGGGGATGACAGTTTTCTGGAAAGATTTAATACAGTAAGTTGATCCAATTTTGCATTAGTTTTACAATCAATTCAATCAGAATATAGATTTTGATAGAAGTTCAGTGACCTGAGTGACATTTTAAAAAATGATTTGACTTTAAATTTGTAGTGATTTTCTGTCAGCATTCTCTAATGATGTTAGGCATGGACAGAGTGATAGCTTCAGACACTCCAAAAATTAGTTTATGATTAGCATATTAAGTCATTTTATATTCAGTTTTTATTACAAAATTTTCTTTTCTGCCAATAAGTGATGAAATATACGGATTTAAGTTTTACAGAATCTTCCATTGTACAAGGAAGACTACTTAGTAGAATATGTTATTAGTTAACTTTTTCTTTTAAATTTAAATTCCTATTGAAATCTTCTTGGTAGTTTGCATGGTACATGATCACACCAAGTACGCAGGGCCTTGGAGCCTGGGAGAAACTAGCGAGTATTCATTTTAAAACCTGGTCCATAAGTCTGAAGTCTGATCAGAACTAATAGCATGTTTCTTGGTAGAGAAGGAAGATAATTGAACCACGTTGGATTGCCTATTTTTATGATGAGGCAAATTGAAATTAATATGTATAAAAAAGTCATCAGCTAAATAACTCTTCTTTTAATAATAATTTACCATTTCTTTTATTCACTTAACACTTGGCCCATATTGTATCAGTGAGGGCGGTCTATATAGCATTTAAAGATTGAGAGTCTTCCAGCCTGGGTTTACATCCTTATTTTACCATCTACTAGCTTTGTGATTTGGGGCATGAAACTTATACTACTTGTGTCTGTTCTTCAACTTGCAAAATAGGAATATTAGTATTATTTATGGGATTATTCAGAGCATTAAATGAGCTAGTAGGTATGAAATGAATACAACAGTTTCTAACTATAGCAAACACTCAGTGATCATGAAAAAACAAATACGTTGATTTTTTTAAAAAAAACTAGTAAAATATCTTTGTCATCATTTGGAGGATATACTATTGCATATGTTGATTATTAGATTCTAACAAGAGTTTTTGGAGGTAAATGGGGACAGATGCTATTGTTGGTGGCTTGTACCATTCATTATTCCCACAGCTTGGCCTCTGTTCTTTTTTTTTTTTCCCCCAATCTCTGTTCTCAAGCTGAGAAATATCTAGAGAAGGAAACAAGAAAAGGAGTGAAAGAACTTCCAAGAAGATGAAAAAACACAGCCAACCATAAGAGTGACAACAGTAAATTCAGAAACGAAACTCACTGCCCTCTAGTCAATTCCAACTCACAGTGACCCCCATAAGACAGAGAACTGCCTCTTCATGGGAGTAGAAAGCGTCATCTTTATCCCAGCAACAGTGACTAGACACCTAATTTAGGGGATGGTGACCTCCAGATTGTTGTATCCATTGAGAAAGGAACACATTAACTAGACATAAGAGAAAGCAAGGATAATTTTGTAAATAGAAGCTGGTCGCTTCATCGGAGCATCATTGGCCATGGCACACTAACCATGAGCAAGGAACCCCAGGCAAGGAATACTCAGCTCTCCCCTCAGGAAGTCTCACATTACATATAATGACTGATGTGTTGCATCTGAGCTAAAGAGTAAAGGGAGTCTATAGATCTTAGAACTATTCTCATCTAAAAGAATTTAAATATTTAAGTTGTGTGGTTAAGTAGTTAATTAATATTTACTTATTATTTGAATTTATTTGTGTATACATTTAGGGGTAATTTCTTTGTGATGCTCTGTAGTACAATGTGTTGAGAATCATCCTTCTTTTCTCATCTACTTTCGTGCACACATATTGTCATCTTTTAGCACTATGACGCCATAATGAGGTACATTAGCCAGCCTCCTCTACTACTTGACGTGCATATCCACAAACCAATGCTGAACGCTCGGACGTGGATGGATGCTCTCCTTGCCTTTTTCCCAGGCTTACAGGTAAGTAAACAGAATTCTGCTACTGGTATTATAGTAAAATGACTATATTTAATACATTTGTGATCATTAAAATTGAAGCACTAAAACAGCCACATCTCAAAACTATGTTATTATAGGTTTTCTCTTTATATGATTATAGATAAAATCAACTCATATTGTATTAGGTAATTTTGTTGGTTTTGACTTCTAGGTTTTAAAGGGAGATATTAGACCTGCAATTGAAACACATGAAATGTTATATCAAGTGATTAAAAAACATAATTTTCTACCAGAGGTAAGCAGATGTTCTGCTAAATTCTCATTTACACATATCATATAAATTGCTGGTATAGACGTTTTTGTTGTTGCCATGAAGTCAATTCTGACTCAGCTTGATCCTCCAGAACAGAGTAGAATTACTCCTTAAAGTTTCCTACGCTGAAATCTTTAATTGAGTAGATCACCACATCTTTCCTCCTTTGGGGCTGCTGATTTGGTTTAAATCACCAACCTTTTAATTAGTAGCCAAACACTTAGCTATTGTACCACAAGAAAAAAACAAAATAACAAAAAAGTACTGCCACCTAGTATATTCCAACCCTGTGTTTTCCTAGTTTATTTATTTATTTGGTTTACACAGCACTATATATGTTTTTCTTTATTTTCATATATTAAAAGACCACAAGGTCAACAGTTTGAAACCACCAGCCACTCTGTAGGAGGAAGATGAGGCTTTCTACTCCCGTAAAGATGACAGCCTTAGAAACCCACAGGAGCAGTTCTGTTGTATCCTACGGGTTGCTATGAGTGGCCATCAACTTGGTGGCAGTGAGTTTGGTTTGGTTTTGGAGATCAGGGTAGGAGATCCTCGGATGTGCAAATGATTAATGATAACTGAAGGTTCGGCAGTTCAAGTCCATCCAGAGTACCTCATAAGAAAGGTCTGCCAATCAGCTTTAACAGAATCACCCATTGGAACCCTCCGGAGCACACTTGTATGCTGACACATTCGAGTTGCCATGATTCAGAGTAGATTCCAACAGCAGCTACTTTTTTTACTTTATTCTTTAAGGTAAGGCTGGCATTCCATTTATTTTACTTAACCGAAAAACACATTGCTGACCAGTTTTTTTTCAACTTTTCCTAATTGTATCCACCATCTTGGAAGTTCTTACCCCTTTTTTTATTTTCTAAAATTTCGTTTATGAAAATGATGTATGTGGAATGTACTCTTGGTAATCACATGTGCTACCTGGAATTTTGGACGATGCCAGCTCTTGCTCATTCCAATTGCAGGTTGCTCTTTCTAGTTTTTACATTATGTTGGCAGTAAATATTCTTGGTAATTTTATATGGCAAGAATTTTAATAGCATGCTTTCGTGGCTTCCCAGAAATATACCATCAGTATTTTCCAATTTTGTGTATGACCTTGTTCTATCACTTCTTGTTTATTGCCCACTGTGAAATAGCAGAGCATTCTATGCAACTTCCTAAAATGTTTGTTTTGGAAAATATAATGTTATTAACCTTACAGTGAATAGGACTGTAAGTTATAGGAAATTCATGTCCATACAAATAAATTGAGGTTTCAACTAAATAACAAATGATGTTTTATTTGACTCTCGTCAAGGTTTTTGTTTCTTTTTATCTTCATTTTTTATTAAGTCAAAATTTGACTCTGACATTTATGTAAGACTCCCTTTACATATTTATTTATTTTTAAAAGTATGCCTGGTCTCCATTCATAGAGGATTTGGGATGATTATGAAAGAAAACATGCTAAAATAGAAATATGCGCACTAGGAAATTAATAAAAGAGAAAAAGGAAGAAATCATTATATAAAACATAGAATCTATGTAGTAGCATTACTGCCTCATAGGTTTTTTCTGAGCTTTCTAAAAGCCAAAATGATTATTTTTAAAAAGTAATTCTATTTCATTGGTTAAAAAAAAACAGACCCTGCAAAACTGAATTGTGTTATTAAGCAAGATAATTAATGTTTTGTAAAAAATTGTGTCATGATAGATATTTTAATTACTGCTACCTGTTTATGATCTAACTTAAAAAAATCATGTCTTGCACCTAATTTGTGTGTTACTTTGTTTAGGCATTTACAATAGATTTCAGGGTACACTGGGCTCAACACCCTTTAAGGCCTGAGTTTGCAGAAAGCACCTACTTCTTATATAAAGTAAGACCGTTTACTTCTGTTTTGTTATTTAACTCATATTCTGTTAGATATCTCACCATTTTACTTTTAGCAATTGGACTTTCAAAGTTCTCATTCAGTAGTTTCTAGTTGCATGTATCATGGTCTTCAAGATTATTAAAAGTTGCAAGAACTGCTTTCTTCAGTTTTTTGCCTTTTCATAATAATAGGGTTTTTGCACTTCATTAAAGAGAAATGCTATATTCCAGAGCTTCTTTCTAAAGTGCGTCCTTTGTCTTCCATCATTCAGGCAGCCTTTCTGGGAATTAGACATTTAATCTAAAGCAGTGTTTCCCAGAGTGTGTGGTTCTGCCCCCTGGGGCCAGCTGGAACCCTGAAGGACAGGACGGAGGGTGCTGCAAAAGCAAATACTTATTCTGTAGCTTGCCTCATGGGCTGTAGTTCAAACGTTTTTCATTATTGGGCAGGAGATGCTAACTAATTTTTTTCTGAAAAGGGGGCAGTAATACGTCTGGGAACCCAGAATTCAAAGCTTAAAATATACAGTTGGACAGCTTTCCATTGTTCCTTTAAGGAACGCTCTTATTCATGGCTTATTTTCAGACCTAGGATCTGTGTAACATGAGTTCTAGTGCCTGATCCAGTGCCTGACCTAGTAGGGATACTCAATGACTATTTGCGACACAGGGAGATAGCAATATATAAACTGTGTGTATATGTGTGCGTTATATATTTTCTTCTTTTTAATAGGCTACCGGGGATCCTTACTACCTTGAAGTAGGAAAAACACTTATTGAAAATTTAAACAAATATGCTAGAGTGCCTTGTGGATTCGCTGCCATGAAGGATGTTCGTACAGGAAGTCATGAGGACAGGTAAAGCAATTCCTTAGGTCCTTTTTCCTCAGGGTAAATATTAAGCACAAGGTACAACTACTGGGTAGCATTCTTATAAACGTGATGCTATCTCAAAGAGTATTTGAGGAAGCAGACTTTAGCTTATTGTACGTTTTCTCTCTCTCTTGACTGGAATATTTTAAACTACTTGAAATGTTTTGAGGTCTGATTCTGGTTTCTGGCATATAGTGGATGGTCAACTGATATTTAAGTAAACAAATGAATTATTGTAAATATCGGAACCTTGGTATTAGGACTTGGATTGCATTTCCTCTGTTCGTAATTTCTTTATACTGTGTAAGATGATGGAAATTACCCCGATAATGAATAATCTGAGTTCTTGTTTTATGTTCAGCTAGGGATTATAGTTAGTTAATTAAATATGAATTAAAAGCAATATTATAGTTCATGTGCATATTCCTCTTTTGTTGTGGATTGAGAGGGTTTAAGAAGACCATTGGCAGTTTGTTTCACTGGACACTGGACATAAGTAGATATCCTGAAATACAAGCTATAAGAATTCTATTATAGTCATGATCATAGCCCACTGCTATCAAGTCAATTCCAGGTCATAGGAACCCTATGTTGTGTTTC
The DNA here is from genome assembly GCF_000313985.2 of Echinops telfairi. NCBI lineage: Eukaryota > Metazoa > Chordata > Mammalia > Afrosoricida > Tenrecidae > Echinops > Echinops telfairi. The sequence goes on along the minus strand of NW_022111324.1, from coordinate 27,074,160 downwards.
TGAAACGTTTAACCTTTATAGAAGCATACAGTCTCATCTGTTTTCCAAGGAGAGGCTGGTGAATTTGAGCCAGTGCCCAAGCCACAGCAGCACTAGGAGTCCTGGGCCTTCATGAGAGTAATATTCCAGTTAGATATTCAGAGATCATTTTCTCCTTAATTTAACTGTTGAGACTAACACCAGGGCACCCTGGAATAAGGGAGGATTGGTATATGGAGCAGCAGGGGAGAGGGAGTAGGTTAGTTATGAATGGGTAGAATAAACAAATTTCTGAATGAGCACTAACGATTGTCCCTTCATTTGGTTAGCAGATTTTCATTCCCCAATTATTTACTTGGGCTATTTATGTGTCAAAAGTTGTACTAGATTTTGAGGACCAAAGATATGAAGATCTGCCCTATCTCTAGTTGAAATCACAGACAAACAGACTTTTAAACATTATGTTACTGCCGTTCAACATGCTATGGAGGCATAAAGCACAAGTTGAGTTTCATATGAGGCTAAACCTTAAGTGAGGGTCAGGTGAGGCTTCTGCAAGGTGGACCCTAAGTCTTGGGGGGTAGTCAGCACTAAAAAGAAAAGAGGCAGTCGGACACGAGGAGCACAGCCTCTTCACCCCAAGCTTGTGTCTGAGCCCTCACCCAGAGTGTCAGGTACAACTGCAGTAGTCTCCCTGGCCACTGCTGAGGAGAAATGGAGTGCTTTTGGAAGCAGGCACACGACTAACAGCAAGAAATGAAAGCAAATAGCTTATTTGGACCTTTATTACACTCTTCTAAGCACTTTACAAAGGGGCTTCCAAAAGTTTGTAGAGATTCCATTACCTTTTTTCCCCCCCATCATTTTATTGGGGGCTCATGTAACTCTTATCACAATCCATACAGCCATCCATTGTGTCAAGCACATTTGTACATTTGTTGCCATCTTCATTCTCAAAATATTTGCTTTCTACTCGAGCCCTTGATATCAGCTCTTTATTTCCCCCCTCCTTCCCTGCTCCCCCCTCCTTCATGAACCCTTAATAATTTATAAATTATTATTATGTCATATCTTACACTGTTCAATGTCCCCCTTTACCCACATTTCTGTTGTCTGTCCCACAGGGGGGAGGTTACATGTAGATCCTTGTAATCAGTTCCCCCTTTCTACCCTCCCCTCCCTCTACCTTCCCCGTATCGCCATTCTTACCACTGGTCCTGAAGGGATCATCCGTCCTGGATATCCTGTGTTTCCAGTTTCTATCTGTACCAGTGTACATCCTCTGGTCTAGCCAGATTTGTAAGGTAGAATTGGGATCATGATAGTGTGGAGGAGGAAGCATTTAAGAACTAGAGGAAAGTTGTGTGTTTCATCGGTGCTACCCTGCACCCTGACTGGCTCATCTCCTCCCCCTGACCCTTCTGTAAGGGGATGTCCAGTTGCCTAGAGATGGGCTTTAGGTCTCCACTCTGCACTCCCCCTCATTCACAATGATTTGATTTTTTGTTCTTTGATGCCTGATACCTGATCCCCTCAACACCTCGTGATCACACAGGCTGGTGTGCTTCTTCCATGTGAGCTTTGTTGCTTCTCAGATGGCCGCTTGTTTATCTTCAAGCCTTTAAGGCCCCAGACGCTACATCTTTTGATAGCCGGGCCCATTACCTTTTAATACAATTTTTCCACAAACCGTTTGAAGCCCCCTTACACACGTTTAACTTACTTGATTCTTAAAATAATTCTCTGAGGTATAAATTCTATTACAGCCCTCATTTTATAGATGAAAAAATCAAAGGACAATATAATTAAGGCACTTGCTCAAGGTCACACAATTTAACAAGGTAGTCAGAATTCCAGCCAAGGCAGATTGGCTCAACTACTGTTTCAGGGAACAGTAATTAAGCACTACCTGGATGCCAGACACTGCACTTTGTTATGAGGCTGGAATGAATAAAAAGGGCCAGCCTCTGCCTTCCTGTGATTAATGGAGAAGATAGATGTGTACAGGAAAGAATCACTACTGGAAAAAGAATAACAGGCTGTAGAACTACAGAGAAAGACATATTTTACTTTGTGTAGGGGGTCCCCTTCTTCTTAAACGTAACACCATTCTGTTTTACAACCCCATTCCTTACATGATATTTCTGAACATCTGGACACCTTTGTCTCATTCTGATTGTATTTCAGTATATCAGGTGTTTCTTAAAATATCCATAGTAACCCTATTTAAGATATGCCTGGAACAACAAACTGTTACCATCTGAATTCAGGCTAGAGAGTTCGAGAAATCTCTTGTAGATGATTTTAGATTAGAGGAGATGGCTAAGTTTCTGAGAGAAACTGATGGTCTTAGCACCCTCTATCCAATTATGTTCCATATGGGAGCATTCTATCTCTTGGGTGCCTTTGAGAACGGCTTGGTCTCTCATACTCTGTTATTAGATAGAGCACTTTAGATTTCATGGGAGCTTTTAGTCACAGTGAGCTATGACTAATTGACCTCAGAGATTTAATTCTGGCCTGCTGACAAATGGGAGTGCTTCATCCTCCTCTTGAGCAGCTGAGTTTTTAAAAGTAAGCTTAGAACTTTATTCTTATCCCATTATAATTTCAGCTTGTTGATTTTCCCCCCTTCGTGTTTTTTTAACCAAAAAGAGAGCTTGGATCTTATCTTAGTCATCAAATATTTTCATTGAGCTTGAACATGCCTTATGAAATTTTCATCAAAATTTTGGATAGGGCTGTAACCAATGGTTCATGGCATGCACTCAAGAACTTTCAACTACAGACTTTGTGCGTTGGTTACTCCTGGAACTGCTGTCTGACCCACCAGTGTGTGTGTACACACACACACACACACACACACACACACACAACTTTCAGATCTGGAATGCTTGTATTTGGTCAATAATAGATGATCGCTGTAAGGAATTCAAATGGCAAAAGGAATATAAAAATATTTCCTAAAGTACTTTCCATTACTTGTCTTTGTTAAAACAAGTAACCCCACTGGAGATCCCCTTGCAGAGGGGTCTTGGGGAGGAGATGAGCCAGTCAGGGTGCGATGTAGCAATGATGAAAAATACAACTTTCCTCTAGTTCCTAAATGCTTCCTCCCCGCCCCCACTATCATGATCCTAATTCTACCTTGGAAGTCTGGCTGGACCAGAGGATGTACACTGGTACAGATGGGAACTGGAAACACAGGGAATCCAGGGCGGATGATCCCTACAGGACCAGTGGTGTGAGTGGTGATACTGGGAGGGTAGAGGGAGAGTGGGTTGGAAAGAGGGAACCTATTACAAGGAACTATATGTGATCCTCCTCCCTGGGGGACGGACAACAGAAAAGTGGGTGAAGGGAGACGTTGGACAGGGAAAGATATGACAAAATAATAATTTATAAATTATCAAGGGCTCATGAGGGAGGGGGGAGCGGGGAGGTAGGGGAAAATTGAGGACCTAATGTCAGGGGCTTAAGTGGAGAGGAAATGTTTTGAGAATGATGAGGGCAATGAATGTACAAACATGCTTTACACAATTGATGTATGTATGGATTGTGATAAGTTGTATGAGCCCCTAATAAAACGATTTAAAGAAAAGTTAAAAAAAAAAAGTAACCACCATTAGCAATTTGATAGACAGTCCTCAAGACATATGTTGCCTGTGTGTTTCTATTTGTGTATGTGTTTGTTTTTGAAAAAGAACAAATCAGACAGATGGCTACCTGCGAGCTTTACCCTAAGCACATTGCAGTGATCTTACCAGGGCTCTCTTCTTGTTTTACGTGTTTTCAAATCATCTGGATCATGGTACGTCGTAGAGTTTGCCAAAAATCAACTTCCTGCTCATCACGTACTGTTTTTAAGACAGCAGTTACTCATGAGAGTAACTGAATGATCTAGAAAGGTTAAATTATAAATGTATTGCAGGTTGACAAGGGAAAGGTTAACAACCAACATGGCCACAAACTTTGTAAGCAATCCAGGTGAATTTTTGTCCCAAAATAAAAAAAAAATTTATGTTTACAAGTAATTATAGTTTTTATTTAGTTAATCATTTATGGCAGATAATATATGAAATAATAGACATAGAGTACTTTAAAAGGCAGTTGTATGGATTTTAACAAATTATAGGTAACATTGCGAAGAATAGGAATTCCAGAACACGTAGTTGTTCTCCTGTGGTACCTGTGCATAGTCATAAAGCAGTCATTCAAACATAACAAGAGGTGAGTACATGATTAATCCAGGAAAGGTATGTGTCAGGGTTGTATCCTTTTACCATACTGGTTCAGTCTTTATGCTGAGCAAATAAACTGAGAAAGTTGACAGTATGAAGAATCCAGCATCAGGATTGGAGGAAGACTCAATAACAAGTGTCTCTGGTGCACAGATGATACAACCTTGCTTGCTCAAATTAAAGCACTTTCTGGTGAAAATCAGAGACTACAGCCTTTAATATGGATTTGCCTCAATATAAAACAGAAATCCTTTTAAATAGACTAATAAGCAACTTTATGATAAATGGTGAGTAGATTGAAGTTTTGACGGATTTCATTTTACTTCCATCCACAATCAATGCTCATGGTAGTAGCAGTCCAGAAATCAAATGACATCTCACATTGGTCAAATCTGCTGCAAAAGATCTTATTAAAGATCTTAGTAAAAAGCAAAGGTGTCACCTGGAGGACTAATGAGCGCCAGACTCAAGCCACGGTATTTCCACGTGCCTCGTATGCATTTGAAAAGTGGACCTGGCAAGTGCAATCCGTGTAGCTGAGAGAGGCATTACTGAGCGCTGAATGAAGGTTGAACTTGATAGTGGGATAGGAAAAGGAACTAGAGCAGTGGTTCTCAACCTTCCTGATACCACGACCCTTTAATGCAGTTCCCCATGTTGTGGTGACCCCCCCAACCATAAAATTATTTTCGTTGCTACTTCATAACTGTAATGTTGCTACTGTGATGAATCAGGCGACCCCTGTGAAAGACCCTGGACCCCCAAAGGGGTTGCGACCCACAGGTTGAGAACTGCTAAAATAGAGGAAAGAACTAGGAGGTAAGAGACATTAATAGAGATATAAATATAGGTATGTATATATGTAAATATATTAATATATAATGATAGGGATACAGGTCTATGTACATATATGTTAAGCACTAAGGTAGCAAATGGATGTTGGGCCTCTACTCAAGTCCTCCCTCAACGCAAGAACAATTTGTTCAAATAACCTGGCAATCCATGGTACTTACCTTCCCGACACAATCACTGAGGACAAAATGGGTGCATAAGAAAATATGGTGAAGAAAGTGGGTGGTGCACAGCAATCAAAAGATACAGCATCTGGGGTCTTAAAGGATTGAAGTTAAACAAGCAGCCATCTAGCTAAGAAGCAAATAAGCCCACATGGAAGAAGCATAAGGTGTTGACCAGATCAGCTATCAGGTATCAAAAGATCCAAAACAAACAACTATATCGATGTGAATAAGGTGGGTTGGAGTGGAGACAATGGGACCTGCCCCCCACAGAAGGATTACAAGGAACATACAATTCAATCAGGGTGCAATATAGCACTGAAGAAACACATTATTCCTCAAGTTCCTAAATGCTCCCCCACCACTACCACCACACACACACACATACATACACACATTACCATGACCCAATTCTACCTTAAAAATCCAACTAGACCAGAGTACACACATTGGTACAGATAGGAGCTCTCGATACATGGAATTCAGGACAGATAAAACCCTTAGGGACTGTAGTGGGAATAGCGATATCATGAGGGGGAGGGCAGAAAGGGGAACCATCACAAGGTTGTTTATATTTAGCCCACCCTCCAGGGGGATGAATAACACAGTTGTGGGTGAAAGGAGACAATGACAATTTCATGTGTAAGACATGAAATAACAACAATACATAATTGATCAAGAATTCATGTAGGTTGGAGGGGGAAAAGGAGCTGATACCAAGGGCTCAAATAGAAAATGTTTTGGAAATATTGATGACAACATATGTACAAGTGTGCTTAATACAATTGAATGATGGGTTGTTATAAGACTTGTAATATTATAAATCTTACAATAAAATGATTAATCATAAAAGCTGATGGTGTCTGGCTATTAGAAGATATAGCATTTGGGGTCTTAAAGGCTTGAAGTTAAACAAGCAGCCATTTAGCAAGGACACAGCAAAGCCCACATGGAAGAAGCACACCAGCCTGTGTGATCACAGGTTGTCGATGGGATCAGGTATCAGGCATCAGAAGACCCAGAACAATCATATCAATGCAAATGAGGGGGGTTGGAATGGAGGCCCAAACTATATCTGTAGGGAACTGGACATCCCCTCAAAGAAGGGTGACAAGGAAGGGACAAGTCAGCCAGGGTGCAGTATAGCATCGATGAAGCACACAGCACTCCTAGTTCTTTAATGCTTCCTCCTCCTCACCCCGCCCCCCACTACCATAACCCAGTTCTACCTTACAAATTTAGCTAGACTGGAGCATATATACTGGTACAGATAAGAACTCTCAAGGCATGGAATGCAGGACAGATAAACCCCTGAGGAACAGTAATGGGAGTAGCGATACCATGAGGGTAGGGGGAAGGTAGTAAGAGAAGGGGGAGAAGGCAAGAACTGATTGTAATGATCAACATAACACTCCCACCCTCCCGAGGACAGATAACATAAATGTGGGTGAAGGGAGACAGCAGAAGGTATGACATGAAAATAATAATTTATAATTTGTCAAGGGTTCATGAGGTTGGGAGGGTGGGGGACAGAGGGGAAAAAGAGGAGCTGACACCCAGGGCTCAAGTAGAAAGAAAATGTTTTGAAAAGGATGATGGCAACGTATATACAAATGTGCTTGGTACAATTGATGTATAGATTGTTATAAAAGGTATAAGAGCCCCCCCTATAAAATGATTTATGAAAAGAAGAAAACGGTTTTATGTGGGACCACATTCCTTTTCATTTGTTGCAAAATTTTGATGATTTGGGGAAGATGCCTGCTTGGATTTTGTTAAACATTTGATTTTAGCACTGACCTGAAAATCGTTTCTCTGTAACAGGAAAAATACCTCTATTTTTGAGGACGCCTTAGTAAGACTAAGGCTTATGTATTTCTGAGAGAATTTGTCTGCAGCAGTCTGCTAATCTCAGAGACCTGTTTACACATTTTGTTTGAAATAGCCTCACGCGCATATGAACTGGAATACTCCAGTAATGGTTGTCGTTTTTTACTTACCTTTGTCTGTGCCAGGAACTTGACTTGGCTAGAGACATGAGACCAGGGCCATTCAGTCAACTTCCGGTTATTTCTACTGCAGGAAGCTAGCGTGCCTTGGGGGGTGGTACGATAGTTAAAAGTGATTTGACTGTAACTCCTCACATCTCTCTTCTCTTCGCTACTTTTAATTTTAGAAAAACTTTTCTTTAAAAATTACTTTAAATTCTTCAAAGTATAAAATTCAAAATTCTTTAAAATAACATTATAACATTAGATCATTTTGTAAAGCAGCATTTATTTTACCCCAATATTTCTCTCTAAAGAACCCTGCTAGCACTGTGCGTTAGGCATTGGGCTGCCAACCTCAAGGTCAGCAGTTCAGATCCATGAGCTACTCTGGGACAAGGATGAGGCTGTTAACACCTCAAGATTTATAGTCTTAGAAAATCTAGATCGGGTCACTTGTTTTAAAAAAAAAAAACTTTTCCGTATTCTCTGCCTGATAGGTATGTAAATATTTACAAGTATATTCACAGAGCATAGATGGTATTGTGTTATATTTACTTTATGTTAATATTTTGAATGATAGTCTTTATCTTTAAAACTTGCTTATCATTTAACTGAATAATTCAAGTTCCATCAACACTGCATTACTTTATTCAGTTAACGTGAATGGAAGATTCCTATATAAAGTTTGGTAGTAAAAGTCATCTGTTTTAACTCCTCGCTATTGCCTCATAGCAACCCAGTAGGACAGAGTAGAGCTGGGCTTTTGAGAACTGAAATCTTCACGGGAATAGAAAGCCTCATCTTTCTGCTGCAGAGAAGCCCATGGTTTCAAACCGCTAACTTTGTGGCTATCAGCACAGCGTGTAACTCACTACACCACCATGGTTGTTGCTGTGCATCAGAATTGATTTGATGGCAGTGAATGGTTCATTTTCTTGAGAAGAAACTGAAAATTCTTTCTTTAGAAGACCAATCAGAAAACCTGTCTGCGATGTTGAGATGAGATTTAATGTAGCCATGTGATAGGTAGCCCCTACTGACCTTTCTCATTGTGCGAGTGGGGTGGGGGTGGGGGTGAGGAATAGATAGATGGACATTTGAATTGGTGAAGATAGAGTTACTGATCTTGATTCAGATTTTCAGATAGTTGACATTTGGATATTTTTATGTTCTTAGATTTATTTATGATCCTTTATTTTAGAATGGATTCTTTCTTTTTGGCTGAAATGTTTAAATACCTTTACCTATTATTTGCGGATAAAGAAGACATTATTTTTGACATAGAAGATTACATTTTTACCACAGAGGCTCATCTGTTACCTCTGTGGCTCTCCACCACAAATCAGAGCATCCCCAAGAAGAACACGGTGAGATGCGTTTTGCATTAAGTGTCTTACCCTCTCTCATTTCTGTGTGTGTGTTTTGTGGGTTTTATTTTTTTACCCAAGTATAAAGTGATTCATGGCTGCAATTTAATAAATATGTGCGTGGAAAAGTACATAAGTACAAAAGTACATAAGTACAAAAGTACATAAAAGGAAAAGTACATTTAATGATTTCTTGTATTTTATCTATGTTTTTATTCCATTAAATGTTTTCTTTTGAAAGGTCATAATAAGTAAAATAATGTTTTTACATATAATTCTTTTTTATTGCAGACTTCAGAATATACAGAACTGGATGACAGTAATTTTGATTGGACTTGTCCAAATACTCAGATTCTCTTCCCTAATGACCCATTGTATGCTCAGAGCATCCGTGAGCCCTTAAAAAATGTGGTGGACAAGAGCTGTCCTAGAGGCATCATTAGAGTGTAAGCCATATTACCTTATACTGTTTAACAGCAGTGTAAATCCTTAGAAAGGGACAGAAAACCTAAGGAACATATAGCTACAGTCAGACCAAAAGTGTTGAGCTACGTACCTTATCACTGATTAAAATAAATATTATGAATGAATAGAGTTAGGTAGTGAAGCTTATTTTACTATAAAGGCTTTACTGTTTTGGAAATTTCCCACGTCTTTTGTTTTAGCAAACTGAGACACAGTTAACAATGGCAGTGTGTCACAGTCTCTAATGTGTATACCCTGTTTTTACATGGAACAGTTTGAACCGGTATTTCTACATGTCTTTTATGTGAAAATGTTTTCTAATGTCAGTAGTTCCTATTTATTAGATAGCTAATTTTTGTTATGCCTGGTTTTGTGTTTGGAGAAGATACTTATTCTCAGTTTTTAAATAGAATTCTTTGGTTTACTGAGTTCATTTTCTTCTGTTTTAAATTATTAGGAAGGCCATTGCAAGGATTTTTTAAAACACATTTTAAAAGGGAGAGTTATTTTTCACTTGTAGCATGTTTATTCATTGATAGCTTTTAGTATATTGGGAGACAAATCTGTATTTTTAAAGGAAAACATTAATGGTAACAAACCTCCTAACCAGCTTGTTCTGTACTTTCAAATGTGGTTGATTAATACTGCCTTATTGAAAATATACATACTTTTGCAATGGTGTGAAACAGTGAAACTGTATCACTTATTTACAATATGTTATATGTGGGAAAATAACTTTTCAGTTATTCCAATTTTACTAGTTCTACAACTAGCACTTTTGCAGTTAACTTTTTTTTTAACTTATATTCGTGTTTATTAACCAATTCTATGTAGTTTTAAGGTTTGCTATAATTACTTTTAGCAGAGAGGAGAGTTTCAGGAGTGGAGCTAAACCTCCTCTGAGAGCCCGAGATTTCATGGCCACTAACCCTGAGCATTTAGAAATCCTGAAGAAGATGGGGGTGAGTTTGATTCACCTCAAAGACGGGAGAGTTCAGTTGGTCCAACATGCAATCCAAGTAAGACATTGGTATATTAATTAGACCCCATCTCTTCCCATACCCTTTCTGATTTTATTTGCTTTAATTAAATAATAACATTTGATTTTTAAAAAACAACAAAACTTTTAATGTTTGGATTATATTTAGAGAATCAGAATTTTAAGACTAGTAGTGTTGTAGAGCCTATCTAATTCAACCCTTTTGTAATAGAAATCAGTAACTAATTCACAGATCGTTTTGGTAATTTGCTAAAATTTTAATATAGTCAAATGTAATTTTTCTGTCTATTTTCTTTCCACTATCACTTTTCTTTAGAGAGGAACCTTAAACACTAATAATTGATTTGAATATCTATAGCTTTATATTTTGTTATTTTTGTTTCCAAAGAAATACTCAATCTAAATATTCATCATAGAAATAAAAATTCATATGTATTGCTTGTTAACTAGGAAAGGTAGCATTCCTTTTTAAGAAAAAGTTATTACTTTTTAAGAAGTTTTTTTGGGGGGGGTCAGTTTTAATTAACAGGCTTTCTAGAGTTAACAGCCTGCCCGGGGCTTCAGAGTGGAATGAGAGTAAAGGGGGCAGGGTGAGGGGAGAGTGGAAGACAGTAAAGAGAGACTAGCCGAAAGCAGGAAGGGGAAAGCCAGAGAGAAGAGATGGAGAAGTGTATGGCCACACGAGCAGGTGGAGAGAGTGGCGATAGCGGGAGGGTGGAGGGAAGGTGAGGGAGAGAAGGGGAACAGATGACAAGGTCTACATGTGGCCTCCTCCCTGGGGGACGGACAGCAGAGAAGTGGGTGAGGGAGACGTTGGATGGGGTAAGATATGATAAAATAATAATAATTTATAAATTATCAAGGTTTCAGGGGGAGAAGAGAGCGGGAAGGTAGGGGGGAAAATGAGCTGACACCGAGGGCTCAAGTGGAAAGTGGGTGTTGTGAGAATGATGAAGTCAACATATGTACTAATGTGCTGGACACAAATGACGTATGTATGGATTGTGATGAGTTGTATGAGCCCCTAATAAAATGATTATTTAATTAAAAAAAAAAGAAATACAATTATTTTCTGTTCACTGCTTTGTATATTCCTTCGTAACTCTCCTTCCTTGGCACAACCCCTAAGTATAGGTATGACCAAAACATCTGGATCCGAGCTTTTTGGTTTTTTATATACTGTTCTTTAGCGGTCTCACCACTTTTACAAGCTCAGCTATCACCCTTGTATTCATGATTCCTGCATTTCAGTTTGTTTAAGCTTTAATAATGAATCCTATCTCCCTTTTCATTCTCCTCCCACCTTCACCTCACCCATTTCCCCTCCATGTGTTCTCCATCTTGGTCAACTACATCATCACCCTGTAAACCAGAGCCAGAGGTCTCAGAATGGGCTTGAACTCCCCTCCTCTCCCACATCTTCTTGTCCTTTCTCCCCTCTCAGCTCTAGTTAGGTCTGGTTAATTTTTCCTGCAAAATGCGAGGGCTCTCTCCTCCTTTCTTTCACTATTTTTGGTGACAGTATACATGAGTAAACATACATCCATTACAATTTCTCCATGTACAATTCAGTGACATTGGTTATTGACCTCACGTTGTGTCGCCATTCTCACTATAGATCTATAGAATCTCTCCTCATCTTGTCTCACCACCATTAATTTAGACTCTCTGACATTTTCAGTTGTGCTTTGGATTAAATATTGTCAATGGGAATTCCTATAGAATCTTCTTTGTAAGAGCACAATCCTCAAGGCAAACTTTATTGCTTGAGCTAAGTAAGTGTGTGGAATTAGCTTCATAGGATTGTTTAGTTCACAGCTCCATAGGATTAAACAGTTTACAGTAGCTTCATAGGATCGCTTGGGCTCATGGCTTAAAGATTATTCCTGGGGTTATGCCAGTCTCAGTGGATGTAGTATGTTTCCATTCAAATATGAACTTCTGGACCATGATTTTCTTACATTTGCTCAGGATCTGTCCATTAGGTTCTATATCCCCCGCACCCCCTCTCCTCCGTAATCAGAATCTGGCTTTCCTCCTTTTAACACGTAATTCAGATGTCCCAGATCCACACAGCAGAACCAGTTGCTTACAAGTCTATGCTTTTATTCCATACGTCCACTTGAGAAAATTCTATTGTGGTTTTTTACATGTCTTAATAGAGCCCTAGTGTGGTAGTGGGCTACCAGTGGGGCTGCTGACCCAAAAGTCAGCAGTTCAAAAGCAATAGCCACTCTGAAGGAGCATGCTGCGGCTTTCTTTCCCAGCCTCCTGGAACCACAGGGGCAACTTGACTTAGCCGGGATTGACTTGATGGCAGCGAGTGGGAGTCTGTCCTCGAGAGACAACATTCTAAGTGAAAAATGGCCTCCCAGGAACCCGCCACATTCTGAGATAGAGTTGGCCTGACACATGTTTTTTGAATGAGATTTAACCTGTTTGTTAGTTCATATTTTCAAGGAGGGGGAAGGATATAGGTTAGAAAAGTTAATTATCTGACCCCTTCTTAAAAGGGATGAGCGACAGGGCTGTCTACTCCTGTGAACAGTTCCAGACTCAGAAACTCGCTGGCTGTGGTCCTGGAGGGTCACGGTGAGTCGGCATCGACTCGTGGCAGCGAGTTTGCTTTTCTTAAAAGGGGGGACGGCGGAGATGCCAAACAATGGTAGCTTGTGAAAATTTATTTATTATTATTACTATTACGTTTTATTGGGGGCTCTTACATATAACAGTCCATAAGTCCGTTTATTAATTTAAATCAATTGTACAGGTGTTTCCATCTTCAATTTAAAAACTCTTTCTTCTTGAGCCCTTTAATATCAGCTCCTCTTTATTCCCTCCCTATGCTTTTGAGCATTTAGTTCAGTGCTGAATCTATATCAGAATTGATCTATGGAATTGTGAAAGAAATACTGATTACATGTGGCAAATACGTTATTTCTAAATATAATTTCTAGAAGTAACATTTAAATAGTAGGGACGTGAACTGAAGGAGACAGTTTCGAGTGGAAACCTACAGTGCAGTAGTATATAGGAAAAAATTGAGTAGTATATGTAGTATATAGTTATAT
>NW_022111324.1:27041288-27059922 GCF_000313985.2 Echinops telfairi | reverse complement strand
ATAGTTATATATAGTGTATATATAGTCTATAGTTATATATGTATATAGTATATAGGAAAGCTACAGTGCAGTAGTGTAGACGAAACCGGAAAATTAAGTAGGCGTTCCCAGAAAAGAAGACTGAAATTAATTGTTTCTTTCTGTAGGCTGCAAGTTCCATTGATGCTGAAGATGGGTTGAGGTTCATGCAGGAGATGATTGAACTGTCAAGTCAGCAGCAGAAAGAACAGCAGCTCCCCCCACGGGCTGTGCAGATTGTTTCCCACCCGTTTTTTGGCAGGGTCGTGTTGACCGCTGGGCCAGCTCAGTTTGGGCTGGATCTGTCGAAGCATAAAGAGGTGTGTCTGCTCGTGATGTGCTTGATGGAATTGAATTTAAAATATTAAATACTGTTTAAATATGGTCTTCATTTCTTAGTCCCATTCTAACTTGTTTTAGTACATTTAAAAAATCTAAAATTGTACTTTCATTTACTTCAGTCTCCCAGGTTGAAGTAGAGTAAAATTTACATCTTGAAATTTGAGTCAAAATTATTGTGCATAATATACTTACAGAATTGGAGTTCAAATATTCAGATACTCTTAACTCTTAGGAGTCTCGATGGTACACTGGTTGCATGTTGGGCTGTGATCTTCATGGTCAGCAGTTCAAAACCACCAGCAGCTCTGCGGGAGAAAGACTGGGCTTTCTACTCCTGTAAACAGTTACAGCCTCAAACCGATGATCAACCATACTCTCGTGGAGTTTACTAACATCTTTTTAGAACTCAGTTCTAGGGTGGATTTAATTATTTTAGGAAGAAGAATTGTTTACAGTTTCGTGTAGACTAAATCGAATTTTTTCCTCTTTCAAAATTGTTTCAGACAATAATGATTTAAAATGTTTCCTAGCTTTTGTAAGAGTTGATGTGGGTTTAAAGTGAGTCTGGGTATAGGTTCAACCTCATTACTTATGAGCATTATGCCTTTGCACACATTATGTAACTTAAGATTCAGTTTCACTGTGTGTATAAAATAGAAACATTACCTGTATCGTTCTCCTCAAGAGTCATTGTAAAGATCATGTGTAGTAATTTATGAATTACAAAATATAATAGAAATGTTGGTTGGGTACTATAACACACAAAATGTTTAAGACAAAGTTAAGTTCAATGTATATTGCCTAGGTTATCAAAGATGGACATGTTATCAAAAATGAGTTTAGTTCTCTTGACATTCTAGGTTTTGAGGTTTAATATGACTAGATAGTGATTTAAGAAATAAAAGAATATTTAACTATTTTTATTTCTGACAGACAAGAGGATTTGTTGCAAGCAGTAAACCATACAATGGTTGCTCAGAACTTACCAACCCAGAAGCAGTGATGGGGAAAATTGCTCTGATACAAAGAGGACAGTGCATGTTTGCAGAAAAGGCGCGCAACATCCAGAACGCTGGCGCCATTGGCGGCATTGTTATTGGTAAGCAGCAGTCCCTGCTACTGTGGAAGAGACGATTTTCAGAATGTCTCCTTTTCAGAAGTTTCATCAAAGGGTTTGTCATATTATTCTTACATTTGCACACCATCAAGGATAGGTAACTCAGTAGGTACATAATGACTTTCTGTTTAATTTCTAAATACCTCCATAGAATCTTTTGAAAGCCTAGCTTTAGTTTTCTGTATATTAATACCAGTAAAATACTTAGACCTGACAGATAAGCCCTTCAGGACCAATAATGAGAGTAGGGATACCAAGAGGGTAAGGGAAAGATGGAGGGAGAAAGGGAGAATCGATCATAATGATCTACATATAACCCCCTCACAAGGGGATGGACAACAGAAAAGTGGGTGAAGGGAGACATCGGTCAGTGTAAGACATGGAAAAATAATAATTTATAAATTATCAAGGGTTAATGATATCAAGGGCTCAAGTAGAAAGAAAATGTTTTGAAAATGATGATGGCAAAAAATGTACAAATGTGCTTGACACGATGGATGGATGGATGGATTGTGATAAGAGCTGTACAAGCCTCTAATAAAATGATTTTTTAAAAAAACTTAGACCCTGATGTGAGTGGGGGTGGGTGGGTAGATGAGTGGTAAAAACACCTGGGACCAAAAGAAAACAAACAAACAAACAAACAAAAAACCCACCTAGGACCATCCAAAGCTGTCCAAGTATAGGAAGTATACTTTGTCACCTCCATTCCTCCACGGAGATGCAGGCTTTGGCGGGGAGACACACCCCAGTTCGGGTCTTGGCTCAGCCACAGAGTCACTGTGTGACCTCAGTGAAGCTTCAATGAAGCTTCTGTTTCTTTAGCTTTTCACGAACTAAGGTGAACTGCAGTGAAAGTGGTAACAAATACTCTTGTAAAGTGATTGCGAAGGAGCCCTGGTAGCACAGGGGTGAAGGGCTGGGCTACTGACCCACCAGCTGCTCCGGGGAGAAAGCAGTCTGCTCCCGTCACAATTTCCAGCCTTGGAAACCCTCTGGGCGGTTCTCTTCTGTCCAAGAGTGGCCTTTAGTCAGAATCAACTCAGCAGCAGCAGGTGACCTACATTCTTCCGTACCACTTCTTCAAGATAAGGTGTTTTAAGGAAAATAGTTATTACAGGCCTGTAATATATGAGTAAGATAGGTCTTAAGTACTTGGCTGTTAACTGAAAGGTTGGTTATTTGAACTCACCTGCTGTCCCTTGGGAGAAAGAAGTGACAATATGCTGCCATAAAGAATGGGGCAGCTCTATCTACGCTGTCTTGTAGCAATAGCTTTGGGTTTATTGTTTGTTTAAGTAAGGTTAAAAGATTATGTATACACATATTGCACTTTCATTTCTTTAAAATGTTTTATAGTTGTTCATAATTGTAAATAGCACTCCAAGTCAACTTTTAGCAATAGAACTTTCTGTCTCTTTTGATTATTTTCTTAAATTTGTAGAAGTAGAATTATGGGGTCCAGGAAGCATGCCTGATGAAGTTCTTGGTATATAAAATCAAGGTTAATATCTTGTGATATGATGATTTAATTGAAGTTAGCATGCTCTCAACAGGGAATCAATAAAGGCTGGTCGCTTGCTTGTTTGTTTTAAGTGGGCAAATGTTTTACGTGTGCTGTGTTCATTCTTGACCAGACGACAATGAGGGGAGCAGCAGCGATACCGCCCCTCTGTTCCAGATGGCTGGGGATGGGAAGGACACAGACGACATCAAGATCCCCATGCTCTTCCTATTCAGCAAAGAAGGAAGCATCATCCTGGATGCTATTCGGGAATATGAGGACGTAGAAGTGCTCCTTTCTGATAAAGCAAAAGATCGAGGTAAGGGTAAAAAGTATCCGTTTGTTTAATGCAATTAAGCATTAATCTTAGTAGTTTCATAACAAAAATGAGTTGCAAAGTGTTTTGGAAGGATATTTCAAAATCATTTTTCTTTTGGGTGTAAGTAGTAAAATCTTCGCTTCAGATTTCTAGACTTCTGTTTTAATATGTAATTTTGCCACGATTCTGAAGTGATGAAAACATAAGGGATTACCTTGAGAAACTCGTTTTAACACCCAGTGATGTGCACTGTTCAGTTTCATCGTACATTTCCTTTGTAAGGAAAGAGGAGGACCGAATGCTTATTAAAACATAGTAATAGTGCCTGCTGCCAGGCGGTGTGTCAACGGACCACTCTCTTGATAAACACTATAGAAACCTAACAGCTTCTCCCCCGAGCTCAAGTGTATTATTCCATAGATACAGTCATCCTCATGATTTGCTGATTTTGCATTTGCAAAGTCGCCTACTCACGAAAATGGATTTATGACCCCTGATCAGTACTGGGAGAGCGTTCATTGTCATTCTCTAACATACAGTGGGGCAGAGAAACCGAGTCCTCATTTCTCAGGTTGCAAGCTGAGGTTGAACAAGGCAGCATTCTGCCTTGTTTCAGCTCGCATACTGTAAACAAATGTCTCTTGTGGACTATTTAGTGCCAGATTCTCCCTCATTTTTATCTTTTTTGTTGATGACTTAACTGAAACCGGCTCCAAGCCCTGTCTGAAGTCTTGGCCCCCTGTTCCTAAGTACAAGAAGGCTGTGATGTGCTTTGCAGAGAAAATGGGGTGTTACGTAAGCTCTGTCAGGCTGTAGTCCTTGGCTGTGAGTGCAGTGTTGACGAATGAAGGATCTGTGTTAAGTACAGTATCTTTAAACAAAGCCCCCATAAATCAGGGTTATTGATTGTTCAGTTGTCAGCAGAGGCTCACAGGAACTGAGCCTTTCATTCATGAGGAGCGCTGGCTCAGTACCCACTGATGTCAGCATTGTCAGTGGCTTTATTCAGCAAAAGAACTACTACTAGGGGGAATCCAGTGTATTTGTAAGTGACGAGAGTCACAAATGACTAATGTCTGAAGAACAAGATAGTTTGCTTATGAGCGTACATATGAGGGAACTTCAAGAAATTCATGGAAAAATTCCATTACCTTTGAATTCTATATGTCCATGAACTTTTGGAACCTCCACCACCCCCACCCCTTGTAGTGCTGTTTAGGCCAAAATAAAATTTTGTTAACAATTTAAATCCTCTGTCAAACCCAAATTACTGTAAAAAGGCAAGGTCTTAGTAGTGTTCTCTATAGTTTCCACCCGGCAATCCCGGAAAGTCGGCCATTAGGCATAAACTGTACTTATGATCCTGGCCGTTCTTATCTACTAGAGACTTCTGTAGAGATGTAGCACTCCTCCCATCTCCCTTAATGAGATAAGGTTGTCTCATTTTTATAGTTGTTATATCCTTGTACCACTTGAGGTATAGGGAAGCTGATTTAGTGTAACTTCCAAGTGGGACATCTTAAAAAGAAGCATTTAGTGATAACCTTGTGCTAGCCTACTTAGTGCTTTGCTTTGCCTTTTCTTGTGTTGATGTGCTCTTGGTGGAGAGCTGTCAGACGCCAGCCCCATCAGAGAAGTGCAGTGGCTGGGCGTGTGCATTGGGGATGTGTACCTGGGGGCAGGGCAGAATATGGACGCGCTCTCATCTTCCCAAATCCTCTTACAGGCCCCGGGTTTTAGTGGGGGCGGGCTTTCTCTGAATTCAGATCTTTTCTACATGTGTGCATTTAGACACATCAGACATGGGTAAATTATTATTCATGTAAACCCTTTAATGCCTCTGCTTTTTTCCCCCTACTCTGTGCTACCATTGGAATTTCAGCAGCAATCTTAAAAGGTAAAATGATTCCAAACTACATTATTAATAGTAGTAAGTATCTTACATTAATAAACCTTAAGTTATATATATGTATATACGTATGTGTCTATGGGTGTGTGTATATATATATATATATACATATATATAATTTTGTTTCAGTGGATGCCATGATAATACTTGGTTCCGTGTAATTAGATTATTTCCATGTCTAGTCAACTGTCCCATAAATAAGACCACTTTATCTTTCCATGATAAATTCTATTACTTACTCATCTCGAATGATAGATTCTCAGTTCATTTTCATGCAGGAGTCACCTGCTCATAGATCTTGTTTTGTCATTTATCACTCTTGATCACTTTTGTATTGATTGCATTGTAAGATAATTTAAACGTTGAGTTGTTTTGAAGTCATATGTGGGACAGGAGTAGGGAGAAAGCAGGGACTAGGACTAAGAAATTATGGCCACAATGTTTCCCATACCAGAGAAATAATATGGGAAATAGGAAATTTCTATTAGAAAAAAAATTTTTTTCTTTGAGTACTATTTATTATCTTAGGGCCCTTGTAGTTTAAAATATTTAAAATATATTTTATATACTTATTTAAAATATTTTTAAAAGTTTTTGTAGGCTAAATTTATTGAAATGTGGTTCTGATGCTGGGATGATATTTGGATAAAAGGTCTTGAAAAGTCTTTTTTGTGAAATAGCTCTTTTTGAAAACTGCAGATTTACTAGCTAGATTAGCAATAAATTATTGGTATTTATCTAGGTAGCACTGATAGTTTACAAATCAACTACATTATTCACTTAGGAAAGCATAATAAAGAATTAATGTTAGGATCACTCTGGTTTATGCCATTACTTATGCCTCAGTGATTCTCACCAGAATCAGAGTGCAGGACTGTTGGTTAGAGTGTACCCCCTTAAATCTTACTCCAGAATATTGAGTCTGAAGGCGAGAGAGAGGAATCTGAACTTCTGAGGTGGCAGCCCAGGTAACGGTGCTACGGCTGCCCTCTGAGCAACTGAGAACAAGATCCGGAGGGCAGCCTCTCCCTCCCAATCTGTGCCAGCCATATTGTGCTGTTGGATTTTTTTGTAATAAGAATGCCAAATAATAACATCCTTAAAGCCCACTAAATAATGAGAGATTAGAGTTTTCCTAAGACACCTCTGAATTATTTCCATTTTCACAAGTTTCATGTTGAGAAGACGGCAGCGCTCACTCTCTCACACACACAGTGGGTGAAAGAAAGTGCCAATAACTATCCTCCAGCTTGCCCACTCCAAAAAATCTCATTCCTAAAATACCGATTTTCCATGAAAGCCACTCAGTATCACTGATTATTTCTCATTCCCACATATTAATGCAGAAAGAGAAAAGGTACAAAGTAAGTTCTTACCCCGTCTTCTTATTTCGATAGTAAAGTCCAAGCAGGAGTATAGATACATAGAAAGCAGTTCGAGCTGCTGGAAAAGTTTCTAGGTATCTTATTACATATTAGTTTTTAGAAGCTAAAGCCTGAGTAGTTGCTTTTTGTTTGCCTTCTTAGTTCCAACCAATCTGAAAGCTAATTTCCCCACAGCATGATGTTGAAAAGAATTTGTAATGTTCACATATTCTCTTTCATATGCTCCAAACTTTCTAAAATGGATGGAGTCTTTAAAGGTTCTTAATAATAATTATAACAGTGGCTTGCAATTAGAGTAGTTTATCAATAACAGTTCTCAAAGGGGGGAGATGTTTATTTTTACGTTCTAGTCCATTGTCATGCTTGTGGCTTATGGCGGAAGCTGGTGTCGTAAGGCTTAGACAGGGCTCCTCTCTGTCTGTCTGTCTGTCTGTCTGTCTGTCTGTCTGTCATTCTGTCATTCTCCAGTAAAGAGGCAGATTTAGAAAATGGAAGAAGAAAGGTCCTATGGTTTGCACTGCTCCAGCTTTAAGACACGCAGTGTCAGTTTTCCTAAGATCACCCCCTGCTCATCTTGATCGGGGTGAATGGTAATGTGCAATACTTCGGCTGCTTAGGAAAAGACTTGATCTCAAGGGGGAAAATGTAAAACTACTGAAGACGGCCTCTTTGCCTGGGTGGGATCACTGGAAACTGGCTAAGTAGCAGAGTTCACTGAACTAGTCTCCCTCTTCAAGTCATGCGTTCTCGTGTGCTTTCTCCCTGCCGTATCAGTCTCAACCGCTACCCCACACCTGCAGCCCTTTTCCTCTTTGCACGTCATATAGCCATCCTAGCTACTCGGTTTAAAATGCCACTTTCTATGGAATGGTCTCTTATTCTACGAGGGAAAATTAAGGGTATCTTTTTTATTTAACAGCAGTTTCAGGTTTATTTTAAAAATGAGCTGAAAGTACAGTAAGCTCTGTGTCCCTCTCAGAAACACACAGTTTCTTCTATACTAATATCTTACTGATATCATGGTCCATTTCTTAAAATTAATGAAAAATATTGTTAACTGAAGTCCATAGTTTACATTAGGACATCATGTTTGGTAAAGTGGAGGGATGGTGAAAAAGCGGAAGGCCCGCAAGGAGATGGCGGACACAGTGGCTGCAACAGTGAGCTCAGGCGCAGGAACAACTGTGAGGACAGCGCAGGACCGGGCAGCGTTTCGTTCTGTTGTGCACTGGGTTGCTGTGGGTGGGAGCTGTCTCAGTGTCACCTAACAACAGTAACAATGGCATTCAACAAGTGCATGATGTCGTGTGTGCACCATCACAGTACCAGACAGAATGGTTTCACTAACCCAGAACCCCCACGACTCTGCATATTTTACAGGTATCTTTTAACTATGGCTCTACTTAATATTTTCATTACAATATGGTTCTTTACCTGTTTTTTTCATCTCTCTGTACCTTGTTTTCAGTGCCTGTTGAATGGATGGATGGTTGATTTTCAAACATACAGTCTATGAGTCTTTGCCAAGGTTCTCTTTTCCCTTTAGTAACTATCCCAAACATTGAGACTCTTGATTTTCTTTTTTTTTATATCTTGGAATGCTCTCCTTTATTTCTTTGCTTTCTGCATTCCTGAATCTAAGGTAGTAGTTGTTATACCCACCAATCTATGATGCTCAGGTATGCAAGGGGGTACCCCAAAAAACCTGGAATTGTGCTGGGCAGAACAGAGGTTGTGTGGTATGCATTTTTCCCTGCTAGGTAAGCATCAGCAACTGAGTTAGTGCACCCAGTGGTGGTGCCTGTGAAGGTTCTCTCTGGTCTAAGTGAATTTTTTTCATAAAAGCATTTTCACTCAAACCTCATTTTTTTGTGATGGGTGATTTCAGAGAACATCTGGCGGCTGTGAATTTTTGTTTCCTGCGCAGGGAAAAATACTGCAGAAACTATTGTGGTGTTGAATACAGCTTACAAGGACAGTGCTATGGGAAAAACTCAAGTGTATGAGTGGTTATCTCATTTCAAAACAGGTGAAATGTCAATTGATGACAAACCTCGTTCTGGACACCCATCACCTTCCTGAATGAATGAAAATGTTAACTCATAGTGCATTTGGAATTTGTTCTACCAGGTCAGACTGTTAGCCAAGTTTCTATTTAGAGGTTCTGAAAAGATTGCGTAACAGTGTGTGACAAAGAAGGCCTGATTTGTGGTAGATGGGGGACTGATTTTGTCACCAGGACAATGCACCTGCCCATGCAGTCATCTCAGTGTGCCAGTTTTGGGCAAAAAAACAGCATGTCTCCCTTGCCCCGTGCACCTTACTCACCTTACTTCACTCTGTGCGAATTCTTTTTGTTTTCTGCGAATGAAGAGGGACACGAAAGGACAGCAATGTAATGACATAGAAAAGATGAGGAAAAAATGAGGGAGGTGCTGTCAGCCATCCAAACAGATGTGTTTGAAAAATGTTTCCAAAAATGGAATTGCAGATTTGACAAATGTATCAGGTGTAATGGAGAGTTCTTTGAAGTGATGAGGTTATCTTGTAAACAAATTTAAACATATACCATGGCGGGGGTAGGGGGGTTGAGTACCCCTCTGTAGGTGACAGTAGGGACCGCAGAAAGATTTGTGCAGCGGCCCTTACAACCTCTCTGCACCGCTGTAGCTGTCGTTTTCACTTTCTTGGTCGCTGCCTTCCCTCCTGTTCTGTTGTCCATATGCCTTTGAAACACAGTCTTTTCTTCTATGAATATCTTCTTCAGAATGCCCCAAGCCCCCTGCCTTCTCCTTCAGGGGCCCTCTGTATTCTCTTTTGTTCAGTGTTTTATAGAGTGATCCTTGTCATCTTTCAAACAGCTTTTCAACTTGTAATAAAGAGATGTAGTCAGAAAGATTTAATAGTCATCTTCCTGAAATAACTAACTGCTGTTAGCAGTTTGGTGTTTAGCATTTTATATCTTCCTCTGTTTTTAATTATCCCTTTCTCTTCTTTTCAAAAAATGAGATCATGTATGTATACCATTCAGTTACTTGACTTTTTAAGCATTAAGTCTATATAAATATGTCCTTCCAAACTAGTAGGAGTGCATAGCTTATTCTTTTAAAAATGTGTATTACATTTTATAGCATGGCCATGCCATTATTTATTTTACTTTCCCACTAATTGGCATTAAATTATTTCCAGGTCTTTGTCCAGTCCAAGCAATGGTATAGAAAATATTCTTGTGCATATCTTCCTACATATTAATACTTTTACTTGTCTAGAAATTTTAGATTCTCAAAAGTCGAATGCCAGGGAAAAGGATGCATCTTTTAGACTTTTAATAGATATTACCAGTTATACACAATACTTGATGATTTTAGCAATTCAGATCCTTTCTAGCAAGATTTGAGAATGGATCTTTCCCCTTATTCAAGGCAGCATTGGATTGATCACATAAATCTAATAAGTGAAAATGATACTTTGCATTTGCTTACATTTCCTTTTGTAAGTACATTTTTTCATTTAACTTTTTCTCTGCTTTTATTGGGCTATACTTCACATATCACAATTTAATTGTTAAATTGTTTTATAATTTGTGCAATCATCATAATTTACCTTTTCTCTTTTCTCAATTGCCTATTTACATGTTTGGCCCATTTAAAATAATTTTTGTATTTTTCTAAGTAACTTTAGGACCTTTCTATTAATTGGAGCCCTAGTGGCATGGTGGTTATGCACTGGACTACTAACCAAAAGATCTGTAGTTTGAAACCACCATCTGTCCACTGCACAGGAGGAAGATGGGGCTTTCGAGCTCCTGTGAAGAATTAGTCTCGGAGCGTCACAGAGCTCTTGTCCTATAGGGTCCTTTAGGGCTCCAGTTTCCAGCCTTGCTTCAGATGGTCATTTCATCCTGATTTTACATAATATTTTCCTAAATTTTCTTCTGAAATTTTTATAGTCTTATTTTTTGCATTTTTAAAATTGATTTTTAAATATGATATAGTTACAAGTCTAAGTTTCTTTTCTACTGACTTGTCAATTATCAAGCACCATTTTAAAAAATTGTTTTATTGGAGGCCCTTACTGCTCTTATCACAATCTATACATCCATCTATTGTGTCAAACACGTTTGGACATTTGTTGCAATCATCATTTTCAAAACATTTTCTTTATACTTGAGCCCTTGGTATCAGCTCATCTTCTCCCCTCCCCCACCCTCCATCCCTCATGAATCCTTGATAATTTATAATTTTTTTTTCATGTCTTACACTGAGCGCTGTCTCCCTTCACTACACATTTCTGTTGTATGTCCCCCTGGGAGTGGGTTATATGTTAATCATTGTGATCAGTACCCCCTTTCTCCCCACCACCTTCCCTGTACCCTCCTGGTATCACTACTCTCATTAGTGGTCCTGAGGGGTTTGTCTCTCCTGGATTCCCTGTGTTGCGAGCTCTTATTTGTACAAGTGTTCATGCACTGGTCTAGTCGGATTTGTAAGGTAGAATTGGGGTCATGATAGCTGTGGGGAGGAAGCATTAAGGAATTTTGGAAAGTGGTATGTTTCGTTGGTGCTATGCTGCACCCTGACTGGCTTATTTCTTCCTTGTGACCCTCTGTAAGGGGATGTCCAATTGCCTACAGATGGGCTTTGGGTCTCCACTCCACCCTCCCCCTCATTCACATTGATATGATTCTTTTGTTCTTTGGTGCCTGATACCTGATCCTATCGACACAGGCTGGTGTGCTTCTTCCATGTGGGCTTTGTTACTTCTCAGCTAGATGACCACTTGTTTACCTTCAAGCCTTTAAGACCCCACACGCTACATTCCCTCCTTCTTGAAACACTGTATTTTAGCTTTCATAACACAGTGTTTTTGTGAACTTAGGCCTATTGTTTCTGGATGTTCCTTTGCTCTTGTACCTTGTCATGAAGTGTGGGCGTTCCTCAAGCTAGGCCTTCTCTTCCCTGTGCTTTCTGGCTGGGCAGTCGCTCCCCTGCCCCCTTTACAGATGACCCACAACTTCACGTCAGCCTGCAAACTTCTCTCATCTGAGCAACAAGTCTTATGTATTCAACTATCTACTTAACAATTCCTTTTCATCTTTCAAAGGCATCTCAAAACCATATGTATGGCCCTCCTCTTCCTCCTAGACCCCTCAGAACAACCAGCACCGCCCACCAAAGTAAAGCATCACTGCATCCACTTGCACAAGTCAGAAACTCATCTTTGACCACCACCCCCCCTCCGCCCCGTGCCTTCATAGGTGCAGTCCATCACTGGTTCTGTGTCCCTCTGAAGCCACCGCCTTTCAGCTCCACTTCCCCATCATGGTCGTAGTCCTGGTCGTCATCACTTCCGGAGTTACGCAGTAGCTGCTTTGGGGGACTTTTTTCTAATCGATTCTTCACCCTTTAGCCAGAAATATATTTTGAAATTGAAAATTGGGTCATGTTATGCCTCTGTTTTTAATGAATCCCATTTCTTTCAGGAAAAAGGGAAAACTGTGTAATAGGGCCTACACAGCCAGCTCAAGCTGTGTGGCTCCTGGTGAATCCACTTCTCTCACTATTTTCCTTTCTTGCTTAGCTCTAGTACCTCTGACTATTTTCATTCCCACTAAGTCCCTTTGTGCACCGTGTTTCCTCTATTTGGAGTACTCCTCCCTTCCCGCTCTTCCTAGTTGATGGTAAATCTACTGCCATCCGGTGAAGTCCGGTTCCTGGCAACCCTGCATGGAGTGCCAGCCTCCCTGTCCTCTGATGGTGCCGCCAAGGCTGCTCATCCTTGCCCTGTCAGCACCTGCCCCTTCGTGAAGGACCCCCACTCTGAGCTGGGGTCAACTCAGTGACAGCAGGTCACATATAGACCTGCACGGATTAAATGGGGATTTGAAAAACAATCTCACATTCTCGGCAAAAATATTTTATTTCAGGTATAACATTAGTATTCTTAATTACACAAAGCCCTGTATTATATGGATTTTCATGGCTTCCTGAGTGAGAATTTAACTTCAAAAGAATATTATCTTAAAATATAGGAGTGGTAAACATGTACTGTTTAAAGTTTATTGTAGTTAGTATGTTCTCATATGCAAGCTTTCCTGAGTTTAGATGAAGACCTTTTAGATGTAAGTTGCAATTTTTTTCTTTCTTCCTTTCTTTTTGATTTAAAGATAATTTTATTAGGGGCTATTACAGCTTTTATAACAATCCATACATCAGTTGTATCAAACATATTTGTATATATGTTGCCATCATTATTTTCTGGACATTTACTTTCTATTGAGCCTTATGTATCAGCTCTTCATCAGCTGCAATTTTAAATGAACTTTACTACTCAGTTTATTTCTTGGCACTTATTAATATAATGGGCAGTCATTTTTAGAGACATTTCTTTCCATTTGCAAGAAAACATAATTCTGGCACATTTTGCAAAATGAATGCCCTCCTCCCCCCCCCCCACCCCACCCCCCCGCCCCAATTGTGATTTCATAGCTGGAAGGGGATTATTCCTTTTTGGTGGTAATGGGCACCATTCTACAGTACTATGATGAGCCTTACGTTTTTTATTTCTTCATCGTATGACAATAATCAGGATGATCTCGAAAATGTAACAGTCCATTGTTTCAGGGTAAAGTATCATGAAGTGTGATTCTTTTTTTAATACAGATCCTGAGATGGAAAGTGAAGAACAGCCATCCTCTGAAAATGATCCTCCAAATCAGAGTGCCGAACAGATCATCACATCAAGTTCTCAGGACCCTGATCTGGCTGAGCAAGCGGCTCCTGAAGAACGTGCTCTAAGCCCTCCCCCGGAACCAGCGGGCGCACCATCTCCAGCAGAGATGGACAATGCTGCAAACATTTCCCCCTCCGAACAGAATTCCGACCCCACAGAAAACCACGAGAGCACAAGTCTCGGTGGTGAATGTACAGATTTAGACGACCAACCTCAAGAGCCATCAGAAACGGAGGAAGACTCCAATCCTAATGTTAGCTGGGGCCAAAAAGCCCAGCCTATAGACTCCATATTAGCAGACTGGAATGAAGATATAGAAGCTTTTGAAATGATGGAGAAAGATGAACTATGACTCACTAAGGAATCTGGTGGTAGGTATTTAAAGAGAAAAGGCAAACTGCTGTGGTCAGTAGACACCCGAATACGAAATAGGCTCTCTGTTGGGAGGCGTTAAGTATGGGGGTGAGCAACCACGTTCTGACCGGCATCATTACTGTGGCAATTGGAGTATGTTGCCTTAGAAGTGACCTTGTTAAAACTGCCCCATCAAAAATGGAAACACTCAAATCATCCCTACCCCCACACCCCAAATGGCAGCAATGCACTGTCCTGCAACCCCTCGGGCTAGGGAGAGAGTACTGGGGGTTCCTGCAGTCTCTGGAGAGACGGAAAGCACATCTGGTCAGTGGTGGAGTGGGGAATTTGTGTAGCTTTCCAATTATGGGACCTTTGGCTCCCTTGGTTTGGGGTGAGAGGCATTGTGGGCATTCTTGTTTGCTCCCTTTACAAAAACACTCAAGTGACGTCAGTGGCTACAAAACAAATGCACTCATGGTAGGACATGGTCTTTGCGTATCACTCGCTTGCATCATTCTGTGACAAGTGATCACAATGACTTTATTTTCTCATCTTAATAATGCCCTTTTAATGTAAACCAAAGGAGAAGGCAGTGCACTTTTCTCAGTGTGTTTTGCATAATCCGTGGGACCAGGTACAAAAGGTCAGATAGGATATTGTGGAAAACTGGTTACCTAACACTTGATGTTGCAATAGGAACTTCCCATTGGGAAGGCTCTGACTACTCTGACATGGAATTTAGTGTTATACTCTTGCAGGGTAGGTTATAAACCCTTTCCAATTCATTTCTCTTAGAGGTCATTGCCTCTAGTCCTCAGCCTTATTGCACCCTACATTTAGCCAGAAGGCCTGTATTGCCAACAACTTTTGCTTCACTTTTCCATATTTCGCAGCCATGATAAAACTCTGGTAGTCTGCAGATCCTGAGGTAGTGCCCGCTTTTCTTCTTTGAAACATCAGCTTCTAAAGTTGCACCCAAGGAGTCCATCATCACATGTTCCTTTGAATCGTGGGTTTCAGGTTTTGTTGTTTAACTAAATCGTCTCTATGATATGTGCAGAGCCGTTGAATTGATTCTGTTTCAAAATAATTATATAGGACAGAGTTGAACAGCCCCATAGGGTTTCCAAGACTGTAAATCTTTACTGAAGCAGACTGCTTCATCTTTCTCCTTCAGAGCAGCTGGTAGATTTGAACCACTGATCTTTTGGTTAACAGTCCAGCATTTAATCCACTGTTTCACCAAGCTTTCTTGTCCTTCTGTGGACCTGAAAATTAACCTATGATGACTTATGTAAGAAGATTTATACATTATCAATTAACATATAGCTTAGTGAGAATTTTTTCTTTCCTCTGAGTTTTCAAAAATTGAAAACGTTGTTAATATCTGTAGACAACCGTATAGTCGAAATCATGCCTTTATGAATTTTATTTATTTAAGAAAACATCTGAATCAGTTCTGAAGAAATATTTAAGAGGCATCATCTCCTTTTCCTCTCCCGTTTCTTTACACAATAACCTATCCTGACGCACAGTTTTGAGGTACTGATGAACGTAAGCTGTGTATTGAGCTGTTAAGAGCCGCAGTGAGTGCTGTATTGTAGTTATGTATATTCATGTACAGTATGTTTAGGTCCAAGGTAAACGAATTCTTTTCTAAGGGGATAAAATAGCCACTTTTGAAAATTCCAGCTAAACATAATTGGGTTGGTGAGCAATAAATCAGGTAGAGAATTCCCTTTGGGGGAAAAAGAAGTCGTGGTACCCAAGAAAGATCTTTGTTGTCCCTTAATGAAATCTGACACCAAAATTGATAGTTTTATCTGTTTGCATGTGAAATTTGGTGTAAGAAGATAGAACTATAATGCATAGAGTACGAAGAAGGATAGACATAGTGCTTTGTTCATCTTAATTGCAATGCTGCCAAAATAGCAGAAGCTTAATTACTTGACTTGCCTTGCCTTGATTTATAGGACTGGGGCTTGGAGCAAAGGAGCAGATGTTCCTCTGAGACTTTGACTACAGAAGCCTTACCCACATTGCTTTGTTTCTTGTATTTGCAGCTCAAAGCCATTGTTGTCTCCACTTTTCTAAAGTTATCAGACAACTGTTTCCCCCCACAACATGGAAAACCTAATGATGTAGGATCCGGTGACTAAGGCTTTCTGGTTCTATCCCTGCTGATAATTAGCATTTCCATCCCAGATCTACTGAATCAGAACCTAGGGTCAACCAGGACCCTCGGGGACAGAGGGCTGCTCCCGCGAGTTTCCCAAACTGCGTGTCTTTACTGGAGCAGCCAGTCTTCTTTCTCTCGCAGCAGGTAGGCTTGAACCACAGACCTTTCACCCTTTGGGTTAGCTGCCCAACAGCATAACCCACTGAGCTACCAGGGCTTCTATACATAAAAATACGTACACCGTGCACATAAGAATTCCCTGGGACTCTTGTGAAACTTGATTCACAAGTTGGATTCAGTAGTTCCAGAGTGAAAATGTAAATTCCAGCAGTGGGTGGAACCAGCAGGGTTCCAAGTGCTTTCATGAAACAAGCCAATTTACAGTCACACTCCCTTCTTTTGTCCATTAGGGGGAGCTGTTGTCTCTCATTGAGGTCTAGTCTAGAGCAAAGTGTTGGAACTTGTTTCAAAAAGTGAATTCTAAAAAGTGGGGGCGGGGTGTAGAAAAAAATAACAAATTACACTTAATACCTAAGAGGACTAATACTTGACTTTTCCCTAGTTAAGAAATGAGGGTGTGATGTTCACTTTCAAAGCCCAATTGACTCTACATTCATTTACTTGACTTACTGTCACAAAGTCAAAACGCCCATAGCATTCATTTCTGGTTTTGTTACTTTAAAACCTTTCTTAGACATTTCATTTGCTTCCTAAAAATTCAGGGGTTTCTGTAAGACCTTGAGTTTAGAAACATCTGGTCTACCTCAGTGACATGTTCCCTGCTGAGAGGCTGAGCAGACGTGATCACCACAGCCATCAAAAGGGTTGACTGAGAAGGATTTAAATAATGTTTACAGACTTGGAGCCAAGGAAGGGTTTTATCTGAAAGGTAAAAGTTAGATACTAGTGCAAGGATTTAATTCAGGTATTTTTACACTTTAAAACTTGTTTACCTGCTACAAATATGATAGCTATAGTTTTTTTCTGTTTATTAAAGTCCATTTGAAGGATAGACCTTGATTTGCAATACTTTTCCCATAAAGCTGTAAGTGTGAACGAGTTGCACTGTACTAGAGCTGTCTGGGGTGGGCATTTTCTTGGGCCTGTTTTCTCGTTTTTGACTGTTAGGAGGCTTCCCACGGGAGAGCAACTGCTGTGACCGAGCAGAGTCTGTTAGTGCTTCCCTCTTTTCTCACAGCGTTCGAGAGGGAAACGATTTTGACTTCTCTAACACACGTTTTAATTTATTTAAATTCTCATCACGCAACCCTTCTTACAGTAAAACCAGCCTTTGCTCTCTTGCCAACCCCATGCCAAGTTCATCCTTTAAAAAAGCTCAGCATAAGTCATTTCAAATAGCCCCCATCATTTGAGGGGGGCGGGGGAGTGGGGGAAGAACGTAGTCAATATGCCCACTGGTCGTTTTATGCACAAGGCTTCAGTCAGAACATAGAAAAAAACATTCTGTGAATGAAATATTGTATGTTCAGATTTTATAAAAGACATTTTTAAAAGCCCAATTTACAGCCGTATATTTTCTTATGATGTAATTTATGAAAAAGATGTCTGTACTAACAGGTGCTGTAACACTACTGTTGTTGGGTTTTATTGTTTGGTGATAAATGTATACAATGTTTCTAGGGGAAACTACTGTGATGTAAAAGTCTGGGCAAAATGTATATAATCCTTGTATATAATTGTGTATTTGATTATAATTACTGACTGTATGTAAAGATTTAATAAAACATGTAAATATTCCCATCTAGTTCTGACTTTCTTAGTATTCATGTATGTGTCTTTATACTTTGATATCTTTCCTATTTCTTAACTTCTGTTTTCCCTTCATTTGTTTTTCCATTTTCCCAGAGGAGTGACTTTTAGCTGCAGACACCAGGCATACATTGAATAGCTCTACAGTTCAGCTGGTACGCTAGGGTCCTCAGAATAGAACTAAGGAACATTAATAAGTCAGCGTTAATATCAGTAACCTGGCCATGTTTTACGTTTACTTAGATTTATTTAATAAAATCAGCGCCTGATTTATTTATTTTGAGTAACACTGACCCTGATTTTCTTCTTTGGATAAAGCAAACTGCAGCAGTGTATTAGGGTGTGTGTCTCCCAGCACCAACTCCAGAAGCCTTCCCCAATACCAACTGCAAATGCAGCTCTTCCTCTGACCCTGACCTCCCCGCGTTAGGTCGGATCTCACACAATAAGGGTAAAGGCCCACCAGCCTGCTCAGCACTTCAGATAGATGGGCCCCAAGTTTCAGGGTCCCGGGGGACTTTCTCTTTTGACAAGATGCCTAGAGATTTGGGGGTCCCAATTATTACTCTGGGGCTTGATAATTCATAGACCTTGGGTAAGTGTTATTCGTATGATTATAATTTTATAACAAGAAGAATACAGTAGCAACATCTAGGGTAAGGTCTAGGAGGGTCTTCTATGGAGGGTAACTTCTGTGTCCCAAGAGATATGTCTTTCCCTCCTTGGTATTTATGTTTGTCACCAACCAAGAAGCTCATCCAGACTTAAATATCCAGACTTTGTATATGAGTTCTCACTATGTAGGCAGGGTTAAATCATTGTCCACTTGGTTGAAGTCAGCCTCTTGGCCCTTCTCTCCCTCCCTAACGGATTGCCCTTTCGTTCTTGCACAGTTAGCTAGGTGTCAGTGAAGCCCTCCACAAATAACGAGACATTCCTATCACTCAGGAAACCTGGTTTAGAGGTTAAAGGAACCAGCTCAAAGACCCAACTTGGGGGGGG
>NW_022111324.1:27032822-27041188 GCF_000313985.2 Echinops telfairi | reverse complement strand
AGAGCCTCTGGACCTGTTTATGGAGCACGAGGGAGGAATTGTTAAACAAGAAAAGATGCCCGAAGGCTTTCCTCTGTGAAAATGTTTTAAAAAAGCGTGGGGGGGGGGGGGCTAAACCTTTACCTCTTACAGCATATCCCTACAAAAAGTTTGCTATTTCAATACTCATAATTCCAGCAGAGAGTCAATATGGGGGGACTAAGCTGTTCTTTACCCCATGAAGAACTACATAGAGGAGCCCAACCCAAAGACTCATTGAAGATCGGACCAGCCTCTGCTTGTAACTTAGTCCTTGGGGCACCGTGGGTAAACGTTCACCTGCTAACCAAACAGTGGGCACTTCAAACCCATCAGATGTTCCTTAGGAGACGAAAACTTAGTGATCCCCCCCATAAAGGTGACAGCCTAGGAAAGGCTAGGGGCAGTACTGCTCTGTCACAGAGGGTCACTCAGAGTCGGATTCAACTCGATAGCAACATCCTCAACCCTAAGTGACATTGCTCTCCGTTTACCCTTATTGGCCTGGGACCTTACAGTTTCCACCCCCCCCTCTTCAATGAAGTGGCCAATGAGAGGCCACCTAGAGACTCCCGACACTCTTTAAAGAATGCACTCTTGTTATCCCAGATGCCTGTAGAGAACTGCTTACATTCTGAGATTTTGTGGCATTATATAGAGCATATTCCTGTTCTCGGGTATCTTTTAGAAACAGCAGCAGGCAGTGCTGAAACAAGTGGCCTGCACAGCAAATGAGGCCGGTCTAGGAAGGGTGGTGGAGTCTGACAAAGCAGTGACATCAACGGCTTCTCCCAACTCACTGCCATCAAGTCCATTCTGTCTCGCCACCCTCCAGGGCAGATGGAGCCGCTCTTGCGAGTTGCCTCGACTGCAACTCTTCACAAGAGTAGAAAGCCTCCTCTTTCTCCCTGCAGAGTGACAGGTGGTTTCAAACGGCGGACCTTGTGGTTACCAGCCCAACACTTAACCACTGTACTCCCAAGGCTCCTACTCCAATGGGTTACAAGTCCTGAGAAAGTTACTCAGGTGGAGAAGATTGAGCTGGAAAACTATGTTACCATTAGAGATTGAGTAGGACGTGATTTCTTAACAGAACAATACAAAAAGATTCTAAAGTGGATGAGTTCAGAAAGCCAACTAGTCAAAGAGGAATTTACCACCAAAGGACTGATCCTTCCACCTCAGAACTTCAAGTCTGTTGCAGCAACAAGGGCATTACATTGGCGTGAGGGAATAAGAGACAATCTGGCAAACACTGCAAAGTTTACAAGGGGGTACCCCCCCAAAAAAATTGGAAAAAAGCTCCACTGGGCGGAGCTTTCGTATTATGGGTTTTTCCTGCTAGGTGAGCATCCAGCAACTCACTCTGTGTTAGTGCACCCAGTGGCTTCACCTGGGAAGGTTCTGTCTGGTCACTGAATTTTTTTGCAAAACCAGTTTCTCTCGAACCTCATTTTTCGTGATGGCTAATTTAAGAGAAAGCTGAAATTTTGTTTTCTGTTTGGAAAAAATGCCCCCCAAACTGTTGTGATGTTGAACACAGCTAACAAGGGCAATGCTATGGGAAAAAAACTCAAGTGTATGAAAAACTCTTTTCAAAAAATAGTGAAATGTCAATTGATGACACACATTGTCAGGACATCCATCAACTTCCCAAATGGACAAAAATGTCTCCTCGTGGTGCATCTGGAGTTCATTCCACCAGGTCAGAATGTTAATCAAGCTTTCTTGGAGTTGGAGGTTTTGAAAAGATTGCATAACAGTATGCGACAAAAAAGGCCTGATTTGTGGTAGACGGGACTGGTTTTGCCACCATGACAATGCACCTGCTCACGCAGACATCTCAGCATGCCATTTTTTAGCAACAAACAGCATGCCTCGCTTACCCTGTGCACCTTCCTCACTTGCTCCATGCAACATTTTTTTTTTGTTTCTGCAAATGAAGAGGACAGCGATATGATGAGGTGGAAGAGGGAAAGAAAAAAATAAGGGAAGTGCTGTCAGCCATCCAAACTGATGTTTGAAAAATGTCTCCAAGAATCGAACAGCAGATTTGACAAGTATACTAGGTGCAATGGAGAGTACTTTGCAGGTGATAAGGTTTTGTTAAAATAAATAAATACATAGCTTTGGGAGGGGGGATTCTGATGTGTGTGGGGGGGTGCCTCATCTTGTATGCCCCCTCTCCCTGCCCTTCTATCCAGCTTCCTCCATGTGTAGAGTTAGTGAAGTTCTGCAGTCAGCCCCACACAGCTGCTGCCCTGTCCATCCAGCCACCCCCTTGGCCTCACATTAGCACAATGACGTGAATTTTAATTGAATTCTAACCCTAATTGTCATTGCATAATTAAAAACATTTGTAAAGCATGTGTGATCTCAATCTCTAATCATAACACTCTGCTTTTCCAGCTCAATCGTCTCCACTTGAGCAATCTGTTCAGGTGTAGTGGATTGCTTAGTGGGCTGTTAACCGCAAGGTCAGCAGTTTGAAACCATCAACCACTCTGCAGGAGACTTTCTAAGACCCCTAAACAGTGACCGGTTCAGAAACCAACGGGGCAGTTTAACTGGCCTATAGGGTGCCATGAGTTGTAATTGACTCAATGACAGTGAGTTTAGTTTTTGGAACCCATTTATGCTGCTACTTTGTCAGACTCCACCCGCGCTCTTAAACTCAACCTCACTACCTCTGTTGTAGTAAGCTGGAGAAACAACTCATATTAATCCCAACTATCCACTGATGGTGTAGTAGCTAGGCATTGGGCTGCAATCCACAGGGACCGTAGTTCAAAACCACCAGCACCTCCGAGGGAGAAAGACTGGACTTTCTACTCCCATAAACAGTTACAGTCTCGGAAAACCACAGGGGGTTGCTATGAATCAGCATTGACTTAATGGCAGTGAGTTTGCGTTTTATCCACTGATTCTGCTCCTAAACTTAACTAGATGAATAGAGTTGGATAAAGCCATACCTCACTGCTGATTGGCCTCACTTTAAGTCGAAATAAAAACAAAATAGTGGGAAATCACTCTAAATCTCAAATTCACTACTTCCTGAAAAGATAAGCATCAGTAACAGTAAATCAGTCTCTAACAACCAAAGGTTCTGTAGGCACAATTGTATGGTTATAATATAGAAAGATCATAGTAAAGTCCTGGAGGATAGGAGAGAGAATAAAATAAAGGAATCAGACACATTTCATGGTAGCATGCTCACCCCCAGGACAGCAATGATTCCAGCAGCCAGGCCCCTACAGAGAGTCTTTACTGTAGGGATGGATATTTTTAGGTCGACATAAGCCATGCATATTCAGTAGTTACATACGTCACACGGTGGGTGGTAACCACAATAAAGTTCCTGAGCTCACAGGTGAGGAAACCTAATACCTGCATTGAGAGAAGGTATGAGGGGGGATGGGTGTCGCAGTGGGAGAAGATAACAAAAGAATGTCTGTTTCCATAGGAGGGAGATAGAATCACCTATGTGCTCACTTTAAGGCAACATAGTTGTTAGGGGAGAATCTGTGGGAATGATATTTAATGCAGGATAATGTATTTGGACTTTAACGTACCAAAGTGGTGGCTTTTCTGCTGTGGAACACTAGCTCTCCAGATTCCCTCTGTCATCAGTTAGGGAATAGAGTCCTAGTCCTATTTCCCTCGGGATAAGTTTCCCACAAGCAACATGTTTCCTCTCCTGAAACAAGTTTCACACCACCTTTCTTTTCCAGTCTCCCATACTTCCCTGTTCTGCATCTGAAGTTACTGCCGCCACATAATCCACTGAGAAAGCAGACACACGCAGATGAGACCTGCCTCAACTTTCCCCGGCTTGCCTGCTGGACCCATATCTCCTACATTTGCACTGACTATGATAAAAGGTGTTTGCATATCCCTCCACTGGTTCCATCTTGGTGAACCCTGGAGGAACCCTGGATCCAAAACAGATGGACTTAAACGTGGAAGAACCAGCCTCCAAGAGTCAGCTTAACCACAAAGATGACCAGACACCTTCCCTCCCTAAAGAATTTTTCACGAAAGCATTCATTTTTGTTTGAACTCATTTAGCATATTTAGCAGGTTGAGTCGGGCGGTGTCTAGACTGAAAGTCAGACTGGAGCTCCAACGAGTGGTACAAAGCAGAATGGCTTTGGCAGGCTACTGACAAAGGATCGAGAAAGCTATCCTGGCCCCAAAGTGGTTGCTTCTTGTTACCTTCCTTATGTGCTATTGTGTTAGGCTGAGTTCTCTAGAGAGGCACATCAGTGACACATTTACTTACGAGGGGGTACCCCCCCCATGGATTTTTTTCAAAGCTATGTATAATTTTTTTTTACAAAATGAATTTATCACTTTCAAAGTACTCTCCGTTACACTTAATACATTTGTCAAATCTGTAATTCCATTCTTGGAAACATTTTTCAAATTTATCTGTTTGGATGGCTGACAACACCTCCCTCACTGTTTTCTTCACCTTTCTACATAAAGAAACGTCTGTCCACATGGAGCCCAGGAATAGAAGTAGCAATAGCGATACCAAAGGGTAGGGGGAATGGGGGAAGAAGAGGGGAGGAAGGGAGTACTGATCACAATGAATGGCACATAGCCACACACACTCCATCCAGGAGGAAGCACAACAGAAACCAGAGAGGAAGAGAGACAATGGTTGGTACGAGATATGAAAATAATAGCAACCTATAATCTATCAAGGGGCCACGAGAAAATGAGGAGGGAGGGAAAAAAAGAGGAACTGATCCCAAGGGCTCCATAGAAAGTAAATATCTAGAAAAGAATGATAGTAATATATGTACAAATATGTTTGATACACTTGATGTATGGATTGTAATGAGTTGTAAAAGCCCCCAATAAAGTGATCTTAAATAAAAAAGAAACAGAAAGAAATTTCTGTCCATTCATGTCCCTCCCTATTCATGGAAACAAAAAGAAGTTGCATGGAGCAAGGTCGGGTGAGTAAGGTGTGTGGGGCAAGAGAGGCATGCTGTTTTTTTGCCCAAAACTTGTACTCGCTTTGCCAAGATGGCAGCATAGTAGGTGCATTGTCATGGTGGCAAAACCAGGCCCCTGTCTGACACAAATCAGGCCTTTTTTGTCGCACACTGTTAAGCAATCTTTTCAGAACCTCTAAATAGAAAGCTTGATTAACAGTCTGACCTGGTGGAACGAACTCCAAATATCCCAAATTGAAATTTTCATACGTTCAAAAAGTTGATAGACAGCCAGAACGAGGTTTGCCATCAATCTACTTTTCATCTTTTATGAAATAAGAAAATTACTCGTACACTTGAGTTTGTTCCCATAGTGCTGTCCTTGTAGCTGTGTTCAACATCACAACAGTTTCTGTGGCATTTTTCCTGAGCAGGAAACAAAATTTCACAGCCTCTCACTGTTTTCTTAAATCAGCCATCACAAAAAACAAGGTTTGAGTGAAACTGCTTTTACAAAAAAATTCACTGTGACCAAAGAGAACCTTCCCAGGTGAAGCCACTGGGTGCACTAACTCAGAGTGAGTTGCTGGATGCTCACCTAGCAGGAAAAATGTGTACTACTACAAAAGCTCCACTTTGCCCAGCGCAATTCCATTTCGGGATACCCCCTCGTATTTATATATAAATCAAGGAAGTGGCTCACACAGTTACAGCAGCAGGTAAGTCCAGCCAGGTTCAAATCCATGGGTCAGATGTTAAGTTGGTGGCTTTTCATGACTCACACAGCTGCTGGAACTGATGACCCAGGAAGCAGGCAGACGAAGCAGGAGGACCATGACTGGCTGATGCAAAGGCACAGGAGTCCACAGTAGGCAGGTCAGATTGCTCCCAGTGTTGGCCTGCAATATCATGAGCCATTGGCTCAAGTCCAAAGAACCGGAGGATGCTGGACCAAATGTAGGATACGACAAGCAACAAACACGGAAGCACTCCACAGCATCTACTTCTATATGAAATAGGCCAAACCCTCACAGAAACGTCTTTAAGCCTGAGAAGTAAGTAAGGGGTGCATTCCATCTGAATCTTCCCACAGCTGCTTGGCTGCTCAAAGCATATCACCTTGTGGAGTTGATAGTATTATGCTAGGTTGCATTAAGAGGGAGGTCTCAACTGGCAAGCCACTGAGAATCTTGGCCCAGACAAACTGAAATAAGACCTACTTATCATAGGCATTTATCGGGCCATATTATTTATTTTTTATTAGCAGGTTTTACAGCCAGGTCACATATTATAGCTGAGGCAGCAAGAACAGATTGGTTGACTAAGTTCCAGCTTTTGGAAAGGTCAGGAATTTATAGGAAATAAAAGCATCGGTCTCAGTGTGCTGATGAGGGGCTTAGTGTACGTGACTCCATCTTGGGCCATGTATAGTCAGGTACAGCCTGCTGCATCTTCTAGCCCCGTAGGGAGTATCAAATGGTCGACATCATTGTGCATTGCACACACAAGTCCCAGGTGCCGCATAAACAGGAATGCTTCCGTTGAGATCCCATCAACTAAGTCTCCCTAAACCTACAAGTCACCGTGATTTACACGTTTTTTTAACAGTTATATTGGCACTTCATCCACATACAAGCCAATAGTTCAGTCATATCAAGAAGAGTTGTACAATCATTACCACAATCAATTTTAGAGCATTTTCTGCTTCTGTACTCATGGTTATTTGTGTAACTATTTTTCAATTGTGGCAAAAATATATGCAACAAACCATTCTCCAATTCAATAACCTCCACATGTATAATTTAGTGTCATAGATTATTCCCTTTATGTTGTACATTCTTAACATCTTTTCTCAAGCTATTCCACCACCATTAACGTAAACTCAAAGCCCCCTCCCCTAAGCAAAACCTCTTCCTCCTTCACCCATGGTAACCATTGGTCCAATTTGTATTGTTTTTCTTGCTTTTTTGGTAGTTTTCTTAATATAGTATTCACATATACTTCCATAGTTGAATCGCTTTTTAAAAAGAGTTGTATATACATCATCACAATCAGTTTGGATGCTCCCACATTCCTTGTTTGCTCCCAATGCCCCTCCCACTCCCCCTCCCTCCACCCTTGTCCCCAATAAACCATCACATCAGTTATAGTCTCTACGCATCCACTTCTTCTATTCTTCATAAACTAGGAAACCTTACAGAATCAATAAAAACAAAATGAAACAGAAATAATAAAATATAAAGACAAAAATAAAGAGTAAGAAAGAGAAGACCACCAACAATATTTTAAAAGCCAGAGAAGAAATTTGTCATGGAACAAGCGGATTATAGTAAGGACTGTGAACTTCATTGTAATGTAAATGAAAAACCACTGGAGAGCTCAGAATCTATTTGCAGAATCCCCCTTTGGATGAAGCCAGTGCTTGCTTGGGCAGCACATACACTAAAATTGGACTGAGCTTCCATTGAACCCCTCAGACTTCGGACCAGGGATGTGAATCGTCTTGTCCTCAGACAGGCTGCATTGGGAGGTGGATTGCTATGAATATAATTAGATTAAAATTTCATATAGTATCATTTGTTTTCCTTTTGACCCGTTTTTAATTGTTCTTTCTATTGCTTTGAGGCTTTTCTGTGTTTGTTTGTTTTTGTTATCGATGGAGCTTTTTAAACATGATTTTCTTTTTATGAAATCCAGGATAGGTAAATCTATAGACAATAATTAGATTAGTATGTCCTTAGGGTTATGGCCGGGAAGATTGGGGGTAATGGGTAGATAATAATATTGGGTACAAGAATGAAGAATGTTCTAAAATTGATTGTGGTGATGATTGCAGGATTCATTTAGTATAATTAAACCACTGAACTATAGGAGCCATAGATTATATGCCAATAAAACTGTTAACAACAACAAAACACTGGGAAGTTTTAAACAATTCAATGGCATCATAGAGTCCAATGCTAGGTGAAGAATAATCGTGAGTTGTATATAAAATGTGGTCTCGGCCCAATGTTGTTAGATGCTGGCCAGTCAGGTCCAACGCAGAGTGATCCAATGTACAGCAGAAGTGCTTCACCACCCTCACAGTCATCCCTACGTCTGAGCTCTCTGCTGCAGCCACAATGTCAACACAGCTCAATAAGGGTTTTCACTTTTTCACTGACCTTCTCCTTGACCAAGAATGATGTCCTTCCTCAGCAACTAGTTCCTCTCAATGACATGTCCAAAGTCCAAGAAACAAACTGTCACCATCCTCACCTCTTCTTTTTTTAATCGTTTTATTAGGGGCTCATACAACTCTTATCACCATCCATCCATACATCAATTGTGTAAAGCACATTTGTACATTCATTGCCCTCATCATTCTCAAAACATTTGCTCTCCACCTAAGCCCCTGGCATC
>NW_022111324.1:27028780-27031592 GCF_000313985.2 Echinops telfairi | reverse complement strand
CATTACCCTTGATCATGCCCTACCAGGCCTCCCACACCCTCTTTACCACCGATTTGGATCACTTGTTGTTCCCTTGTCCCTGGGTTTGTTAACAGCATTACCTTTCTCCCCCCCCACCAACATCCCCTTCTCCCATGTCCCCCCAAAACTGTTGGTCCTGTTGTTTTCTCCTCCAGATTGTTCATCCAGCCTATCTTACTTAGACAGACCTGCGGAGATAGTAACATGCAAAAAAACAAGACAGAGCAAGACCAAGCAACAATATACAACAAAACAACAACAACAACAACAACAACAAACCAATGACAAAAAATAAAACACAACACAAGAAGAAAGAAAAGCTTGTAGTTAGTTCAAGGATTGTTTGTTGGCCTTTAGGAGTGTTTTCCAGTCCAGTCTGTTGGGGCACCAAGCTCTGGTCCCAGAGTCCACCTTTGGTATTCCCTGGGGACCTCACCGCTCTGTTCCTCTGCTATTCTGTTGCACCCCCTTAGTATTTTGCCTCGGTGTGGCGGGGTCAGATCGGGTGCAATTCCCACATTGTGTCTCGATGTTGTCCCCTGTAGGGCTATGTATGGGTCAGTGAGGGATGTCATGTCTCATAGTGGGGCCGGCCAGGTGGTCCTCTCTGTGGACTGGCTGTTCTAATTGGAAACATCGTCCTCTTGGCCTGGTGGGCTAGGATGTGCTCCACTTTCTCCTCCTCCCCCTTCATCTGCTCCCGTGTGCTCCATTCAGATAAGTCCCTCTCCTGGAGCTGCAGATTCAATGCCGTCCTTTGAAATAAATTCTTCTGGGGGGAGGGGCAGGTGCCCACATAGTAGATGGGATTGGGGCCGGCCCCCACCATCCTCACTTCTAAGGAGCATTCTGCTTGTACTTCTAACACAGATTTGCTCATCCTCCCAGCAGTCTGTGCCATCTTTAATTTTCTTCACCAATGCCATAACCCAAAGGCACCAATTCTTCTTTGGTCTTCCTTATTTATTGCCCAGTTTTCACAGCCCTATGAGGCGATTGGACAAAGCAAAGGCTGGGGTCAGGCACTCCCTATTCCTCAGGGGGCACCTCTGCTTTGGAACACTGGAAAGAACTCCTTGGTAATAGCTTTGTCCAATGGGCTGTGTTGTGTATATCTCCTTAACTGCTGCTTCCATGGACCTTGGTTGTGGATCCAAGCGAAATGAAATTGTTGATACCTGCAATCTTTTCTTTGCTTGTCATATGTTGCTATTGGTCCAGCTGTTAAAATTTTGAATGCATATATTTTAATTAAGGCATAAATTATGTGCACTACAGTGCACAGATCTTACACGTACACTTCAAGAAAAATTTAGCAGCTTTATTGAGGTAGAGTTTCCATACCATGCAATTCACTTTCAAAATACACAAGTGAAAGTATATGCATAAAGTTGTGCAATCACAATCCATTTTAGAGCATTCTCATGACCCCAAAACTCAACCCCGAATTCCTTAGCTCCAATCATCAGTCGTAAGAAACCACAATCTACTTTCTTATTTTTAGTTGTTTATCAAATATGTCACATCTTATACAATTGAATCAATCATATTAAGAAGAGTTGTGCAATCATCACCACAATCAATGTCAGAACATTTTTTTCCTTGGGCTCATTTTTGTTGGCTCTCCATTTCCCCCCATCCTCCCCTGCTTTGCCCCTAAGTAATTATTAATCCAGTTACTTTACTGTCTCTATAGATTTACCTATCCTGGATTTCATATACAGGATATCATACAAAACACAAACAGGAAACAAGCAAGAACAACAACAATGACATACAAACCATAGCAAACCTCCATTGAAAGAAAGCAGAAAATATTAAAAACGGAAAGAACTTAAAAATTGGCCAAAAGGGAGATCAAATGATAAGGTATGACATTTTCACCTAACTACGCCTGCCATAACTTTACAATGCTCTTTGTCTGACAGTAAGGCTATTCACGTTCACTAGAAGCTTAATCCCCGGAAAGCCCCAGTAAATGTTGGGGCTTCCATTGCCATCCATAGCCTTCTGCAAACTGGGTGCTCACAATTTAAGATCTGATACCATCCCTTTCTTTGGATTTGAATTTTGTTATTTACAATCCTTGGACCACACTGACTACTGTGCTTCTTCCATGCGGACTTAGTTCATGCGTCACTTGGATGGCTGCTAATTTTAAGACAAGCCTTTAAGATACCAGATGCTATTTTTCTTTTCTTTCTTTCTTTTTTTATTAAATCATTTTATTGGGAGCTCTTACAGCTCTCATCACAATCCACACATACACCCATCGTGTCAAGCACTTTCATAAATTTGTTTCCCTCATCATTCTCAAAACATTTGCTTTATATTTGAGCTCCTGGTATCCGCTCCTCATTTTACCCCTCCCTCTCCACTCCCCCTGCCCCCATGAACCCTTGATAATTGATAAATTATTATTATTTTGTCATATCTTACACTGTCCGACGTCTCCCTTCACTCACTTTTCCGCTGTCTGTCCCCAGGGAGGAGGTTATATGTAAATCCTTGTAATCTGTACCCCCTTTCTCCTTCACCTTCCCTCCACCCTCCTGGTATCACCATTCTCTCCACTGATCCTATGGGGTTCATCTATCCTGGATTCCCTGTTTCCAGTTCCTATCTGTACCAGTGTCCATCCTCTGGTCCAGCCGGATTTGTAAGGTAGAATTGGGATCATGATAGTGGGGGTGGGGTGGGGAGGAAGCATTTAAGAACTAGAGGAAAGTTGTGTGTTTCATCATTACTACCCTGCACCCTGACTGGCTCGTCTCCTCCCTGCACCCCTTCT
>NW_022111324.1:27015668-27028680 GCF_000313985.2 Echinops telfairi | reverse complement strand
GGGGAGGAAGCATTTAAGAACTAGAGGAAAGTTGTATGTTTCATCGTTGCTACACTGCACCCTGACTGGCTCATTTCCTCCCTGCCACCCTTCTGTAAGGGGATGTCCAGTTGCCTACAGATGGGCTTTGGGTCCCCACTCTACACTACCCCTCATTTTCATTGAGTTGCAATTCAATTTTTTGGTCTTGATCAGAAAGTGCTTCACGCTGTCTTGGCTTTCACAAGCAAGATTGTGTTTTCTGTGTTTAGATCACTGCCGTTGAGTCAATTCCAACCCATAATGACCCTATAGGACAGGGCAAAACTGCCCTGTGAGCTTCCAAGACTATAACTCTGTAAAGGAGTCGAAAATCAGGTCTTTTCCCCTCTGAATGGGGGATGATTTTGAACTGCTGACTTTATGGTTAATAGCCGAACTCATAACCTCTATGCCACCATGGCTCCTATTGGTTTTGGCAGGTTTTCTTTTAATGAGTCTTCCTCCAATCCTAGTGCTTCATTCTTCTTTCTATAGTTAATCTTCTCAGACTATTTGCTCAACCTACAGATTGGATCAATATGGTGAAAGGATACAACCCTGACACATGTCTTTCCTGATTTTAAACCATGCAGCAGCCCCTTATTCTTTTCAAATGACTGCCTTGGTCTATGTACAGGGGCCACAGGAGCACAAGTGTTTTCAATTGTGCTCTGCAATTCGCCATTCTTCCCAATGTTCTCTATAATTTAGTATGACCCAGAAAATCAAATGTTTTTGCATAGTCAGTGAAACACAGACGTAGACATCTGTGATGGTTGTGGTTTCATGCTAACCTGGCTGGGACAGCTTGTTTGGCAACTGAGAACTAGTAATCCCTGTGGTGAGATCTCCTCAGTGGTGGGTCCTGCTTCCCATGTAAGTGAATAGTATGGAAAAGCTTGCTTGCCTTTTGCTGGATCTGGATTTTGGCTCATCACCGAGCCTTCAGTTCTTGGACTTTAAAGAGAAGCCTGCCTTCTGACTTGATGTTGGCTTTCACCAGCAACCTTCTAACGTTAGATTTTTCTTTATTTTCTTCATGTGTGATGTCTTTGAAAATCATCCCATAACTTGTCTAGTCTTTGGTCATTAGTGTTCATTGTGTCACATCTATTCTTGGTGGTCTCTAAATTCAGGTAGAATTTGTCTCTAATGGACTTGCTTTCATTTTCTTCTGTTTAAGCTTGAACTTGCAAATGAGCAGTTGGTGTTCTTGCTCAGACTGTTGAGACTGAGCTTCTCCATAGATGTCGTCAGTTGGATTCCTATGTATTCCCTGTGGTGAGGTCCACCATCGGCATTCACCATTTCTGGAGTTGAAGAAAGGCATTTGCAATGAATACGTTCCTGGTCTTGCACATTCTGCTATGTGATAGCCAGCGTTGTTTCTGTCAGCCAGCTGATGGTTTCTAACTGCTTACCCTTCTTTGTTTCCATCTTTCTTCTGCAGGTCAGTCACCAGTATCGATCAATGCAGGTTGGCTGCATTTAAAAAAATCAATTTTGGACCCCAGAAGTTGGTAAATATCTTCAATATTTCCACACTAAGACAGAGGAGGAAGAGGTGGTCCACTTTTGGAAACTTAACCCCTGAGAAGCTTCTGAATAGCAACTCAGTGTATGCATGTATAATATGCATATGCAAAGAAAATGCGATGACCTCTGTCCTGGAGGGTCAGTATGCGTTGAATCAACTCGATGACCATGAGTTTGATCTTCTGAGTTTTCAATCTCTAATTATTCTTTCCTTTTCTATACTTAGTTTGCACATTCTAACCTTTTTGAAAATAAAATAGGGAGGAAAATAAAATGGGAAAGATCTGTTTAGCTTATGAATCTTTCCAATAATTAGCTTGTGATTGCTATTCCAAACAATATCATAACATATTACCTCTCAAATTAACAGCTTAAGACAGCTAGCAATTATTCTCTAACACGATATCTGAGGGTCAGGAATCTGGGAGGTTCTGGTTCAGGGTCTCTGGGAGGCTGCAGAGGAAATGTTGGCCAGGA
Organism: Echinops telfairi; assembly: GCF_000313985.2. Lineage (NCBI taxonomy): Eukaryota > Metazoa > Chordata > Mammalia > Afrosoricida > Tenrecidae > Echinops > Echinops telfairi. The sequence continues at coordinate 27,026,646 of NW_022111324.1, read as the reverse complement.
ATGCAGCTATCTGGAGGGAGGGCTTCTGTTGGAGCATTCTCTTTCTTGAGACAGGGACTCTGGTATCCCAGAGAGATAGACAGACAGACAGTAACCAAAGTAAAGGAAACCACTTTCATCCCCCCATCTTTCCATAGTTTTTTAGTGTCCTCCACTGCAATCCTCCTGGATCAGAGGCATTAGAAGTTCCTTTCCTGAATGGATCTAGTTAAGGCTTGTTGTCTCTATGAGCTGGTCTGTCGGACTTGCTTACTCAGTCTCTGCCACTCCTTCCATCTGTGGTGGGGGGGGGGTGGGGGTGGGGTGTCCACGTCTCCAGGAGCCATGTTGGAGCCACATACCCATCTGTGAGACATTTACAATCCTCTGCCTCCCCACCTCCCTCAGCCAGGGAGGATCTATTAAGTTCCTGAAGGAAAAGAGAGTGGTGTGTGTGTGTCCATCTGTGGTGGGGGGGGGTGGGGGGTGGGGTGTCCACGTCTCCAGGAGCCATGTTGGAGCCACATACCCATCTGTGAGACATTTACAATCCTCTGCCTAGATCCATAAGGCTTTTTCAAGTTTCAACAAAACTTCAAAGGTAACTGGTCTAGGTGAGTTTCCTTTTATAACTATAGGCCTGACTGCAGGCTCGGCGATGAAAAGAATCATGACTTGTGGAATCCCCACTAGGCATGAAGTATAGCCTAGAACCGCGCCTGTTTACAGGATACATCGAAGTCCACTCGATGCAATGAGGTTTTGTTTGTTTGCTTTTGATGCACGGTCCACATGGCATCAGAGCCCTGGTGGTGTAGTGATTCTGTATTGAGCTGCGGTCCTCATGGTTGGCAGTTTGAAACCACTAGCAGCATCCCCAGAGAAAGACTGGGCTTTCTACTCCTGTAATGAGTTAGTTTTGGAAACCTACCGGCTCGCTATGAGTCAGCATTGATGCGATAGCAGTGAGTTGAGTTCATATGACAACCGTGTCAGATGACCATGATTTCACTTGACAGATGAGGAAATATTAGGCTCAGTAAAGTTAAAAGCTTGCCCAACGTCACAAAATCAGTTAGTTGGATCAGGGTTTTAGATCTAGATTAATCTGATTTCTACCCCACTGATTGCCTCTTTTAACCATTCGTACTTCTCTATGTGAACCAATTGTAATATAGATACAAATGAAAGTTGGCTCCAGGATATTTAAAAAATGTCCTACTACCTAACAGCCAGACATCAAGTGGATGCAGAAATATACAGTACTTTGCATTTAGCAAGAGTTCTGGGGATGTAGCAGATCAACCATTGGGATGCTAGTCACAAGGTCAGTGGTTTAAGTCCACTAGCCCCTCCACAGGAGAAAGAGGAGGCTGTCTATTTCTGTAAAGATTTATAGTATGAGAAATTTTCAGAAGAAATTCCACTCTGTCCTAGAGGATTGCTTTGTGTTTCAACCAACTCCATGGCAGCAGACTCTTTGTTTTTGTTTAGTCTGTTTTAGCATTTTCCTAAAACGCAGGAAGAGGGTAGTCGACTACAGATATCAGTAAGATTCAGGCTCATGGTTTCTGAGCCAGTTTTATCAGCCATGCCTCAAAATGGTGGGCAGGAGAAACAAGCCAATCTATTTGTAAGGCAACTATGAGCTTCTCTTATCTTTGGCTCAAATATTTTTATCATCCATAGTCAGAATGGCCAAACCCTAGGGAATATCTATACACCACATAGGAAATCTACTCCCAGGGTACTTTACCAAAGAGAAGGGGGGATTTCCCTACTTGTCACTGAACTGTAAACCTCCTGAGGAGCAAAACAAAACAAAAACCTTCATTCTGTTCACCTTTGTCTCCTCTAGGCCAAGCACAGTCCCTGGCTCTGGACAGGCACACTCTAAAACTTGTTGGGCTAATTGAGTGAAATACCTGCTTCTGAATGTTCGATAAACCCTGTTTATCCTGAAGGAATGAGGATTTTCCGATGACTGAAAAACCCAAAGAAGTGCTGTCTCAGCGTTTAAGGTGGGATGAAGGCACTCAGTCCTGCGATATTGTTTGTCGGAAGTAGCCATTAAGGAGAACATAGAGCTGCCTCGTTTTAGAGTCAAACAGATCATCACAGACTCTGTGCTCCTCTTCGACACAGAAGAGGACGATAGCCAGGTTTTAGGAGACCTGAGGGGTCTAGTGCATCTGCTCCAGTCATGCTCCTGCTTGGAAACCCAAATTCAGCCGTGTCTTTGCAACGTTCACGAACATTCATCCAGTGAGACAATTACTTCAGAGCTGCCCCTGAGGTACCTCTGATAACCCCTAGGGCTGCATAGAACACAATCTAAAAACTACTGACGTAGAAAATGTATTGTTCGTTATTTTAAGTTTTAGCACATCCCAGCAAAAATGTCTTTCAATTCCCTGAAAGCTAGCTATTCTCATTGGCAGTGTTTATCCTTCCCTTCCTTTCCTGATGAATAAACCCATTAGTGAAAGAATACACTGTGTACTTCCTTTTGTGCGGTTATTCATCTGAATTAGCCTGCGCGTGGGCAGAGGTTAAAAATGGTGAGACATCCCCGGATGGGCTCTCTTGTGGGTCTCAAACCCAAGTGTTCCCAAGCACGTGGTGATGGCAAACATGGTTGACGTTAGGCCCACCTCACTGAATCTGACTGCAGGGAACCCCGATAAGCAACTTGTTCACCCTACTTTGGCAATGCAATAGTGAAGGCCTCTAGCAAGGAAGACAGCGACTTCTCACTCTAAGCCGATGCTTAGCCTTTTAAAAAACAAGTGAAGAGCTTAACAATGAGAACCCTCTGTTGAGTGTTTACATGTGCTCAAACCCGAATCCAAACTCACTGCCTTCAAGTTGCTGCTGATTCACAGCGACCCTATAAGACGGGAAGGGACTGCCCCCGTGGCTTTTCCAGACTCTAACTCTCTCCAGGCGCAGAAAGCCCACCTTCCTCCCACAGAGCGGGGCGGTGGTTTCAAACTACACACCTTGCAGTTAGCAAACCAACTTGTAACCAACTACGACTCCACCAGGACTCCAGCACTCGTTCCTGCCCTCGGGAGTCTCCGAGACTGTAGCTGTTCACCAGGGTGGAAAGCACTCTGTCTCTCCCACGGTTGACCCCTGTGGATGACCGCCCGACGTGCAAGCACGGCACTACCAGGGCTCCTTGGGATACAGCCGCCAGTAAGAAAGCACACATCAATTGGGCCGGTTACTCCTTCGGTGTGGGATCTGGATTTTTAACTATAACGAATTTTGGGTTGATCGTTTCCTTTATTTTGGTCTGTTCATTCTGGGACTTCAAGTAACAAAACTAAGTTGATTTTTGTTTTGTTTTGTTGTCCTTATGAGGAAATAAGAGGCTGGGAAAGAGCTTATAAAATTGAATGAGAGCGGTGCCGTTATTATTATTAGCCGAAGATGAAACTGACACTTAGCAATGGGGATTCTTAATTGCAACTAGAGGAATAACTGGCTAAATTAAACAGGAAAAACAAAATTAAATTGGAGAGAGAGAGAGAGGCAAGTGAGAGTGAGAGTGAGAGTGAGCCTTTTTGGTGGCTCCTAGTAGGAGTCCTGGTGGTGTAGTAGTTACACGTTGGGCTGTGATCTGCATGGTCAGCAGTTCGAAGCCACTAGTAGATCTGAGGAAGAAAGACCTGGCTTTCTAGTCCTGTAAAGTTGTCGTCTCAGAAACCCACGGGTTTCACTATGAGTCCGCGTTGACTCAATGACCCTGAGTCTGAGGAGCATCAAGGGGAGGGCAGGTGGTATCTTCTCAATCGTTGTTGTTAATAATGTAAACCTTATGTAACAAGTTACAATCAGGTTCGGGGGACAGACTCCAGAGGTTAAAACCTGGGCTCAATGCCTCACTCTGTGTGCTCTTGAACAAAGGCCTTCTCTCAGCTTCCCCATCTGTAAAGCGAAACCACAAACCTACTGCCGTCAGCCACTTCTGACTCACAGCCACTGTACTCAGGGTTTCCAAGGCGATCTGGTGTTTTTTTTTATGATCACCTTTTTTGGGGCTCTTACAGTTCTTATAACAATCCACGCATCAATTGTATCAAGCATATTTGTACCTACTTTGCCATCATTATTTTCTAAACATTTACTTTCTATTTGAGCCCTTAGTATCAGCTACTGTTTTTCTCCCTTGTGACCCCTTGATAAATGATAAATGATTATTTTCACATCTTACACTGACCTTCACCCATGTTTCTGCTGCGCATTCCCCTGAGGGTGGGGTATGCATCGAGCATTACGATCATTTCCCCCTTTCCTCCCCTTCGATCCCCACCTGCCCTACCCTCCTGCTATCGCTACTCCCATTTCTGTTCCTGAGGGTTTTATCTGACCTGGATTCCATGTGTTGTGAACTCTTATCAGTAACAGTGCACATCTTCCAGTCTAACCAGAACTGAGAGGCAGGGCTGATGTCAAGCTAGAGGGGTGAAGAAGCCTCAAGGAACTAGAGGAATATTGTGTGTTTCAGTCGTGCTATACTGTGCCCTGGTTGGCTTATCCCTTCCTTGTGACCCTTCTGTCAGGGGATGTCCCATTGTTTACAGATGGGTTTGGGGGTCTCTGCTCCGACCCCCCTCATTCTCAGTAATATGGTTGTTTGTTTGTTTGTTTGTTTGTTTGTTTGTTTTGGGTCTTCTCATGCCTGTTACCTGATCCCTTCAACACCTCATGATCACACAGGCTGGTGTGCTTCTTCCATGTAGGTTTGTTGTTTCTCTGCTTGTTTACCTTCAAGTTTTTAACTCCACCCCCTCCCCACCTCACCCCCATCCCCACTCCCACCAAGTCCCTCCTGAACCATTACTTCATTGCTTTCTCCTCTGGCTTGCTTCCCATGCCTATCTTACATAGGTAGGCAAAACAACAACAGCAGAGACAAAACAAAAAGACAACAAAACAGTGAATAAAAAGAGAGAAAAAATAACTGGGAAAACCCCCCGAAAAAGCATACATAATTCCAGGTCTATCCACTGACCTAATGACTAGCTTCCTACTGGTCTTGGGGATTCCGGGTACTGCCCCACCTAGCCTGAAGTCTATTTTGTGGGCTCTTCAGGGGCTCTGTGGCTTGGCTTTGCTCCCATTGCTGATCTATTATGTTCCCTTCTTGGTTTGCTACACTGTCAGGGGTTCAGACCAGACTCATTCCCCACTGTGTGTCCCCAGTGTTGTCCTCTGTCACGGCTGGTATGTTCCACCACAGGGACATCGTGTCTTGAGCTATTGTTGGCCCTACAGTCCTCTGTGTGCCTTAGCAGCTCCGTGCAGGGATGTCATCCTCAGGGCTTGGTGTGCCAGTATAGGGTCTAGACCCTCACTCTCTTTATCCTTCTTGGATTGCTCCTGTGTGGGAGTGGCGGGCTGGCCCTCTCTCCAAGCTGTAGGCTTAGTGTTGTCCTCTGTAGCACATACTTCTAGGGTGGGCCCGGTGAGCCTGGCTCTGACTGGGGCTGGCCCTGTAGACTTCTTTGTTCATGAGTTGCTCCATAGGGTTATGTTGCCCTCAAGGCTTGGTGAGCCGTGGTGGGGTCTGCACTCACACTCCCATTTCTGTGGAGACACAAACAATACCCTCTCCCTGGATGGAGAAAGTACCTACTTTCTCCAGGAGATGGTACCTGCTCCCCCAGTGCCATCATCTCCCTCTTTTTTTCTCCCCTTTTTCATCCCACCCACCCCTTTTTCTTTGTGTTGGAATGACATGTGCATCCTTGGGTTTGGCCTGTCCTCTGCCTGACTGCCTGTACCTCAACTCATATAGTGTGAGATAGGTGTCTTTTCTTCTATACCTACTGTGCTGATTAGACTTACCTCAGGGGACTCATGTTGTTCTTGTCCTTTTGTGATTGGCTAACTTTGTTTAGCATAATTTTCTCCAACTCTTCCCATGAGACGATGTGCTTCATGTGATCATCACTGCTTTTTAGTGATCTCGTAGGACTCCATTGTGTGTGTGTGCCAGAGTTTTCTAATCCACTCATCTATCGACGAAAATTTAGGTTGTCTCCAGTTCTTTGCGATGTGAATTACACCACAATAAACTTTGGTGCACAGACAACTGGTCATGGCCTATTCAAGGCTATAAACTATTTTTTAAATTTTATTTTCACTTGTACATATATTGCCATCAAGATTTCCAAAACATTTTCTTTCTACTTGAGTCCTTGATACCAGCAACTCTTTTTTCCCCTCCCCCTCTCCCCACCATTCCACCCTTGTGAATCCTTGATCAATTATATATTGCTGTTGTTATTTCGTACAGTACATTGTCGGTTGTCTCCCTTCACTCACATTTCTGTTATTCATCCCCCTGGGGGGTGGGCTATATATCAAAACTTGTGATGGCTTCCCCATTTCTCCCCTGTACACACATATTGTCCCCACCATCCCCCTACCCTCATAATATCACTACTCCCGCTGCTGTTCCTGAGAGTTTTATCTGTCTCAAATTCCATGTGTGGAGAGCTCTTATCTGTACCAATGGGTGTGCCCCCCTTCCCCACCTCTGTCTAGCCAGATTTGTGAGGTAGAACTAACTGGGTCATGGTAGTGGGCAGGGAGGAAACTTTCAGGAACTAGAGGAATGATGTATGTTTCCTCAGTGCTATACTGCACCCTGGTTGAATTGTCCCTTCCTTGTAATCCTTCTGTGAGGAAATGTCCAGTTGTCTACAGATGGGCTTTGGGTCTCCACTCCAACTCCCCTCATTCACATTGATACAATTGTTTGTTTTATATCTCTTGATACCTGATACCTGGTCCCATCGAGACTTTATGGTCACAAAGGCTGGTGTGCTTCTTCCATGTGAGCTTATTTTCGTCCCTGCTAGATGGCTGCTCAGGCCTTTAAGAACCCAGATGCTTTATCTTGTAATAGCTTGGCACCATCCACTTTCTTCATCATGTTTGCTTATGCACCCAATTTGTCTTCAGCAATTGTGTCGGGAAGGTGAGTATCAAAGAGTAAAGCTATAACTTTCTAAGGGAACATATAATATCTTTTCCCCATGGATGGCTGGTGGTTTTGAACTGCCAACCTTGTGGTAAGAAACCCAATGCTTACCCAAAAGAGACACCGGGACTCTTTTCATCTATGAAGTGATGGAATGCCAATCAAAATGTTTCAACAAGTTGGAAGCACACATTATCTATGTCAAGAAATTTGGAAGACAGCTATCTAGACAACTAGTTGGAAGAGTTTTTTATGCCTATTCCAAATAAACATGACCAAACAGAATGCAAAACATATTGAACAATATTATCGATTTAAATCAGAGGCAAGTAAAATTTTGCTTATCATTTAACAATGGTTGAAGTAGTCCCACAGAGACCTACCAGAAATTCAATATGGCTTCAGAAGAGGACATGGCATGAAGGACATCATACTTGACACCAGAGGGATCCTGGCTGAAAGCAGAAAATACCAGAAAGATGTTTACTTGTATTTTATTGACTTTGTAAAGGCATTAGACTGTGTGGATCATAGCAAACTATGAATAACTTTGGGAAGTACTGGAATTCCAGAAGACGTAACTGTGCTCATGTGGATCCCGTGCATGTATCAAGAGGCAGTTATTCCAACAGAAGAAGGGAACAGGGTAGGTTTAACACCAGGACAGGTGTGCATCAGAGTTGTGTCCTTTGATTATACTTATTCAATCTGTATGTTGAATAAATATTATGAGAAGCTGAACTATATAAAGATGGGTGTGGCAGCAGCATCTTAGGAAGGAGTATTAACGACCTGAGACATGCACATGACACAACCTCACTTGCAGAATCGGAGGAAGACTTGACAAGTTTGCCGATGAAAATCAGGGACAGCTGCCTTCAGTATGGATTACAACTCCATGTAAGCAAGACCCAACTCTCCATAAATGGAACAATAGACAATAGCATGCTAGAGAGAAGAAAAGATTGAAATTGTCAAAGATTTCACTTAAATCCACAATCAGTACTTGGAAGTAGCAGCCAAGAAATTGAAAGACATTGTGTTGGGCAAATCTGTTGCACAAAATGTCTTTAAAGTGTTTAGGAGCAAGGATGTTGCCTTGAGGACTGATGTGCCATGATATTTCCAATCACTTCATATGCATGTGAATGCTGGATACCAAATAAGGAAGACCAAAGAAGAATTGATGCCTTGGAAATATGGTGCTGGTGAAGAATACGGAAAACACTGGTGACTGCCTAAAGGGCAAACAAATCTGTCTCGGAAGAAATACAGCTAAAATGCTCTTTGGATATATGGGTGATGTGGTCCTTTCATAATCTGGTGTCAATTTGTGGAGGGGTGGACCTAGCCTGTCAATCAGGTAGTAGCTCGGTGACCTCATTTGGAGGTGTTAAGGAGAAAATAACGCGCCGGAGGCAGGACACATGCTCATTCCCTGTGAGACATCCCTGTGGAGAAGACACTTGGAGACCCCTGCCAGCACTGAGATGCTTACGATGCCAGTGGATCCATAAGACGTTCAACCATGGCCTGTGATCTTCCTGCATTTGGCGTCATTGCATGTGTTTCGTGAGTCTGAAGAGGACTTTGTAGACTGGTATTGGACATACGGGCTAATATTGGACTTATGGAGTTGATCTGGACCGGGCTGGCTGTTTTCTCAATATCCAACTGCTCTTGTCTATAAGGCTCTTTCTTATACACAAATGAGAGTTTCCTGGCTTTGTTTCTGTAGTCTACCCACACCGACACAGATGGCACTATGTTGGCTCACATGTTTGGAGCATGTTATCCAGAGAAACCAGTCCCTGGAAAAGGACATCCTGGTTGGTGAAGTGAATGGGGAGAGAAAAAGATCCTCCACGAGGTGGATTTACACAGTGGCTTCAACAACGGGCTTCTGAGGCTACTGCAGGACCGGCCATGTTTTGTTCTGTTGTTCCCGTGACTGCTCTGAGTCAGAATCCACTCCTTGTACTTTACACTCAAGTGTTGTTGGCTAACTCAGTGCCCTGCTCATTCGAACAACACACGACACCCACTCAGAGCACGAACGTAAGTGCAGTTTCAAACACTCCGTTCTGCCCCAGAGATTTTATACTGATTGCTATCCTTGAAATTCACCTATAAAGTCTAAGGGTATTCATCAATTTTGTGTCATCCTTGGGTCCTGCCCCAACCTCTGATGGATTGAGGTGTTAATGTAGAGAAAGTATATTCCACATAAGAAAATAGATCTACTTGTCAGTGTGTTAGACAGGGTTCTCTAGAGAGACAAAAACAGATTGCTAGTAATTATATATATATAAAGATAGATAAATATATAACACAAGAAATGAACTGTTAAATTATATACAGATAGATATATAACACAAGAAATGAACAGTTAAATTATAAAGCAGTACAAATGGCTCCATATAATTCAAACGTGTTAGAGAGTCATGAGGGCCAGCAGGTAGTCCTCTGTAGAGACAGAGCTAGGCTATCTCAGCACGCAGCAAACAGCAAGACAGGTCACCAACTGTCAGCCAGGTCACCAACCGTCAGTCCCCAGCTCCAGAGATGTACATTCCAATTATGTGGTCTTAAAGGGACCTCAACTTACAGCGACATAGTCCACAGGGTAGGCGTCCCACAGGTAGTGTAGCCTGTAAATTGAGTCACAGAACAAGCAAGGCAGCCGCATACTGGTCCGATGATCAAAGAGCGAAGAGACAAGAAAGGCGAGGCTCGCCTAGCCATTTATCTCTCCGCCCTTCAATTAATCCCACTTGTGTTTATTGGCCAGGCTGGCACAATAAACTATCTAAATCCACCCCTTGCTGACCTGGCACCTGTACACAATTCTTTAGCCATATACACTTATATAAAATCTGAACACTGATGAAATTACACTTATACTTATCATCAATCATCTATCATACATATAAATGAAAACACACTGAGTCCAATTGTATCTGACATATCATACCTGAACAAAGGAAAGATATGCAATAAGCACATAAAAAGAAAATACATAGACAATTACAAACCTCGCTTTTGCAATTGATCACGTGGTCATAATTGATAGGTAGAACTACCTTCTTCTACAACCCATTCTGTATTGCCTTTGCCCTCAGCAAGCACCTCAGCTGGCTGTGGTTTTTTGCCTGGTGGGGTGACCCAGACCTTCATTCCTGAAGGGTTTGGGTCATTATATGTCCTGGCAGGATTGGGTTGCTGCAATTTATCATTTACTTTAATCACAGGGCATGGTAACACTAATTCGGCCTATGTGATCTCCTGGATTCCAGACATATTCTTCTTTACCTCCCTTATGTCACACCAGTCCAATTTCTCCTTGGTAATCAGGATCAATCACACCACTCAGTACAGTGACACCCTTCCTGACCAGTTGATCCAAAGGCATGAGAAGCTCAAAGTGGCCAGGGGGCATTCTCAGCTGCCAGTTTCTGGGTGGGAGAGTTCCTTCCTTCGGGATCAGGACCTCCAAGCCTGAGGAACATAGGGTTGCTGGGACAGGAAGCAAAAATGCTGCAAGTAGATCACTAGGAGTGAGTGGTGCCACTCCAGCTTCCATCCCTTGGTTCCTGGACCCATGAATTCTGGCTAGTGGAGACACAGCACCATATATTGGCCGCTGGTTTAGAGCGCATACAGCTTCCTGGAGAACACTGCTCCAGCCCCGCAAGTTGTTGCCACCTAGTTGGCGCCGTAATTGTGTCTTTAGGAGCTCATTCCATCGTTCTATCAAGCCAGCAGCTTCAGGATGATGAGGAACATGACACGACCAGTGGATTCCATGGGAATGGGCCCATTGCCGCACTGCATTTGCTATGAAGTGAATTCCTTGATCTGAAGCAATGTCATGTGGGATACCATGCCAGTGGATGAGGCATTCTGTAAGTCCACGAATGGTAGTTTTGGCAGAAGCATCGCGTGCAGGGAAGGCAAATCCATATCCAGAGTAGGTGTCTATTCCAGTAAGAACAAAAC
>NW_022111324.1:27006262-27014696 GCF_000313985.2 Echinops telfairi | reverse complement strand
TCCATTTAACAATGGAGTGTTGCTGCGCACGTCCAACTTTATGATTCCGTGGGTCAGACAATACCCAGTTCATGATAGGTAGTTCAGGCCTCATGGTGACTTGGTGGCCCGTGGTGAGGTGTTCACTCTCCACCAAGGCCCAGTAACAGGCCAACAGCTGTTTTTCAAAGGGGGAGTAGTTGTCTGCAGAGGATGGCAGGACTTTACTCCAAAATCCCAATGGTCTACGCTGTGATTCACCAATAGGGGTCTGCCAAAGACTCCACACTGCATCTTTATCTACAACTGACACCTCTAGCACCATCGGGTCAGCTGGATCATATGGTCCCAGTGGCAAAGCAGCTTGCACGGCAGCTTGAACCTGTTGAAGAGCCTTTTCTTGTTCTGGCCCCACTCAAAATTGGAGGCTTTTCGTGTCACTCGATAAATAGGTTGAAGTATAACACCCAAGCGAGGGATATGTTGCCTCCAAAATCCGAAGAGGCCCACTAGGCATTGAGCCTCTTTTTTAGTCATTGGGGATGCCAAATGCAATAGCTTATCCTTCACTTTAGTAGTAATATCTCGACATGCCCCACAGCACTGGACTCCAAGAAATTTTACCAAGGTGGAGGGTGCCTGAATCTTTGTTGGGTTAATTTCCCAGCCTCTTGTATGCAGATATTGTACCAATGAGTACTCTTTGACACATCCTCCTTAGTGGGTCCTATCAGCATAATGTCATCAATATAATGGACCAGTGTGACATTTTGTGGGATAGGTGATCAAGATCCCTTCGGACTAAATTATGGCACAGGGCAGAAGAGTTGATGTAACCCCTGGGGGAAAGTTGTGAAAGGATATTGTTGCCCTGCCAGGTGAAGGAAAACTGCTTCTGGTTGTCCTTCAAGACTGGTATTGAGAAGAAGGCATTAGCCAGTTCAATAGCTGCATACCAAGTGCCAAGAGAAGTATTAATTTGCTCAAGCTATGAAATCACATCTGGAACGGCAGCTGCAATTGGAGTCACCACCTGGTTAAGTTTACGATAATCCACTGTCATTCTCCAGGATCCATCTGTCTTCTTTATAGGCCAAATAGGCGAGTTAAATGGGGATGTGGTAGGAATCACCACCCCTGCATCTTTCAAGTCTTTGATGGTGGCACTGATCTCTGCAATCCCTCCAGGAATGCGGTACTGCTTTTGGTTTACGATTTTCCTAGGCAATGGCAGTTCTAATGGTGTCCACTTGGCCTTTCCTACCATTATAGCCCGTATTCCACATTTCAGGGATCCAATATGGGGGGTTCTGCCAGTTACTAAGTATGTCTATTCCAATGATGCATTCTGGAACTGGGGAAATAACCACAGGATGGGTCCGGGGGCCCACTGGACCCACAGTGAGGTGTACCTGAGCTAAAACCCCATTGATAACTTGACCTCCATAAGCCCCAACTCTAATTGGTGGGCCTTCGAAACACTTTGGGTCTCCTGGAACTAGTGTCAGTTCTGAGCCAGCGTCCATTAATCCCCGAAAAGTTTGATTATTTCCTTTCCCCCAATGAACAGTTACTCTTGTGAAAGGCCAGGTCCCTTTGGGGAAGGCTGGAAGAAAGACTAACAGTATAGACCTTCCCTGATGTAGCAGGGTCCTCCTTCAAAGGGAACCGGCCTCCCCCTCATTCAAGAGGTTGTGGGTCTGTAAACTGGCTCAGGTCTGGGAATTGATTGACTGATCCTGATTGTCTATTCAGCTGTTCACCTGATCTACCATTCTTCTGCCTGTATAGATCACGTAAATATTTAGTAGGTTTCCCATCTATTTCATTCCTAGGGACACCGTGGCTAAGTAGCCAATGCCATAATTCCACACAAGACAGGTTGCTTTGATTACTACTGAAACCTTGTTGTCTATTATAACCACGCCCACCCTGTCTCTGTTGATTCAGTGCTGACACCTGCCCTCCACCATCACGGGAACCAATCAGCCCCATGGTGGGCAGATATCGGAGTTTGCTTAGGGCAGTGCCCACTGTTAATCCTGGTGCACATAAAATATCAATTACAGGAGTCTTAAGAGATGCTGGGGCCCACTTCACAAACTTGTTCCTTATGGTTGTGGTAAAGGGTATGTCCTCAGGACACCCCCTTTTTGGGTCTATGGGAATATCCTGATAGATCCATTCCAACATACCAATTTCTCTAAGCTTTTGGATGCCTTCCTCTACAGTGTACCAAGGTAGGTCAGGTACTTCAAGTTGGTCCAATCTAGGCCATCTGGCAGTCCATGCTTCATTGAACCAACCAAATAAAGAATTAGATCCTCTCTTAACCTCTCTCACAGACACTGAAAGAAGAGTCTGTGCTTAGGGGGTCCCATATCCAGAAACTCAGACTGGTCTAATATTACATTTCGTGCACCAGTATCCCACACCCTTAGTAACCATTCCCAGGGATATTCCCCAGGCTTCTGCTTGAACGTATTTGAAAACTCGAGCAGATCTTTATGAGTATAGCGCGCTTCTTCTTGGGTAACCAGCTCAACCTCACCTTTAGGAGCTTTCTGAGACTTAATTTTAGTGATAGGTCTAATGGAAATAATAGGTGGTGAGGGTGTTTCCCAGGTGCTCCTTAGCAGTGCTACTGATGCAGCCCCACCTGGCATATCAATTTGCATAGTTTGGCTAATCTGCTCAGGTGTGGATTGTGAATTAATACTTTCAGCTGGGAGGGGTGGATCTATTGACTGGGGAGGGTCAATTGTTTCTAAGGGCTCAATATCCTCCTATTCTGGATCATCAGCCCATATGTTCTCATCCCATGTTTCAGGGTCCCAACTTCTCGCAATCAATGCCCTCACTTTGGTTTCAGACACTGCTCTAGATCTGCAATTCAGATGCCGTTGTAATTCAACCACTCATATAATGAGACTCTGGACCTGGTTCTCAGCAATGCCAGCTCTTTTGCTAGAGGAGAGAAGGCTCTCCTTTGTAGCACAGATGGAAGTTTTTAAATCCATTAGTCTGCACTTAAGGCGCACTTCTGAGGCTCTGAGATCATCCCTCTCCTCAATCACACTTTCCATTGTAAGAATGACCAGCCAACCAGCTTCCCTATACTTGTCATCCTTACAAAACTCCTGGAAAATATCAAACATACGATCACTCAGAGCCTCTCCTTTACCCAGCACCTCATCTATCGGTGGTGCTGCTTTACGTATTATCTTTGCTACTTCACATCAGGGATTAATAGGAGTACCAGACTCATCCATGCCTTGGGGTATTGAAGTAGCATTACTAGTGTTAAGACTAATCAGGTTGGAGAGCCAATTTAGGAAGCCCATATTTATGATTTTATTTCTCTAGAAGCACTCCTGGTACCTAAATGTGTTAGACAGGGTTCTCTAGAGAGACAAAACCAGATTGCTAGTAATTATATATAACACAAGAAATGAACTGTTAAATTATATACAGATATATAATATAAGAAATGAACAGTTAAATTATAAAGCAGTACAAATGGCTCCGTATAATTCAAACGTGTTAGAGAGTCATGAGGGTCAGCAGGTAGTCCTCTGTAGAGACAGAGCTAGGCTAGCTCAGCACGCAGCAAACAGCAAGACAGGTCACCAACTGTCAGCCAGGTCACCAACCGTCAGTCCCCAGCTCCAGAGATGTACATTCCAATTATGTGGTCTTAAAGGGACCTCAACTTACAGCGACACAGTCCACAGGCTAGGCGTCCCACAGGTAGTGTAGCCTGTAAATTGAGTCACAGAACAAGCAAGGCAGCCGCACACTGGTCCGATGATCACAGAGCGAGAGACAAGAAAGGCGAGGCTCGCCTAGCCATTTATCTCTCCGCCCTTCAATTAATCCCACTTGTGTTTATTGGCCAGGCTGGCACAATAAACTATCTCGGTCAGTAAATCATCCCTTGCCACAATAAGAGGCATTCAGTAGCCAGGTGTTTGGGGAAGAAACAATAAAGGCCCAGACTGAGATGTTTTTGTAGGTTTTACATGACGGGAGTAATAAATATAATCATGGCGTGAAGCAAAGTACAGAGAAGGGAGGGCTTCAGACATCCCCTTTGCTCTCTGGCCTCGTGAGAGTCCCCAGGCTGTGATTTGCTGCCTGAAGCTGCCACCTACTGGCCCTGGTGCCGACGAGGGAACAGCCACGGTGGCTGCCCAGCCGAGAATCTGTCACCCCTAAAATGTGTGCCATAGTAGGTGCGTCGTCTCAGGGCTCAGGACGAGGGCAAGTTCTAGCCTTTTTGTACCATTATCAAAACCAAAGAGAAGCTCAAGATTGTTAAAAGAGTCATCTGGGAACAGTGGCTAAGACAAAGTATAAGCAAGACAGTTATTCCAATAAAGCTCTGGCTTCATAGCAAAGACAAGCCCACCTGCTTCGCTGGGAATTTTAACCTTATGATCAAAATGGATATTGTGCAATCCCCTCAAAAACAAGCCAAATCCCCTAGCCTGGATTCTAACTCGTGGTGAGCCTATAGGACAGAGTAAAACTGGCCCAGAGAGTTTCTGATAGCGCAGCAGACTGCCTCTCATCCTTCTCTCCCAAAGGGGTAGGTGAGCTCCGACCTAGAGCAGTTCGCCACTTAGCCCCCGGGGCTCCTTACACACACACCCCCCATTCCCTCCATAAAGTGAGGGACAGCATCTGTCTTCTTGGAGTAGCCGAGGACAACACAGTCTTTGAGATTCAGACTAAGACATGATTTTTCTAGTTTTTGAGGGCTACCTCTTTGTTGATGTTTATGGTTTATTTTGTTTTCATCTTTGGTATATAAGAGCCCCAATTCCTCTAATGCCCACAGCTTGCTTAAGAATGATTTAATATTGCAAATGCAAAAGCATCGACTCATTGTGTGACCTAGTGTGTTATCTAACTTCTCAGAGTCCTGGTTTTGTCTGTCCAGCATGCCTCCTCCATGTCCTCTGCTAACATGCCACACCTAGAGAAAGAAAAACCAAGCAGATACAGTCTTGTTTCCATAGCCTCCCCTGCAGCTATGGCGTGGGCTCACGGCTTAAATTCTGCACATGGACTCCGAACTTTGAATGTGAAACCATCCAGAATCAGATGACAGTGATGGCTTTGGTAGTCACCGTTTCCGTCGCCAGAGACACAGTGGCAACATCTGGGCCCACATGTCCCAGAAGCAGTGAAAAGACAGTAGGATGTGTGCCCATTGTGTGGCCAGAAACTATTTTTCCTACTCCTGTAACTGGGGAGGGCCCTACCTAAGGTAGTAACACTCTGGCATGATTTTTCATCCACCAGTTACCCGATGGGCCTGTTGGGACCCAACCTGTCTGAGGAGAACCCATCTCCTGCTCTACTTTCCTTGTGCAGGAAAAGGCATCTGACCCCGTGAGGTGGAGAGAAAGCTGGGTTTCTGAGCAGGTGTTGTTGGGTACCACGGAGTAGATTCCAACTCACAGTGTTCCCATGTGACAAAGGGGGACTGTTCCACCGGATTTTATGCGCCGAGTGCCAGTTCTTTCTTCCTCGGAGCTGCCAGAAGGCTTCTGGCAACCACCGTTTCTGCTAGCTGTGGACACTTGATCACCGTGTCCCAGGTCACTTTGCCTCATTCTGGAAGGAGCTCTTAGCAAATCTACTTGGGAGTTCTGAGTTCTAAACCAGATTCTCCAAAAAACTTCAGTAGGAATGGAGGTGATATTTTCACCCTCTTCTGTCTGACTTATATATCTCCTTTTCTCAATTGGTGCAGAATTGGGAGAGGTGGAAGGTGGGGTGCTTTTTAATATTTTCCTGAAACTTCCATCCCCATTAGCAGGGTAAGTGTATCTTCATTCAGCAGGACCAGCTCTTTGGTTTGCTTTGGGCTTTGTTCCTGGGAGTCTTCAAGCTCGATTCTCAAAACCTCTTACAATTCAGTGGTCGGCCAGCGTTGTTGAATAACCAAACATCTTTTCTGTTTAAAGTAGCTGGAGTTCATGCTTGTAGGTTGCAACTAAGAGCTCTACCACATTCAAAGACCTTCCTCACAGGGTTTTTATGAGGCTTAAATGAGAGGGTGTGTTTAAAGCAATAAAGTTCTAGGACATAGTGAACGTTCCATAACATGTTCACTGAAGTGAATTTTCTCTGATCCTTTCCAAGCAGCCTTTAGTAATAGCAGGTAATGGTTTATTGAGACGAGAACGGAGGTCACTATTTAGATCACTGTGATCCGGGGGTGTGGATTCTTTTTTTTTTTTAAGCATTTTATTAGGGGCTCATACAACTGTTATCGCAATCCATACACACATCAATTGTGTAAAGCGCATTTGCACATCATTCTCAAAACATTTTCTCTCCACGTAAACCCCCGACATTAGATCCTCATTTTTCCCCTCCCTCCCCGCTCCCCCCTCCCTCATGAGCCTTGATAGTTTATAAATGGGTATTTTGTCATATCTTGCCCTGTCCGACGTCTCCCTTCACCCACTTTTCGGTTGTCTGTCCCCCAGGGAGGAGGTCACATATAGTTCCTTGTAATCGGTTCCCTCTTTCCTACCCATTCACCCTTTACCCTCCCTGTTTCGCCACTCTGGGGGTGTGAATTCTTAACTACTCTTCAAGAGTGCCCCAAGTCCCAGTTGTTTATATTTTATGGACATGTTTTTCCCCCCCCGCTATGTTAATGTTCTCATTAATCCATTTTCTTTTTTAAAGGTAAATGTATCCCAGAAGGACATTTTATGATTTTTTATTATGGAAAAGGGGTCTTAGTAACTTTAAACCTGGTATAGACTTTAAGTGAATACAAAATTATTCTAAAAGAAATGTATTTGCCCATGTACCACTATTTTATCTTCAAGCCAGCGGTATATGCATTTTGGGAAATTATGTTATCTTTGACTCTTTCTATTGTTGTTTCCATGGTTTATTCTTGTCCTGATGTATGCAATGGTTAACTACATTGCAAAGATCCTGAACCAATATTCATCCAACAACATCAAATTAAGTTCTAATGGCAATTTTACAAATTCTATTCTTTGTTGATTACTCTCACCCTCTATTGAGCATTGAAATCAGATAGTATAAGTTCTCCAGATTTTGCTATTTTCAAAAGCGTTTTGGCTATTTCAGAGCCTGCATGTTTCCATATCGAAAATTCAACTTCAAAAATCACCCAATGTTTTATAATGTTCCCCAATAATAATGATATCTCTAAAGTGGACCAGGGACATATATAAACAAACCATGGATATATGAATAGATTTTGAGCTCACATTCAATGGTAGCCCTAATCCAAGAACAATTAGTTCTTATAACATGGCCCTACACATTATTTGCCCTCATGCAGAGATCACTTGATTTCAATAATTGATCTTCTACTGGCTAGGACCTCCACTAGAAGGGTGTATAAAAGGGATAAAAATAGACATTTTTGCCCTTTTTTGTGATTATAGAAAGACAGTCTTCCAAATTTCATTATTACATATTGTTTTAGCTATTGGATTTAAGACATGTCTTTTTTAACAGAAAAGTGGGTGAGGGAAACATCGGTCAGTGTAAAACATGGAAAAAAATAATTTATAAATTATCAAGGGTTCATGAGGGAGGGAGGGGGTAGAGGGGAAATGAGCTGATACCAAGGGCTCAAGTAGAAAAGAAATGTTTTGAAAATGATGATGGCAACATATGTACAACTATGCTTGACACAATGGATGGATATGTGGATTGTGATAAGAGCTGTATGAATCCCCAAGAAAGTGATTTAAGAACAAGAGATGTCTTTTGTAAGGTTGCAAAAGTTCCTTCAAATTCTGAATTTTCTGAGAACTTGATCATAAACCAGTATTGAATTTTATTTTAAGAATTTTCAATTATTGAAATGATCATTTGTTTTCCTCTTTTATTCTATTAATAGAGTAAAATATATTAATCATTAGGTTTCAGATATTAAATGGACTTTATATAGCTAGAATTAAATCTCCCTTGCTAATGATGTATTATTCTTTTTATATATATTTCTGGGTTTGAGTTACTGATATTTTGGTAAGGATTCTTTTGTTAATAATGATAAAGGTTATAACTCTGATTTTTCTTATCTTATAATGTCTTTATGAGGCTTTTGTATTATGAGGGGGTGACTCCCCCCCCCAAATGGGAAAAAGCTCTGCTGGGTGGAGCTTTCATGGTATGCATTTTTCCCACTGGCTGAGCATCCAGCAACTCGCTCTGAGTTAGTGCACCCAGTGGCATCACCTGGGAAGGTTCTCTCTGGTCACAGGGAATTTTTGTGTAAAAGCAGTTTGGCTCGAACATCATTGTTTGTGATGACTGATTAAAAAGAACAGAATGCCCGCTGAAGACAAAGCGGGTGAACAAGCAAATGTGGTGAAGAAAGCTGATGGTGCCCGGCTATCAAAAGATATAGCGTCTGGGGTCTTAAAAGCTTGAAGGTAAACAA